>NW_027413480.1:2765755-3093633 GCF_048544455.1 Silene latifolia | reverse complement strand
CGATACTCGACTGCCTCTACTACATTTTAGTTGAGACCGTTAGGTTTTATCTTTGACAGGGCACACGATAGCCGTGTCAACCTTGTTTAAAGCTCGTGATCTGAGCTCTAATGGCATTCATCTTCGAGGCAGAGAAATACTTCTTGTAGAATACTAGGGCCAAAGAATTCCAGTCAGTGATCCCATTAGCAGCTCGATCCAAGTCTCTGTACCACTCCCTTGCAGCATCACGAAGAGAGAATATGAACATAGTCGGAACAGGTCATGGCACCTTTATAGGCAGCGGTTTCATTACTCTCTAGGAGCAAAACATCATTTTCCTCGACCATACCAATGTATCTGTCTGGAGGATTAGAGACTCTACCCGACCTCCTAGGTTACAACAACAACAACAACATCAGAGCCTTAATCCCAAAATGATTTGGGGTCGGCTGACATGAATCATCCTTTCGAACCGTCCATGGGTGAACGCACGCCTCAAAATGCGAATAAAAAAAGGGAAGATAAAAAACAAAAGGGAGAACGAAAATGTAATGGAAAGTCAAGGTGAACTTAGGGGTTTTAAAATCGAATTCCGTCTTTCTTTTATAAAAACTTAAAATTTAAATCGAGAGAAAAGATTAAAACGATTTTTAAAAACCGAAATAGAGTTAAAGATCCGGAATGAACCAGGTAAAATCTATAAGAGAGTGGTTGTTGAGAAAGTGTGTAATAAAGGAGAGAGAAATAAATAAATTAATTTCTTTAAATTAAATAAATAAATAAAAACACTAAAACTGTCAAAAAAACATCAAATACTAAAAATCCACATGTATCCTTTCCCTCCATTGTGCCCTCTCCGTCACCATACTCTCCTCAAGCCCCAGAACTCTCATATCGTGTTCTATCACTCTCAACCATGTCTGTCTCGGTCTTCCTCTGCCTCTAGGGACCTTTTCTGTTCTCCAAGTCTCCAGCCTCCTAACTGGAGCGTCCATAGGTCTCCTTCTCACATGGCCAAACCATCTTAGTCGGTTTTCCATCATCTTGTCCTCTATTGGCGCCACTTTAACCTTTTCCCTAATCACCTCATTCCTTAACCGATCTTTCCTTGTATGTCCGCACATCCACCTCAACATGCGCATCTCCGCCACACTCATCTTTTGAATGTGACAATGTTTCACGGCCCAACACTCGGAGCCGTAAAGTAGGGCAGGCCTAATTGCCGTGCGATAAAATTTTCCCTTTAATCTTTGGGGCATATCTTTACCGCATAGAAACCCTGAAGCACTCTTCCATTTCAACCATCCCGCTTTAATTCTGTGGGCCACATCTCCGTCTAACTCCCCATCCTTTTGAATAATAGATCCTAGATATCTGAAGAAATCCGAACCCTCAACAACATTCCCATCGAAAATAATACTCCCCGCCTCTGTCGATCTCAACCCCGCCACCTTAGTGAACTGACACCTCAAATACTCAGTCTTACTCCTGCTCAGCCTGAACCCGACCTCCTAGGTTCCTGAGGATTATTATTAACCGTGTCATCAGTTGAAGGAACATCTTCCTCCATCTGTTCCTCGGTTGTTGGTTCTGGAATCTCCGACAGCTCGAAGGTTCTATTACTTGACTTGTTCTCGAGAAATTCTTTCTCTAAGAACTTTGCACTAGCCGCAACAAAAACTCGATGTTCGGTAGGCGAATTGAAGTAATGACCAAACATTCCTTTTGGATAACCAATAAAGTATGTCTTGACCGATCGTGGGCCGAGCTTATCCTCGTGTCTCTACTTGACATAAGCCTCGCAGCCCTAAACCCGAATAAAGGACAAGTTAGGGACCGTTCCCTTCCATATTTCATACGAAGTCTTGTCGACTGATACCTGTCGAAGTAAGTATCAAAAATAATATTTATAAAACCAAACTACTACTAGCAAGTGGTAGTAAGGGTCGATCCACAAGGAGGCGATTGCAATTAATAGTTGTTTTATTTAAGTCCAATGGTAACAGTGTGTGGGGGTTTTTATTTGAATTTATCTATAGCTAAAGGCAATAAAAGACAGTAAACTAAATAAACGGATGAAATCAAGAATTAAAAGGGTGCTAAGATGGTCGGTTCACTGTAGTTTCGGCGGCAGTATACTAGGTAAGTCTAAAACAAACACGTGAGACGGGAAAATAAGAAGTCCTCTCGGTCCAATCTTACAGGTAGCATCTTTCGATCTCGCTACAGGTCCCTAATATCACTAATACTAACTTTCGTCCTGAAAAGTGACTAAAAGGCTAAATTAACTCATCTTTCGATCTCATTAATCTAGTTGTCTTAATTAGGTAGGCTATCTCCCTTCCCTATCTTTCGATCTTTATTGGGTCGGTCAATTCCTAGGCATTCAACTAGTCGCGTGCACTCGATTCGTCAAACATGGCAATTAAATTAATTAAAACGAAACTAATTCTCACGTGGCCAGTCGATCGACTAGGGTGTGCGGTCGATCGACCGTGGCGCGATTTAGGTCGAACTATTCTAATGCCGCCTACGCTGCAGATTCCCTACATCCTAGCACAAGGTATTTAGCTACTCATGACTATGACGAAAACAACAATAAGATTAAGGAATAGAACTACTGAATTCATGCTTGAAATAATTAAACAAACAAACAACATAAAACGATAATTTCGGCTTCGGGAAACTAATCTAGCAATTCTATCTATGAACAAATAAACTAATAAAACTGAAATAAGAGCAGAAGAATACCGAATAGAGGAATTGCAGAAGAAAGATCCAAAAACCGAATGCAAACGTAAATTGTATTGAATAGAATTATTCTAAACTAATGAACCCTAAAATTTGATGATAAACTACTTGATACTTGATAAAAACTAGATGATTGTATATGGATGAGTAGGTTACATTATATAGAAATATCACGTAACTTTATTCTCAAAACCTAAAACACAATGGGCTTCCTATTCCTCGTTCTATTAATTCACGCAGATTAGCGGCTTTTTCGATCGACCACTGTGACCCGTCGATCGACTGGACTCTAATAAACAAGAGCTACTGGAACTCGTGATATGGTCGATCGACTAAGGGCAGCGGTCGATCGACTGAAGTAGCTGATACTTGACTTCTAAATTCTCGTGGATTTGTCTTTCGGGCCTCGAAATGCACACCAAGCTCATTCCTTGAGTAAATACTTCATGTCAAATACAATGCATTGTACTCGGGGACGGATTTAGCTTGATTTCTGCCGGATTCTTCACATTTCTGCAATAATGTACAAAAACACGAAAGTAGACGGAAATAGGGAGAATGGTAGCATAAACTACATAAATGAGCTCTGAAATGCGTGTAAAATGAGGTATAAAACATCATATAAATGACACACATAATCGACAGCTTTAGACAGACTTCGGTTAAGTATAAGAGCAGCTGACAAAAGAGCAAAGCCCCATAATGAATCAGGTACTACCGTGTGACTCATCATGGATCGAACCATATCAAGTAGTGTTCGATTTCTCCGTTCGAACATACCATTTAATTGAGGTGTTCCAGGTGGAGTTAACTGTAAAACTATTCCACGGTCTTTAAGATGTTGATCAAACTCATTTGAAAGATATTCGCCACCCCGATCTGAACGAAGTGCTTTAACCTTCCTTCCCAGTTGGTTCTCAACCTTATTCTGGTATTCCTTGAATTTTTCAAAAGACTCACTTTTATGCTTCATTAAGTAGACATATCCGTATCTACTTAAATCATCCGTGAAAGTGATAAAATATCTATAGCCGTCTCTTGCGGTGATTGACATAGGTCCACATACATCAGTATGTATGAGTCCTAATAGGTCATTAGCGCGCATTCCAACACATTTGAAGGAAATTCGAGTCATTTTGCCAATAAGACATGATTCACACGTGCCAAAAGACGAGAAATCAAATGTAGGGATAGTCCCATTCTCAATGAGTTTCTTTACACGTTTTTTATTTATGTGTCCCATTCGACAATGCCATAGATAAGTTTGATCTTTGTCACCAACCTTTAATTTCTTATTATTCACATGTAATATATCTGTGGTTTGATCTAAGATATAAATTCCATTCATGGATACAGCTTTCCAATAAACCATTTCATTAAAAGAGAAAATACAGCTATTGTCCTTTATTGAAAATGAAAAACCGTCTTTATCAAGTACGGAAACAGAAATAATATTCTTAGATAAACTGGGTACATAGTAACAGTTATATAAATATAACTCAAAACCACTCGGGAGCTGGATTACATATGTTCCCTTTGAGACTGCAGCAACTCTTGCTCCATTCCCGACTCGCAGGTCCACATTACCCTTTGCGAGAGGTGTAATGTTTTTTAGGCCCTGCAAATGATTACACAGATGAGAACCACAACCAGTATCAAGTACCCAAGTTCCGAAACTTGCATGGTAAATCTCAATCATATGAATATAAGATGACATACCAACAGGAGTAACGCCGCCTGCTTTTATGTCCTCACGGTACACGGGACAGTTCCTCCTCCAATGCCCAGTCTTGTGACAATGGTGGCACTCAACGTCACCGCCCTTGCTCTTTGCCTTGCCTTGTGAGCCACTAGTCTCACCAGGCCCACTCTTACCGTTTCCTGACTTCTTAAACTTTGGCTTTCCTACAGTTATGTCGCCGTGAGCTTTGCCCTTACCCTTATTCTTGTTGGAAATCATCAGAACATCTTTCTTCATGCTCCCACTCAATTTCATATCCTTCTCGGTCTGTACGAGAAGTGAGTGTAGCTCATGAGGACTTTTCTTCATGTCATTCATGTAGTAATTTGCCCTGAAGAGGGCAAAACCATCATGAAGTGAATGAAGCATACGGTCAATGACTATGCTCTCACTGATTTTGCAATCAAGTGCCTCCAGTTTCTCGACATTCTCAATCATGTTAAGAATGTGTGGGTTAACTGGTTGGCCCTTCTGGAGTTTCGCATCAAAGAAGCGACAGGTATGCTCATAAGTAACGATTCTCGGTGCTTTTGAGAACTAATTAGTGAGCGTGGTGAAAATCTTGTTTGCACCTTAGGCAATGAAGCGTCTTTGCAAATTGGTTTCCATTGCAAAAATGAGTACGTTCTTTATCGCACCCGCTTCCATGACGAAGTCACTATAAGCAAGTGACTCGTTAGCTCTTGCATTGGGGCCTGGGTTTGGCGGTATTGGCTCAGTTAAGTACTTGAGCTTACCGTCAGCAATGGCAGCATTCCGTAATGATGCCTCCCAGTCCGCAAAGTTGGAACCGTCATTCTTTAGTCGTGTGGACTGAATCATGTGGTCCATGAAAGTTTTGAGCTAGGACTCGCGTGCAAGTGTGGCACTTGGCATAGGGATATCATTATTTCCAGCCATTTGTTGTAAGCAGTATTATCAATATAAAACGAATTCTACACTGCGAAAAGAAGAAGAAAAATATAATAAGCATACTCATCGTTATGATTTAAGTCTAATGCAAAAACTGTTATAATGCGAAGACTCAAGCATTTATAAAATTGACCTCCCTCAAGAATTATATAAATGATCCCAAGACTCAATTATCTGTAAATTGATAAGCCAACCTCTTGGCTAATTCTACTATTAGAATTCTTGGTTGATAAATTTCTGTAAATTCTATCTATAGTCCATCATAATCACGAGAAACTCTTCGGATTATAACGTTGAGGTAAAATAAGTCAACACAAACTACTTACCCAACGTAGAAGGGGTCATATGGAGAGTAAGGTCCTATATGCCTACCGACGAAGAAGGGATTCATAGTTGTTTGGCCTATAAAGACTAGTCGCAATTTTAGTTTTAGAGGAAGATCCCATCAACTTTATTTTAATTCATTTTAAGTGAACTAATATCTAGCATGCGTGAATGAACAAGCTAAGATGATGGCTTAAAATTGTGTGACATCTTTATGTCCATGATAACTAACATTCAATCTATATGAGTCAATTTTCATGCATATTAGTAGGTGGTTTGGTTTAGGCGAAATATGATGCACTAATTATCATGCGAAGAAAAGCAACGAGAATGGAAAAACGTAAAACAAAAACAAAGTCCTAGTGTGGCCTATCTACCAAAAAGAACATAAATACAACTTTGGAATCCTTCCTAGGACCTGAGAAGCTTGTCTTGATGTTCCATCTTGGTCCATGTAACGGGAGTGAGCAATCCAATCTCCATCTTTAGTCTTCTCAAAATTACAATTAATAAATTACAAAATAAACCTATTTACATTCTAATTTCAAAACCATAATACTAAAGAAAATCAAAGGAGATTCGAGATCTCAAAATTACATCAAGACTATGTTTCCATCATTACGAAAACATAATCAACTAAGGCCACACTAGGTAATACAAATTACAACCGATTGCAAAAAAACGTAAATAAACCATTCAACAATTCATACAACTAAATAAAAATGCATCAACAATAAATTAACCATTCAAGACATAATTCCTTAATTATGTAGAGTAATTTATCCAAACCACCTATTTTAAAATAATCAAAATTATGTGACAATTCCTCAATTACTCACAATAATTCCAATCTTAATACATATTAACTTGTAATATGAATTAATCCAACATCATTTTAAACCACTTTAAAATAATTAGGTATCTAAAATTTGTGAACTTTTTCACAACAAACAATCATACATTATAAATTTATTGTATAATAATTATTGGCCAAAACAAACATAAAAAAAAACGAAATTTTTTTTTCTCTCGGCATTTCTTAAAAAAAAGAAAAACAGTTTTTTTTCAGCTCTCGGCACACAGCCCAAAAACCGTTTTTTTTTTCGGCATTTAGCCCTAAAAATCGAAAAAAACAGTTTTTTTTTTCTTTTCGAAAACAACCCATTTAATATGAACAAATTTGTTTAAAGTTGCTACTAGAACAAGATTTGCATAATCATGAACATTTAATTTAAACATAGATCAAAACTAGATGATTCAATTTAACCTCTTAAAATGAATATCTAAATTATGATTAAATCGGTCATCACAATTGATTTGAACATTATTAAATTAACTTGTATGCCAAAACTATATAGCATAACAAATGAACATTAACAATCAAAACGATTTCCATTTACATTCAATTTAATTCTTATTAAATCAAAAAATCTACAAATTTATCATATTATCATCTTAATATATTAAAACAACAATATCGATAAATCAAAATGGAACAAAACATCAAAACAAAACAAAAAACATCTCGGCAGGAAAAATTTTTAAGCGGCCGAATTTTTTTTTTTCTTCAAAAATTTTTTTGTTTAAATTCATTTATGAAAATCATATATAATAATTTTGTTGCCTATGCTCTGATACCACTTGTGGGAAATATCGGTATATTTCATCAAGAAAATTTCGGATTATAACGAAATTATGAAATATGAAATTGCTAGTCATAAACGAATTGCATAAACAAAAGAAAATAGATTAAAATTAATCTTCGGTCCTAGCAATTTGGCCTAAGAACAAATATCGAGATCGATATTCTCCTAATCGTTGCACCCAGAATGCTTTGAGAAATGCTCTTGTTCTTGCTAGAAAGAGATCCCTAATTGTTAATTATTTTTAGGGTTTTGATGAGAGTATTATGTCAAAATTTAAGAGAGGAAAAATGATCTCTCTTCTCTTCTATTATAACCGTGTAAAGGAGAGAAAGAGGGAAGATCTTTTTATTTTTCCTTTTTTCCTTCCTTAAACCGGGTAACCACACAAAAAGAATAAGATAAAAATCTTCTTATTTTGGTTGTTATCATATTTATATAAAATGTGTATATAAATCAATTGTCATATATGTCGTCACATATTAATAAGTCCACACACGACCGTTTGTGGTCGATTTATTAATTCCGGTCTGTCAACATTTATTATGACAATTTCGTATAATATATATATTAACTATAAATATCGCATATTTATAATTTGCTAATTAAATATAACCGTTTACGTTTAATTACGAATTAACATCTTAATTCGTTTAAGCTAACATTATATACATTAAATAAATATAACAGTTTATATGCAATTTTACGAATTAACAGTTAATTCGTCTCAGCTGATATTATTTAATTGAATTAAATAATCGACTCATCATCACATTGACTAACCTTTTAGTCAAATACATGGACTAACCATTTAATCATATAAGGCATCAATGTGATTACATTTTCATATAATCACAACTCTCAAACACATCCTTTAGGTGTGACTTTTAGGGACCAGTTGATCACCGCCATCAGTATGATAATAACGTCAAACTTCTAGCAAGCCAACCATTATTAATAAACGTTAATCAACAGATAAAATACTAAGTATACCCTGTGAACCTATAAGAGATTTATTTACGTTATCACACTAACTGTGGAGGACACTAGCTCCAACAGAAACCAACATGGGGGATGATTCATGCTTAGTTTAATATGTTTTCATAGTTTATTTGCTTGCTTGTTGTGATCTCAACTTATGCACATGTTATGTTTGATGAAATGCGAGCCTATGAATCCTTGCATTTTTTACCCATCACCTAAGACTTGTAAGACATAAACCAACTCGAGTCTCATTAGACCATGCATATAGTTGAGTATGGAGGATTAAGTCGACTTGTAGGTGTTGTACAATCTAATCGATTCGGCTCCGGGACCTAAACTTTCCTAGGATTGTAAGATATAAACCAACTCGATCCATCCCAATAATAATTGCTTGCTTATAATTTGGGAATATGTTTGTATGATAAATTCCCATGAATCCCCTATGACCCCATGACACCCTAGTGCCTTTTATCAATTGTTTACATCCCTTTTTAATCATCTTGCTTGTTTACTTTCATTGCTATTTAGTTTAGTGATCTTCTATTCCAACCCCAAATTGTGACACCCCTAGACACCGCTGGTTACAATTGAAAATCTCACTTCAATACCCGTCCCTTGGGATCCGACCTTTACTTGCCTCTTTACTAATAGTAGAGTTGTTTGTGGAGTTATAAATATTGTTTTGGTCTAGGTGCTCCTAACGACAAGTACCGAAAACTAAACCTCTCAAGAGGGCTCGACCAAAAATGGCGCCGTTGCCGGAGACGGTGTTAACTTGATTTAGATTTTCTTAGATTGTTATTAGTTGTGTCTTTCTTTGCTTTGGGGAAGTAAAAGTCCTCAAGGTTTGTTCTAATTATTTTCAAGTTGTTTGATATTTTGCATGTCTAGAAGATCACAAGGTAACTTTTTACCCTTTGATCACGAAATTGAAAGGACTTTGACAAATAATAGAAGACTTGCTAGAAGAACTTTGAGAGGTAATGGTGAGGTTGTAGATATTCAACCAAACGCTATTGAGTTCGTCAACCCTTTTGCAAGAGAAGGTGAGGAGAACCCAACACAAAATCAACCCACAATGTCTAAATTTTCATCACATTCCGTACCAACCGAGGAGAACCTACCCAATGGTACTCCCACACCACAACACTTAACCGGAAATTTCATTGCCAAATCCGCATTTATCCAATTAGTCGAAAGAAGCCAATTTGGGGGGATGTCTAGTGAAGACCCTCACTCTCACATGGAGACTTTTTGTGACTATTATGATGCGATTTCTCAAACCGGTGTAACTCAAGACCAAATTCGATGGGTCTTATTTCCTTTTTCTCTAATTGGCACCGCAAAACAATGGTTGAAAGGTCTTGATAAGGCTACTCTCGGAATTGACTCTTGGAAGAAATTGGCTCTAGCTTTCTACAAAAAGTTCTACCCACCGGAAAAGACTAACATGCTAAGAGCTCAAATTACGGGCTTTAAGCAAAGAAATGAAGAATCTTTGTATGAAGCTTGGGAGCAATTCAAGGGAATTTTGGTTCATGTCCTCATCATGGACTTAGCGAGTGGTTCTTGGTACAACAATTTTGGAATGGTATTTATGAAGACTCAAGAAACATTCTCAACATGGGATCAAATGGTATGTTCACCGAAGTTGACGATAATCAAACTTGGAACAAGATTGAGGAAATGGCGGTCCATAATTCACAATATAGTAGACCTCCCAAGGCTACTAGGGGAGGAAAGCATGAAGTGGACTCTATTACTCAATTGGGTGCTCAACTTAGTGCTCACATTGATACCATCAATTTGAAGTTCGAAAAAGCTATGGCTAGACTTGAAGAAGCCTCAAAATCACCAAAGCAACATGTTAATGCCATGACGGCATCTTCATCAATCCCAAGTGGGATATGGGAGAATTGTGGAACTTTGGGACATGACCAAAGTGAATGTAGGGGAACAAATGAACAAGTGAATGCTTTTCAAGCATACAAGAGTGGTTACCAAAATCAAACTCCATACAATCAACAAAATGACCAAGGTTTTGATGTCCAAAAAGCGGTCCTCCAAATGCAAAAGAATCAACAAGAGCTTTTCACTCAAATGCAAAAGGATAGTCAAGCAAAGGAAATCACCATCAACAACATCCTAGCCCACACCAAAATGTTGGAAACTCAATTGACTCAACTAGCATCTTCAAGCTCACAAAGACAAAAGGGGCAATTACCACCTCAAAGTAATCCCCTGAGACATGAAACGGTTAGTGCCATTCACTTGAGGAGTGGTACGAGATATGTGTTGGAAATCATATTTTAAATATCACATATTTTGGTTTGAAGTTTTAGTCATAAAAACTTAAAGATCTTATGCATGCAAAACTAGAAAAGAACAAGGAAAAATCGTTTCATACCATATGAATATTTCGGCCACCAACAAGATCTCCTACTTGTTAGTTCTTGAGCTATAATGAATATTAGGATGATCCTCCAAAAATCCCAATGTAGAGATTCTCCTCTTGATTGCACCCAAGATTATCCCTTATCCCCACTAAATAATATTAGCTAGATATTAGTTTAGTAGTTTACCTTAAAATTGATTACTAATACTCATATATTACATTAATAATATTAGTAATGTTTTATGAACAATTTTGATTAAATCTTCTCATATTTTTGATGAAGATTAAAGAGAGGAGAGAGTAATGTATAAACTTTTGCATGTATTTTGAATGGACAAGTATGTTCAAAATGAGTAGTGAACAAAAGTCCTCTAATAATACTAGAGGGTCACGGTTCAAGGAGGATAAAAAGACCAACATCTTATCCTTCACTTTTCCTTTTGTTCTTATCAAAACCTTAGGCATGTAAGGCTAGGTGTAGACTAGGCATCATTAGCTTATTTTATCTCATAAAATAATTCACCCACTAACACCCATCACTCTCATTTTTTTCGGTCGATGTACCATAAAATGGACTACCATTTTATTTTGTCAATTTGTCATTTGTCACACAATATGTCACATGTTATTAATTAATTTAATGCATATTTATCACATAAATATCATTTTAATAAATTAATTAAATTACATTCAACAAATTGAGTAGTGATACTTGATCACATAAATAAAATGGGTCATTTACTTATAATTCACAACATCTTGTAATTATAATCAACCATTCATTCTTATCTCTATTGTTTCTTAAACAATAAACAATTTTAGTAATAAAGTATTTCAATTACTAAAATAAATCTTATTTAATCTCATTACAATAAGATATCAATATTCTCTCTCTCAAATGAATTGTTCAATTTTAAGTAATTGATCAACTTGTATCATCATACAATTAATCAACTTTACAGATAAGGGCATCATCCTTTAGGTGTGACCTTAAGGGATCAACTGACCACCACCGTCCCACGACAGTAACGTCAAACTCTAGCAAGCCAATCGTTACCGATTAATGTTGATCAGTTGACTATAAAATGAATCATCCCTTACGTATTCTTAAAATGAGATTTAAACATGTGATCAATATGATCGACAATTGTGATCGCATTATTGTCGGAGGACACATATTCCAACAATCTCCCACTTGTCCTCGACAAGTGTGCGTCACCAATTCTCTTGTCCTATTACTATCTCCCACTCAATGCAAGGTGTCTTTCGAGTCGTACTTGCAAGTGATCATATCGAGAGTGGTTTCCTCGATCTGGAGAATAACTGATTGACCGAAATTTATCTACCATAGATACCTTCCGAGCGTGGCCACGCATTTCCAGTTCATTACTCCTCGAGTGGCCCTGAGATATTGTTTTAACCCTGAAAAAGGGGTGGACAATTCCTATCGCACTATTTCCTTCGAGTAGCCACAGCCATCATAACTCAAAATATGCTCATTTGATCCCATTTACGAAGGTCGTAGTAACATAAATCAAAGCTAATCTTAAACTGTGCCATCTTAGGCGAACAGTCTTTAGTCAAAAGAATCGACTCATTAGAATACTATATTAGCTCTCGCCACGACCAGGCTATATAAATTTGCCAGAACTCTATAAGCGGTCACTGCCCGATAGAGTGTTCCCAACAGTCTGCCTATGTGATCGACTAGTCATCTCACATGACTCTATGGCACTTGAACTTGCCATCAATCGCATCACACTCTAGTCACTTCGAGACGTCACCTCATACAAGTGACTATGGGCAAATACCATGTTAATCCGGGTTCACTTTAACGGGGTTCAATATTGTCTCTACAACCCGTTTGGATGTAACAAGGTAATAAAAGAGTTTTAAAGTAAAACTCGAACGACAAATGCGATTATCACATATGAATAGTCAATGCCTGATTATTATTTCATATTCTATAATCTAATTTGATCTTGTATGTAGTTGTTCATCTCAATCCAATTGAAATGACATATGACATGACTCATCATGTTAAGCCTATAAGAAAGCTTTGGTTAGTAGGTTTTATCAACTTCTTGTACCTTACTCAACCTTACTACATACTCATTTTCCATTGTAATGTATACATTTGTATTACAAAAATTTCTGAGTACGTGTCGAGATCCAATCAAGACATAGGCTTTCATGCCTTAAAATAGCTCCCACTGTTTTCACAGTGTGCGGGACTCATCCCTCTTGCACATCCCATGATTGCAAGTGTACTCAATTTCCGTTGTAAACATTTCTCACTGTTCTTTATTGTCTAGAACGATTCTATAAAATCTATTCCTGAAATAACATAGACACAATGGTATCTTAACCATCCTAATGTGTTTTGATTATGGTTTTGTCAGAAACCATGCGCAATCTCAATTGTCAATTGTCACTTGTGTAACACCCTTACACAAAATTTTGCATCAAAAACACTTTGCATTACATCCTTAATGCTTCTGCAAGCACTTAAGAGTAATCTTTATGGCTTACTTGGTAACTATTACTTAAATTCGATTTGAAACAATTCGTCATACTCAAAGTATATGAAGTGTTATACATCATTTCCTATTTAATTGATTCGGCAGCGGAAGCAAATGGAATCAATCAAATATGTTCAACTTGATTGAACTAGTCATGAATCTTATCAACATAAGACTCCTTATTTGACATTAATATAATGTCGATTTATCTCCATAAATCCGGATATTAAAGATGTACTATATTTCTCCAAAGTCTTAAATCATTCTTAATGATCAATATGTCATCCACATATAGAACTACTAAAAATTTCCGTAACTCCCACGAAACTTTATGTATAAACACAACTTCTCGACTTTATCGGGAAAATTTTTATACCATGATCAAATCATTGATTCCAACTCATTGATGTCCTACTCAAGACCATCTCTTAAGTTGCACATTATCTTAGGATTGTAAGAATCTATAAAACTCAAGACATGTATTGAATACATTCCTTCTAATTGAAGAAGTGGGTTTTTTGGATTCACTTGCTATATATCTCATCATAATGAAATACAATCCTTAGACTTAAGCTTCTCAACTAGTGAAAAACCCTTTGCTACCAATCAAGCTTTGAAATCTCTCTTTATTAGTGCAAAAACCCTTTGTCACTAATCAAGGCTTTGATTTCGGATTTTCATGGCTCTAAGCCTTGTATTGAGTTGTGACTTAAACATTCTCATGTAAGTCATATGTTCATTACTTTCTAGAACTAATCAACTTGAATCAAACGATTTCTTTGCAAGTTACAAGCTATTTACTTTCTAAAAGTAACACTAATTCATCATCTTCAACAAGTGATGACTTTAACCTCCTAGGTTTTGAAGAAACAATGTTTTCCACAAAACGTCTCATGCAGCCAAGAAAGACCAGTTTCTTGCGACATAACATTCTCTGACACAATACAATTTGTGGCTCTTGAATATATTCTCCCACTCTGTCTTCTAGAAATAAACTTGTATTTTAGGAAGACAGCTTCACGAGCCACAAACCCGTTGTACTCGTGATAATGGAAAGGGAAAAATGAGCATTTGTTTCTTGTGTAAGCTTACAAACATGGTACGTACCCTACCATTTCATATCTCATATGATTCGTTTAAGATTTAGTGGAAAAATAATTTAGACAAAATGATAAAATCCCCAAAAGGATCAAGTAACTCAAAGTAACTTGATTGAAGTCCAAACCATATCGAATAGCGTTTGATTTCTTTATCCAACCACACATTATCCCATAATGCGTGCTAAGAGAGATTAATTTGTGATACTATATCACATTTCCTTTGGCTTATATCAAAGTCTTCACTTTGATAATCCCATCACGACTAAATCGTGATTCCTGGAACTCTTTGAACTTCTTCAAAGATTTCTCTATTTACCTTATTAAGTGAACACATTAGTGTCAACCTAAATCGTTGGTAAAAGAAAATGATCAACCTATTTTGGATCAATGATTTACAACCTCGATCTCCTTTTCAACCAAAAGGCATGAGACATCTTGCTTTGAATATAAGATACGCATATACCATATGATTAACAATCTAATGGTTTCAAGAGTACTCAATAACTCTTTGCGTTCATCATTCCAGAATCTAAGGTTCAATCTTGGGTTACCAATTTGAGTCTTGCATCATCTACATGATATATCATTCTAGTTTGGTTTAGAATAAAATCACCTTGATAATGGGCTAGCCATACATCATATCGTGGTGTATAAGGTCACAAAAGTGAAACCTCTTTTGTATCTTAACAAGTTTATATTCTTATTTAGAGTTTATTCACTTAATAGTCATAATTAAGGTATATATATAAACCCAAAACTAGATTGAGTACACAATGACTCTATCTCTCGACATCATGGTTTCTAGTCGTCATATTCTAATCATTCTATGTATCAAATACAATGATGAAAACCACCACCGGTTTCTAATATTGACGAAGTAGTACTAGCAAAATTTATGTCAATCAAATAAACATTTAAAGAAGAAGGTCCCATTAGATGTCCCACAACTACCTTGTTGATTCTTCAATAATTTGGGGTAGTTTCCTTTCTATCGTCCAACAATTAAGACAATGGAAACTATATCGGTCGGGATTGATAGGTTTAGTATCGTTATTCTCAATAACTTTACTTTTAACATTACCTTGTATCAATTCCATTCTAATTTTACTTCTTTAAAACTTTATTCGTTTCTTAACGTTTTAAGAGAATGCTCCCACTCATTTCAATGAGTCTTTGCTAAGAGAAGCAAAACTTGAAATTCATGAAGACTACTCTTCATTCGTTTGTTTAGTCTTAAAACTTTCATTGAAGTGGTTGCGGTATTTTGGTTAATTTTAATTTCCAACAAATCTAGTTACCAAAATGATTTAACGTTTCAAAGTACTTAACTCAATTAAGCATATGAGAAACAATTCATTGTAAGTAGATATGTTAGTCAAGAATCAAAAACCCTTTTGATCACGAATAACTTTTATCTATACTCTTCACAAGAGATCCTTACAATGGATAATACGAGGTTTTTAGAAGAAAATTCAAGTTTTGTCTTTAGTTACGATGTTTTAATGGAGATTTGAAACAAAATCGAAATGATATCGTATATGAATTGTGGTAAAAAATATAACAATATGATAAAGGAATAGTGGAAAACTTAACATTTATCGTTTTATTAATACTTGTAAATAACAAGTAAAGCATTTACATAGTGACCTCTACCCAACTATGATAAATGATTCCAAGATCCAAATTCATATTAACTTGGGGCACGGTGTGCCGAAATACCCTTTATTAACATAACTCGGTGGATTAACTCTTTAATCGATTCTACTTTTAGAAATCTTGGTCGATAAAATTACATTAATATTTATCTTTAACCCGAAACACATCCGGAAATCGTCGTGAATACTTTCGTTGAGTTCAACCCAAATTTCGAATAAATGTGTCCATGATCTAAATTCATATTAAATTAGGGCACGGTGTGCCGAAATACCCTTTATTAACATAAATTCGGTGGATAGACATTTATCACCCACTTCCCCTACGTAACAAGGTTTGTACCCCGGTGTGGCCGAGTGCACTCCCTCATGAAATAGGTTTTCATAGTTTCTACTTTTTGGTAAGGCTAAGTCTCAATTGTTTATTTTTAGCGAGAGGTCATGTCAATTTATTATCTATCACGTTTTAAGTGAACTAAAGCGGTGAACTACGATAATTTTAATTGACATGGTCGATAAATTCGATAAAATGATGATGCTTGTTTTAGTTATGGCGATTTAGCGATGCATGCAACATATAAATAAAATGCAAAGCATAATAAAAGTCCTAGTATGGCCTTCCTAAAATAGTAAATCTAATAAACTATTACAAATTCGGAAACCAACTCCTTTGGTCCCTTGAACTTCGGTCTTGGCACGCATTTCAAGGCAACACCGTCTTTAATGGATCGCCTTCTCGAGTGGCACCGTCTTCAAGGATCTCCGGAATAAATAAATTACATAACAAATTACATAATTTCCTATTATACATTTGTAATTAAAATGAAATAAATCTATTAAATTACAAAACGGTGATACGAGATCACAATAAATTACAACCGAATCGATGTTCCCATACATTTCGGGTAATATCAATTAAAAACTAAGGCCATACTAAGTAAATTTACATAATTCAAAAATTACATAAAATAAAATTATGACAATCATAAATAAAATGCAGCATTATAAAATGTATGAACATGCCCAATTTTATGCTAAATCGCCTTTAAGGAGCCAATATCGTATATTAATCGGTTTTTACGGATTTGCGTGATTTAACCTTTTAAAAATCACAATAATTACATAAAATCATATTTATGTACTAGTTAATTACCCTAACCACCTTAGGACTCAAAATTAGTCTCCACTAACATTTGACAATAATTAACTTATATATCTTAATATTGTTCATAAAAGGACTTAAAATTACAATATAATGCCATAAACTTCAAATAAATCATAAAAATTTCAAATAAATTTGAAATTTGAAATTTTAAAATCATGAACATTCTGAAAAAATACCATGACACTCATAATGTTCAAAAACTTAGGTTAAAAATTTCGAAATTTATTGAGAAAAACAATGTTGCGGTTTATCGGATTTATCAATTATAACCATAAAAATATGAGAAAAATTATTTTTATAAACTTTTCACTTTTAGATCTGAAATAAATGATAAAATGCAACATGTGACATTTTTCCTTAGTCATGAAGTATGTTTTAGCAATTTTTACTAATTAAAGTCACTATTTATGTGATTTTTCATCAAAAATTCATAAATCATGCATAAAGACTTCATTATAGCCAAATATTTTACACACATCTTGTAAAATTGCATGTGACAACATACTAAATTTCTATGACCAGATTCGAAATATAACTCATATTAACCTATTTTCCCATTTAAATACGATTTTATAATGAAAAATCCATATTTCGAGCATAAGAACTCATAAAATTATGAAAATTTACAGGTCATCAAAACATAATATATGTGAAAACAAATCCAAAACCACTGGAAAAAAACGAAGTTTAGCTATTTTTCGTCCAAAAATGACATTTTTATCATAAAAATCACATTTTAATGTCAATAATATATAAAATGAACAATAAAAATCCATAAATAAACCAAAATGTCCTAAAATCACTTAGGACCATAAACGTTTAACATGCATAATTATTTCATGATTTATCTTCATAAATCCTAAATAACAAGTTTTATATGTTAATTAAATTAACTCGGAAAAACTAACCCGATCTTGCATGCAACAACCATAATGCTCTGATACCACTTGTTGGAAATCATATTTTAAATATCACATATTTTGGTTTGAAGTTTTAGTCATAAAAACTTAAAGATCTTATGCATGCAAAACTAGAAAAGAACCAGAAAAAATCGTTTCATACCATATGAATATTTATATGCATTAAATTAATTAATAATATGTATCATACTACATATTGTGTGACAAATGACAAATTGACAAAATAAAATGGTAGTCCATTTTATGGTACATGGACCGAAAAAAATGAGAGTGATGGGTGTTAGTGGGTGAATTATTTTATGAGATAAAATAAGCTAATGATGCCTAGTCTACACCTAGCCTTACATGCCTAAGGTTTTGATAAGAACAAAAGGAAACGTGAAGGATAAGATGTTGGCCTTTTTATCCTCCTTGAACCGTGACCCTCTAGTATTATTAGAGGACTTTTGTTCACTACTCATTTTGAACATACTTGTCCATTCAAAATACATGCAAAAGTTTATACATTACTCTCTCCTCTCTTTAATCTTCTCTTCATCAAAAATATGAGAAGATTTAATCAAAATTGTTCATAAAACATTACTAATATTATTAATGTAATATATGAGTATTAGTAATCAATTTTAAGGTAAACTACTAAACTAATATCTAGCTAATATTATTTAGTGGGGATAAGGGGTAATCTTGGGTGCAATCAAGAGGAAAATCTCTACATTGGGATTTTTGGAGGATCATCCTAATATTCATTATAGCTCAAGAACTAACAAGTAGGAGATCTTGTTGGTGCCCATAATGGCCGAAATATTCATATGGTATGAAACGATTTTTCCTTGTTCTTTTCTAGTTTTGCATGCATAAGATCTTTAAGTTTTTATGACTAAAACTTCAAACCAAAATATGTGATATTTAAAATATGATTTCCAACAATATGAAACACCGAAGAAGCAAGTTGAGGATGAAGTGGTGGAAGCTAGTGACAAAGAAGAAGTTGTGCAAAACTCCAAGGATGGAGAACCATCAAAAGAAGAAGTTTCAAAGAAAAATGAAGAAAAGGCCAAGGAGAAGGAACCCATTGTGATTAGACTTCCTTTTCCAAGTCGTCAAGATAAGCCCAAATTTGATGACCAACTTGGAAAATTTATGGAAATTGTGAAGAATTTGGAAGTCTCGATTCCTTTCACGGAATTAATCAATCACGTGCCGGCCTATGCAAAGTACATGAAGGACATCCTTACGAAAAAGAAGTCAATCCGGAAGCTTGAGACTATCGCCTTCACTAAGGTGAGTAATGAAATCCTTCAAGGGAGTTCACCTCCGAAAGTTAAAGATCCGGGAAGCTTCTCAATACCGTGTACCATTGGCGACACAACGATCAACAAAGCCCTATGTGATCTAGGGGCTAGTGTGAGTGTTATGCCGTATTCGGTGAGTAAAAGGTTAGGGATGGGAGAGCTTAAATGTACCAACATCACACTCCAAATGGCCGATAGATCGACGAAGACACCATTAGGGATATGGGAAGATGTTCCCGTAAGAGTTGGGAAATGTTTCATCCCGGTGGACTTTGTCATTGTTGACATGGAAGAAGACTCCAATATTCCAATCATTCTAGGTAGACCTTTCTTGCACACCGCGGGTGCGGTTATAGATGTGAAGCATGGAGAGCTCACTCTAGAGGTGGGAGATGAGAGCATGACTTTCAATCTTGACAAGACCATGAGAGCTCCCCGTTTGCATGAACCATGTTTTATGGTTGATCATTATAGCCGGAAGGATGATAGGAAGAAGTCGGAACTCCAATGGAAAAAGAAAGTCGATGATGCTCCATTCAAAGAGCAAGGGAATTGTAACAAAGAGAGCTTGAAAAGCTCACCAAAGCCAAGCAATGGAGAAGATGGCCTCATTGGCCAAGACAAGAAAGTGGGAGAGTTGTCTCTATCAACTCAAGAGATCTTTAGTGACCAAGTAGATGAAGTTTGTGGTCTTTGGGATGATGAGTTTGAAGGGATTTTCAATCCCTACATTGGTAATGCTATCGATTAAGACCAACATGAAGGACAACAAATGCAAAGATTTATTTAGGATCTTTATCATAATAATGAACAAGCTTTTGACTACTTCTTCAAGGTGTTGAGTAACATCAACAACACCTTGGACATGCCCCCATGACATCTCACTAAGGATGAGAGTTTGGTGGAGTCCTCTCCAAACCACCATTTGTAAATATTTCTAACTCCCTAACTTGCATTTTAATTCATACATTGCATTTTTGTCATTCTTGGATTTTTATGCTTTGATCAAGATATTTATCATTTTTGAGAGAAGTGAGGGAGGGACTAATGATTTTATTGATATGTAGTGTTTTAACTTAGTGTCGGGATAGCAATTTCCTAGGCTATTCATGCCTTTGTAGTGCCCCTACAATGAAGAACACGGGATTTGAAGAATAAAAATGACACGGGTTATGCAAGTGCACGGATGGACCTGAATCCGGGTAGACCAGGTGGAATCCGAGCGGCTTAAGGGTAATCCGCTCGTCTTACAGGAATCCGCTCATCTTTGGATGAATCTGTTCGTCCTTTTTAGCTGCAAAAATGAAAATTTTGGTCTGTAAAAGAATCCGAGCGTCCCAGCTGAGAAGACGCTCGTCTGAAACTGGCCGCTCGTCTTTGTAGAAAGACGCTCGTCTTTTTGCCAGTGCAGATCAATAAAAGTTCCTGTAAGAGAATCCGCTCGTCTTTGAGGAAAGCCGCTCGTCCTGAATTGCAGAATCCGCTCATCTTCTTTGAAAGACGCTCGTCTTTACGCGAGTTTTCCTGAAGCCAAATTGAGCAGAATCCGAGCGTCCCGACGGGAATCCGCTCGTCTTCCCCCTGCAGTTTTGAATTTTTCGGGTGTTTTAATACCCCTTCCCACATTCAATTCATTCATTCATTCAAACACTACCCATAAACCCCAAAACCCTCATCCTCTCCATCACCAAAAACAAAATTTCCTCAACCAAATTCCACAAAATCAAATTCAAACTTCCTTACAACAACAATTAATCACTCCTTCTGCAACAATAATCAATCCAAGCACCAAAATCTTCAACCTTTGAGTCGATTTTTGAAATACAAAGACAAATCCTTTTATCTCAAATCGATTTGGGTATAATTAGAAATTGAAGATTTTCAACCTTTTCTTGGTGTAATCAATAATGGCAAGAACAAAAGGAGCAACAAAGGCACTCAAGGCAAAGACACTTTCGAAAAGGCAACAAAGCCTTCAAGCAAAGAAAGCTTCAATGGCTATGGTGGTCTCTAATGCAAACTTGGAAGTTCAACAACAACAAGATTCTCCCTTGGAAGCAACAACATCAACAACTCCGGAAATCGCTCAATTATCCAACTATCCGGATGTAATTTTCATTTCCAACTCCCATAGGGATACATTTGCCAAGTATGCTAAGAAAGCCATTTTGCCCACCAAATTCATTTGTGAAGAAGCCTTGAACAAATTGGGTGTCCTTGAACAAAAAAAAGCCTTCTTTGAAGCCATGGGGTTGGGTAAATTGTTTACTATAAGAGAATTGACATACCCCTCCCTTACCTTGGAATTCTTAAGTTCATTGAAAGTGACTAAGGTAGAGACTAGAGAATACATCGAGTTTCGTCTTGCCAATGTGAATAGGAGCATCACCTTTGATGTTTTGAGTAAGGTATTAGGCCTTAGTGATACACCATATTATCACAAGATGCCCGAAAAATATGACCCCGCTCCTCTTTGGGAGGCGATTTTCGGGAAGAAATTTGTGAGCTTTCATGCTTGTCGTGCTCTATTAGTCCACCATCCGGGCATTAGAGTGTGGCACAAGGTCATCGGGAATACTATAATAGCAAGAAAAGGCACTAATCACTTTACAAAGCTCGATTGTGTTCTACTTGAGTTGGCCTTAAATGTCGGAAGGGAATTCACTAAGCCCTACAATTCTCTAAGGCTTTTGATGGAAAGATGGCTTAATGTTGATTGTGGTAAGGAAGGCACCGCTCATATTGCAAATGGAGGTCTAGTTACTCTCTTTGCCAAGCACTTTGACGCAAATTTCAACAAGGATAACACCTATGTGGCGATTGATACGTCTGTCGTGTACCTATCAAAAATAAACTAACTAAACTAACTATATAGCTAGGGAAGTCAGGTCGATCTTCTCAGGGAGGCAAGATATCTGTAGAAGTCCGTCTATTTGGTCACAAATAGGGGGGGGGGTTGTTTGAATTGTTTTCTAAACTAAAGGTTTAAAGGAAGAGAAGTAGAGAAAAGAGCAGTAAAAGCAGGAAAATAGATTTAAACTATCAAATAGAGAGAGGTCATGTCAGGATTTCGGTTCACTACGGTAGTCCAGTGACTCAACTATAAACAACTTAGACAGATTAATGCGAGACGGATATGGAAAGGTCCTTTCGGTCAACTTTCTATCCTAAAATACCACTAACTTAACTTTCATCCTCGTCAGGGTAGTCTATTATTCATAGCAGGCCTATTGAGTCCAATCTTTCGATCTAGGATTAATTTTAGCCAGATTAAAAGGATGACTCAGAAGCGTGAACTCAACTAAGTCGGTAAAATACAATTAAATTGCTATGGTGACAGAGTCTCACAATTAATTCATCTAACCTATTTACTACATCGTCACATTTCTACCGTAGATCCCCTAATCCCAATATGAAAGAAGTTTAGCTACTCATTGATGCGTGACTTTTATATGATGTTTTACATCTCATTTTACACGCATTTCAGAGCTCATTCATGTAGTTTATGCTACATTTCTCCCTATTTCCGTCTACTTCCGTATTTTGTACATTACTGCAGAAATGTGAAGAATCCAGCGAAAATCGAGCTAAATCCGTCCCCGAGTATCCTGCATTGCATATGACGTGAAGTACTCACCCGAGGAACGAGTTTGGTGCGCAATTCAAGGCCCAAAAGACAAGTCCACGAGTTTTAAGAAGTCAAGTAGCAGCTCAAGCAGTCGACCGACCACTGCCATCAGTCGATCGACCAACCATCGGGTTCCAGAAGCTACTATTTACTGAAGACCAGTCGATCGACCAGTCCTAGCAGTCGATCGACCAAATTGCTATTCCAGACGAGAATTAAAAGACCGTGAATCTTGAAGCCCAAAGTTAGGTTAGGTTTAGGAAATAATGTTACGTTATTTGCTATATAACGTAACCTAGGAATTCAGCTTTGACATCCAGTTTTGATCTAAGTTTCATATTCAGTTTTTACATTAAGTTCTACATACGGTTTTTAGAATTAAGGTTTGGAATATTGTTAGCATTGGAATTTCGTCCTTGTTCTTAATCGTTCCTCTGCAATCTTGGTATTACTCTGCCCTATTTAAATTTACTTCTATTTCGTTATTAGTATAGAATTGATAGTTAGATTCCCGAAACTATCTTATTATTGCATGTTAATTGTTTGTTTTACCGCTTTAATCATGAATTCAATACTTTATTGCCCTAGTATTATTGTTGTTATCACTTTCAGAAAGAGTAGCTAAATAGTTTGTGCTAGGATGTAGGCGATTTATAGCGTAGGCGGCAAAGTATTGAACACGGCCTGATTCGCGTGTCAGTCGATCGACTGACATTCTCGGTCGATCGACTGACCTCGTGAGGTTACCCTTCGTTTTAATTGATTTTAATGTTGTACTTAATGAATCGAATGCATGCGACCAGTTAGATGCTTAATTTATGACTGACCCATTAGATCGAAAGATAGGGAAAGTTAATTGATCACCAATTAAGATGACTAGACTGTGCTGAGATCGAAAGATAGGTATAGTTTAGACCGTTAGTCACTTTTCAGGACGAGAGTCAGTATTAGTGATATTAGGGACCTATAGCGAGAACGAAAGATGCTATTTGTTAAGAGTGGACCGAGAGGACCTCTTGTTTCCCGCCTCACTTGTGTTTGATTCAGACCGACTTAGTATGCTGCCGCCGAAGCTTTAATGAACCGACCATCCTAGTACCCCTTCTTTATCTGTTTAATCCGTCTTTTAGTTTATTGTCTTTATTTATTCTTAGCTATAGACCAATTCAACTCAACCCCCACACTTGTTACCCTAGACTGAATTTAGACAACTAGAATTTACATCTCCCTCTCTGTGGTTCGACCTGACTGCCGCTAGCTATAGTTGTAGTTGGAAATTATAAATCTTATTTTTGACACCTCACGACGGGTATCAAATTTTGGCGTCGTTGCCGGGGAGGCAATAGTTCTAATTTTAGTTGTTCTATTTTTAGTCTTTCTTAGTTTAAGGGACTTCTGTTCCTTAAACTTTTCTTATATTCTTTTTGTAGTTTCTTCTTATGCGCAGGTCACAGGGTGGTGAACTAGTACCATTCGATCCTGAGATAGAGAAATCTTTGCGCGAGTTGAGACGATCACAAAGGGTATTACCGATAGAGGAAGAGCTGAGTACTCTGTCAAGCTATCACGAGAACGAGCTGTTCGAGGAATACCCACAGTCTTCACCCGTTTCCACCTCTTCAGCCGAGACAGTCATTTCTCCAGAGATTCCAGTCATGGCCGAGGAAGCGAGTATAGCTAGTCATTCTGAGCCGACAGCTGCAAATTTATATAAGGGGTTCGAATTACCTGGAGATGCCAGGAAGTTCGAACCAAAGCCTTCATACATTAACATGGTTGAGAGAAACCAGTTCGGGGGAGCTGCAAATGAATATGCAGTTAAGCATGTGGAGACCTTTATTGACTATTGCTGCTCCATACCCCCACCAGCCGGCGTGACCCAAGACCAGATCAAGGAGACCATGTTTATCTTCTCCCTTCGTGATGCTGCAAGGGAGTGGTATAGATATCTGGATCGAGCTGCTCAGGGGATCACTGACTGGAATTCCTTGGCATTGGCATTCTACAAGAAGTACTTTTCTGCTTCTAAGACGATTGCTATTAGAGCTCAAATCACAAGTTTCAAACAAGGGCCGGATGAGAACTTCCACGAGGCATGGGTCCGATTTAAGAAGCTGGTGCGAACCATACCGCACCATGGTTTCGAAAAATGGAGCTTGTGCAATCATTTCTATAACGGGTTGTATGACGATTAGAGGGCTATTTTGGATGCTGCAGCCAATGGCCGATTTGCTGAGAACTTGGGAGAGACCAAGGGGTGGAAGATAATCGACGATCTAGCCACCCACAAGGCTGAGTATGGGAATTCCAGAGGGAACCAAAGGAGAGTGCTGAATCTTCCTCTGTTCTTTGCACTTGAAGCTCTCACTGCGAGATTTGACAAATATGAATTGGGAGGAGCTTCTAAAGGTGGGATGTACCAAGTAAATACTTTGTCGAGACGGTCCTTTCGTCTCGTGAAAGGTGTGGAGGAGCGAGGGACACGTTTTGAAGAATTGTCCCGGTCCTTTGAGTCTTGTGTTGCCTTTCAACATTATAGGCAGACAAACACCTACTATGAGCCTAATGTTCATCCCAATCTGAGGTGGAGTAGCCGAATGTCCTAAATCCAACTCCACCTCCGCAAAGAAGAACCCTATGTGCCCCCTCATCAAAAGCAACAACAATATCAGAAACCTCCTTATGTGCCGCAGCAGCAACAACAATCCCATAGTTCTGATTTTGCTGAGTTTAAGAACTTGTTGATGAAGGAGTCCAAAGCAAGAGAGGCCGGGATGAAGCTACTTGAGAGCCAAATTGCTCAATTGGTTAGTAAGAGTACCTCTCGAGCTCCGGGACACTTACCGACTCAAACCGACCAAAAGGAGACCTTAAACGCCATCACATTGAGGAGTGGGTCCACCCTGGAGGGGCCTGCCATGGTCGAGGATGCTGTTGAAAAGAATGAGGCAGATCCGAGTCAAAAGAAAGCTGAAACGAATAATTCAAAGAAAAAGGCGTCTACCTGTATATCGGTCGATTGGTGATACACCCGGCGATCGATCGATATACGGGTTACAAAGACTTTTGAACTGTGCACCTTGGTCGATCGACTGAGGAGAGTGGTCGATCGACCAAGATTACTGCTGATAGCGAGATTGTTCGTCCTCCGATGCCCGATAACTTGAGGGACTATTTGTTTCGGGGCACGACAGCTCCGAAAGTGTTAGGGCCAGACCCGAGTGCTGATGGGTCCGTCCCAATTCCGAAGTTCGATCCGATGACGGCTAATGGCTCACATTTGAGACGGTCTGAGGAGGATTCGAGCTTTAACAAGGAGAAAGCAGTGGACTTCCAGCCTAAGTCCACGGATGCCGGCATGCGCAACTTAGAGGAGAGGGCTAAGGTACTTCTTACAGCCCCATATCCGGAGAGACTAGTGCCAACAAAGGAACAGGTATCTTTCAGTAAGTTTGAAAAAGTTATTCGTAGCTTGAATGTACAGGTACCCTTCCTTGAGTTAGTTAACCAAGTGCCAGCATACACTAAATTCATGAAACAGCTCATGTCTAAGAAAAAGTCGCTTGAACATGTTTACACTGTTGCATTAACCAAAGAGTCATGCTCTTACTTGTCTCACACTGCACCCCATAAGCTAGAGGACCCGGGTAGCTTTTATGTTCCTTGCAATATAGGTACCTTCTCTATTGAGAAGGCATTATGTGACTTAGGAGCTAGTATAAGTGTCATGCCTTTGAGTCTAGCTAGAAAGCTCAAATTGACTAGGTTCGTAGTGACAGATATGACAGTTCAGATGGCTGACCGATCTGCGATCCAGCCAATAGGGGTCTTAGAGGACATCCCTGTCCAAATAGGGAAGATCTTCTTCCCCGTCGACTTTGTCGTACTTGACATGCCTGAGGATGCTCATATACCCATTATTTTGGGTAGGCCATTTCTGCACACTGTTGGTGCAGTCATAGATGTCGGTCTAGGAACCTTGACTTTCAAAGTGGGAAAGCATTCTATTGTCTTTGCCCAACCCTGCTAAGAAAAAGGACCCCATGTGGCCTGTGACTTGTAATACGGTTTCTGAAAATAAATCGTACTTTGTGCTTCCTGAATTGCCTGTCTCTATTACTACTTCTGTGTTAACCCCTCCGCCCCAGATTGGGAGCAAAAAGGAGGAAGAATCTGTTGTTTTAGATGTTGCAGGAGCTGGTTTGGGGAAGGAAGTGCTGCAAGTTGCTCCAACTGTAAAGAATCCTATCATTCAAAGAGGAGGTCTTGGTTGCCTGAGCTATGGAATTAATGAAGTTGTTGATGACGAGCCGGTCAAAGCCAGAGAGTCTGATTTGGATTCTGATAAGCCCGAAGAGATCCTGGACTGGGGAGATGATGAGAAGGTTGATCCGTTGAGCCATACGGACGTGGAAGCTAAGAAGGGTGCAGCTGCTCAAATAAGCACCGTTGAGGCTACCTTTAGTAGCCAGAAGCCGACGAAGTGGGCCATACCGTGGTCTTTCTTGATCAACTATTAGTTGATCGAGCTCTTCATAAACTTCATTTTATTTGCTTTTGTTAAGACATTTTTTTATTGCTTTTGTGTGCGCGAAACTTCGCATTTTATTTTGTTTGTTTAGGATTTTTAAATACTTTAGACTTTGCTTTGGGTTTTGCGCGATTTTGGGCGCGTATTATTGTGCACTTGCAGGTTTTTAGACCTCATTAGCTCAAGTTATTGAGCCAATACGAAGAAATAAGGATTACAGCAGCACTTTCAGTCGATCGACTGGCCACATTGGTCGATCGACTGAGTTGCACTTTCCAGGAGCTACTGTTCCTGACACATTGGTCGATCGACTGCCATCCTTAGTGGATCGACCAAGGACACTGCTGTACCTATTCACGACCTTTCCCCTGCTGTGTTTGGTCGATATGCGGACTTAAGGGAGTTTTCTACTCCACTTTATTTTCCGTCAAATTATTTATTTCTTCTGATTTTTTTCATTTGTGCACATATTTTATCGCTTCAAAATTGTCGTATCGGTTTTATGCGTGGGTTTCATTTGCCTTTCAGGTACCCTGTTAGTAGCACTGCTGGCTACTGAAACCTCCTAGCCCACGCTGGTTTGGGGAGGTTTCCTTTGCTGCGCTTCAAGTCTTGTAAGTTCCCAATTTCCACTTCACGTCATGTTTATTTATTTCAATTTACGCAAGTTCCCATTTCTCTTTTCTTCATTACATGATTTTGCACAATGGGGACATTGTGCGATTTGGTTTGGGGAAGGGTTTTGCGTCGCATATCATTTGCTTGCATTCACGTTTACATTTTGTTTTGCATTGTTTATTTCTTTATTTTTTTACAAAAATTGAAAAAAAAAATTAAAAAAATTTCAAAAATTTCCATAAAATGCACGTTTATTTTAGCATATAGGTCGAGTCGGAACGGTAGTATTTCAAGGATGATATAGCATTTGCACCTGTTTTGCCTAAGCCCTGCTAGATTGACATGTTATTAGTAGAATCATTTGCATAGTCTACGAGTTTTCGTTAAATTATTTGCTGAACATGAGACTTGACTTAGAAAATTGGCAAACTACATCATATTTCTGGGATTTAGAGCCTATAACTGGTGACATCAATGACCGGTTTATTTAGGAATGTGAGTAGCACTCCTTATGAGGCATGTCACATAAATGTGCATAAATATGAACGATCTTCTTAATACCTGTACGCATTCGGTCTGTGGTTAGTTGACACATGTGGTAGAGGTTTCCCCTTATTTGTTTTGCCCATGAACTCCACACTGCCAAAAATATCCTTTTTGTCCTAATTACTACATCCTACATTTAGCCTGCCTTTATCAAGCTAGTAGCCTGTGTTCTTGGGGTTGTTACTCATTTTTGGTGGCATATGCTCTGTTTGAGATAATATTGGGAAGATGAAAAGAAGGAAAGAAAGAAATAGAAAAGAAAAAAAAAAAGATGATGAAAAAATGATTCGAAAAAGAGAAAAAAGAGTTCTGTACTGTTTAAGTAGTCGATCGACTGCCCATTTAGGTCGATCGACCTATGTTCGAAAAAAGAGAAAGAATCAATTCGCATAATTCAAACCTTTATCTTTTGGCGATTTTTGCTCCCATGTATTATTCAAATTTTATGGGGAGTTAGTTGATTAATTTTATCTCTGGAAATTGTGAGATTTGTGCTTGCTATAGCACTGTTTCATTTGTTTTTGAGCAAGAAGTTGGATGCTGCCATTTGGTTCCGTTATGGTACTAGGTTGATCACCTGTACCTCCACTTTACCATAAATGTTTTGCCTCTTCTTACCCATACCTCACATATCCACATATATACCTCGGCATGTGTCATGGTCTCTTGTTGGTTGGAATGCGTATGTACGGTTGTAGAGATTATTTTCATATTAGACTGCAGGCATGTTCTTATAGGTCGTAGTTAGGTGAGCGTCATTACATTTACTTCTTTCTATCTTACATATACTCACCTGTGCTTATTGAGTGATTTGAGCGACCCGTGAGAGTCCAATTTGATAAGTCTCTATAGTTGATAGTTCAGCAGTTTTTGACGACTCCATAACTCGTTTGCATGATTCATTTGCTAATTGATTGTTGGTTATGCATTAAATTGGTTTAGGCTTTACATGTTGCAATTCGCTCTGAGATTGAACTCGTTCCATTAGGTTTTAGGATTGAGTCTAGTTCTTGCTTGGGGACAAGCAAGGGTTTGGTTTGGGGAAGTTTGATGCGTTTCTTTTATATGATGCTTTACATCTCATTTTACACGCATTTCAGAGCTCATTCATGTAGTTTATGCTACATTTCTCCCTATTTCCGTCTACTTCCGTATTTTGTACATTATTGCAGAAATGTGAAGAATCCAGCGGAAATCGAGCTAAATCCGTCCCCGAGTATCCTGCATTGCATATGACGTGAAGTACTCACCCGAGGAACGAGCTTGGTGTGCAATTCAAGGCCCAAAAGACAAGTCCACGAGTTTTAAGAAGTCAAGTAGCAGCTCAAGCAGTCGATCGACCACTGCCATCGATCGATCGACCAACCATCGGTTCGAAGCTACATTTTCTCAAGACCGATCGATCGACCAGTCCTAGCAGTCGATCGACCAAATTGCTATTCCAGACGAGAATTAAAAGACCGTGAATCTTGAAGCCCAAAGTTAGGTTAGGTTTAGGAAATAATGTTACGTTATTTGCTATATAACGTAACCTAGGAATTCAGCTTTAACATCCAGTTTTGATCTAAGTTTCACATTCAGTTTTTACATTAAGTTCTACATACGGTTTTTAGAATTAGGGTTTGGAATATTGTTAGCATTGGAATTTCGTCCTTGTTCTTAATCGTTCCTCTGCAATGTTGGTATTACTCTGCCCTATTTAAATTTACTTCTATTTCGTTATTAGTATAGAATTGATAGTTAGATTCCCGAAACTATCTTATTATTGCATGTTAATTGTTTGTTTTACCGCTTTAATCATGAATTCAATATTTTATTGCCCTAGTATTATTGTTGTTATCACTTTCAGCATGAGTAGCTAAATAGTTTGTGCTAGGATGTAGGCGATTTATAGCGTAGGCGGCAAAGTATTGAACACGGCCTGATTCGCGTGTCAGTCGATCGACTTACCTCGTGAGGTTACCCTTCGTTTTAATTGATTTTAATGTTGTATTTAATGAATCGAATGCATGCGACCAGTTAGACGCTTAATTTATGACTGACCCATTAGATCGAAAGATAGGGAAAGTTAATTGATCACCAATTAAGATGACTAGACTGTGTTGAGATCGAAAGATAGGTATAGTTTAGACCATTAGTCACTTTTCAGGACGAGAGTCAGTATTAGTGATATTAGGGACCTATAGCGAGATCGAAAGATGCTATTTGTTAAGAGTGGACCGAGAGGACCTCTTGTTTCCCGCCTCACTTGTGTTTGATTCAGACCGACTTAGTATGCTGCCGCCGAAGCTTTAATGAACCGACCATCCTAGTACCCCTTCTTTATCTGTTTCATCCGTCTTTTAGTTTATTGTCTTTATTTATTCTTAGTTATAGACCAATTCAACTCAACCCCCACACTTGTTACCCTAGACTGAATTTAGACAACTAGAATTTACATCTGCCTCTCTGTGGTTCGACCCGACTGCCGCTAGCTATAGTTGTAGTTGGAAATTATAAATCTTATTTTTGACACCTCACGACGGGTATCACTCATATTGCTAATCAAACTATCAAAACTAACAGCAGATAAATAACCAGCATTCAACATATTAAAACGATAATTAAATTGCATAAAAGTAAATTAGGGCAGAAATTAAATGATGTAAAATAAAGGATTAAAGCAAATAAAAGATTGATTATTATTAAGAGAGGAGAAAGAGAGTACAATCGTGCGAATCCGGCGTAAAGAACGACAAAATCCAAGCGAAATAATCCCGAAAGCAAAGTGACCTAGCTAATGCGTGCTTAAATAGGAAAATAACTAAGTTTATCGAAATAAAACAACTCACGGGCTAATTAAAACCCATGAAAACATAAACCACTCGATCCAGTAGATTAAATCCACTCGATCGAGCAAAACCACAGGAAATCTACTCGATCGAGTAGAATAAATACTCGATCGAGTAACCCCTCTTTATAGCACTTCTGGATCGAGTAGAAAAGCACTCGATCGACCAACTGGGGCCATGAAAACCACTCGATCGAGTGGTAAAACTACTCGATCGAGTCTTCTGTCTTCAATTCAGCTCAAATCCATGCCCGACTGCCTCGTAAACCGTGCCTTCACGCACTCCAATGCATTATCTCACTCTGGAAAGTCTCGTCTCCTCTAAATGCATGCAAAAAGGACGAAAAATGGTACGATTCCACTACTTTCGCGTTCATTTCTACAAAACGAACAAAAGTAGCCAATTCGGGGCATAATGCAATATAAATAGTACAAAAATGCATGGAAATACGTGCTAAAATAGGCTAAAAAAGACTATATAATATACACGTATCAAATCTCCCCAAACCGAACCTTTACTCGTCCTTGAGTAAACTAAAATGCAACTAATGGAACAGAAATAAAAACTCAGAGCTAGCTTAACTTGTCTACTTAAACCAATTTAATGCAACAAAAACTAACAGTTATAGCTAAGCAGTCAATACGTAAACGAGTTATAAGCTGTTCAGAAATATAGCCAACCTATCGACCTTGCAAGACCAACAAAATCGGACTCTCTCGTGGTCACTCTTGTTTCATGAAGCAAAGGGGTGAATGTTATATGTAAAAGAGAGAAGAAAAGGCAGTCATTCACCTAACTACGACCTACATAGCATGCATGCAACAAAAATGAAAGACAATTCAAGTACTAAAGCACACACTCCAACCAATAATGTCCGTCACAGCTGAGGGCTTACAAATAATATGGGAATAGTGAGGTTCAGGTGAGAAAAGGCAAAACAAGTTATGGTAATGTGGAGCTAAAAGCGTCAAGTTAGTTCCTAACAGGACCATATAAGACCATCTGAATCTCAACTGACTGAAAAACTAAGTACAAGTGCCCTTCATTTGGCACACAACTCACTAAACTCAAACACAATCTCCTCAAAAATATAAAATAAGAATGGAGGAGTTACGGTCACAAACTTTCCTTTTTTAAACACCGTCTAAATGAATCAAATCAAACAAATGAAACTTTTTTTTTTCTTTCATCATGTGAATCAGCTTCCTCTTTTTTTTTTCATTTTTCATTTTTTTTTCTTTTCTTTTTCTTTCACGTTTTTTTTTCTTTTTCAATTCTTTTTTCTTTTCTTTCCTTAATTTTCACCAACTCCATACAAAAGATACAGACCAAACTGCAGACGGAAAATCATACCACAAAAGACATACTAAACTAGCTTGACTAGGCAGGCTTAATTTGGGATGTAGCTAATGGGTCAAAAAGGCAAGTTTTGGCTAAAGTGGAGCAAAATGGGTGAAAAATATAAGAAAAGGGGAAAATTTGCAAGCGCCTCCCTGCATGTGACACCAACCACAAACCCGAATATGTGCATTTGATAAGAAATTGAATGTCATAAAAGTGCAAAAATGATGAACATGCTATGCAAGGAGTACTACTCTCAATTCCTAATAAACTGTTCATGAATGTCACCAGTTATGGGCTCTAAAACTCAGAATTTATAGAGTAGTTTGCCAATTTATCAGGTCAAGTCTAAACAGTCAGCTATATTTGAACAGAAACTCGTAGATTATGCGTATGACAAAGCTAATAACTATCAACAGAAGTGCAAGGCTCAAGTAAAATGACAAGTTATAGTGCATTATCATCACAGAAATACGGAAATCTACCGTTCCGACTCAACCTATATGCAAAAATAAACGTGAATATTTTTTGAATTTTGAATTTTGAATTTTTGAAATTTTCTAATTTTTTTTTTTTTTTTTGGTTTTTGAATTTTGTAATGAAATAAATAAACAATGCAAGCTGAAATAGATAAACGTGAATGCAAAACAAAAGCAAATGCAGACTCAAAAGGATGCAATACCCTCCCCAAACCAAAACGGACAACGCCCTCGTTGTCCTCCAGCATACACCAGCAGATATACACAGGGGAACGGGAATATACAACCAATAAAGAATAAAAACAATAAAATAAAAAGGAGACAAAAATAAGAGAGTAAGATATACATACAAAACACGAACTTCCCCAAACCAGCCAGAAAACTGGCGAAGTGAGTAGACCAGTAGCTACTCATCAGCCTCCTCGTCACGGATGTCCTCCACCCTGAAATCCGGATCCTCCTCCTCCTCTCTCCTCCTCCTCTGCTCAGCTCGAGCTCTCTCCGCAGCCAACGCTGGGTCCTCGTCCTCGTCCTCCTCAGCAGACTCCGGGTACCCCTCAGCTGGGTATCGGTAAAAAGAAGGGTGTGGCCAACCCTATGGGATCGGACGGTGTCGCCTCAAGTGGTACTCGTACAGAGGGTGCAAGGTAAGAGCTAAGTCCCTCTCCATACGAGCATGTCGCTCTGCAATCTCAAGCTACAAACCGTCACGGCGCCCTTGGTCCATGACCGCGGACGCCACAAATGGTGGAGGTGGTACGAAAGTAGCCGGAAAAACCGGCTGTGGCTGTGTCTGATCGGTGGGTGCAGGAGTAGGAGTAGGAGTAGGAGTAGGGGTCGGGATGGGAGTAGCCGTGGAAGGCTGGGTACTCCCTGAAGGTGTGGACCCCTCTCCAGTCTCAAGTCTACGCCGCTTCTTGGCGGCGGGTATAGTGGGAGGTAGTCAGAGTGGAAGGTGGTAGTCCGGTGGAGGTGGCAGTCGGTCGCCCCTAGCAACAGTAGGCAAAGGGGCTAGACGGGGGAGAGTGTCACAGGGTAGGTCCACAGACAAGGAACCGTCTATCTTCCATGTCTGGTAGTCTGGGGTCAGCCAATGCTGAGAAAGCATGGCATCCAGACTCAGAAACCTCTCTCCCTCGAGGTACTGCAAGTCACGAGGCCAGACGGGGAAGAGGGAACAGGCAAGAATGGTGGCTATGCCACCGCAGGCAATAGATCCCGTCTCCTTCAGCCCCTGGGCCTGAAAGTACTGGGTGGTCAAGTAGGCAATGTTGAGGGTAAAAGGATCCTCACAGTCAACGTTCAGGTAACCGCCCAGGATGGAGAGCTCGGTGTTTGTGATGTTGTTCGGCTCTTTTCGGCCGAAGATGGTGCTCCCCATCAACCTAATAGAGTAATGGGCAGGGGGAAGGTGGACCTGTGCGAGCTTCCGCTCGGGAAAGGTGGTCTGGGCCAAGGTCCTCCAAAGCTGACGGATGACCCTCTTAGGGGCGGTAGCGTCGCCCGTAGAGGAAAGGCTAAGTCTGCGACCAAACTCCTCCAAAGTCATCGGAAAAGTCCGGTTGAATAACCAGAAAGACACCGAAGAAGTAGTAGGGGCAGCATCGTGTGCCCCGGAGGAGAAGGTGAAGGAGCTGAGGAACTCAAGACTCACCTCCAGAAAGGTACGGCCGCTCATAGCAATGAGTCCGGCCATCCTCATTCCCCGTAGAAGCTCACAAACTGACTCGTAGATGCCGAGTTTCTCAAGTGCCGATTTATCTAAAAAACGGGAAGGTACAAACTCGCAGCCTAGGAGGTGATAAAACCTCTTACGATGTATAGCGTTAATAAAAATTACCTGCGGTTAGTCTGGGTGTGAGTCGAGGGAGTTATCCCCTCGAACGATGAATCGTGCCGGAAGGAGAAGCGGTGAAGTGGAGGGAGCGGCGAGAGTAGAGGTGGCGGGAGCCGGTGTAGAACGGAACGTCCACGACCTCGGCCCCGGCCCCTAGAACCCGAAGTAGAAGCCCGTCCGGTGACGGTGCGAGGAACTAGGGCCGCTCTAAAGGCAAACAGAATCTGCAGTGAGTCCGCCACGTGTAAAAACGGCGGTGGAGTAGAGGCGTGGGCTCTTTGTGGCCACCATGCGACGAAGAAGGGCTAGCAAGCAGTGCTAGCCGTGGTGGTGGCCGAATCGGCGAAGTGGTAGTAGAAACAGCTAGCGCAGCAAGTGCTAGTGGCGTAAAGACGATCGTGGCACAAACTAGGAACACAGGGGCTACGGTACTAACAGAAGTGGAGGCGGTGGTAACAGTAGGGACCACCGTCTCAGTCAGGGATGGACTAAAGGTCTGGCTAGTAAAGGGCAGTGAGCTAGACTCCATCCTGTATACCAAGGGCAGGGGATTTTATAAGAAAAACAGCGGCTTACAGCAAGAAAACCAGCATGGTAACAGCATGACAAATCCCAAATAGTCGAGAAAATTCGACTTCAGCCCGAGAAATTCACAATTTTCCTCAAAATTTTTGAATTAAAGCATGTAAACAGCGATAGGGGCGGGATAGCAAGTATCAACAGCAGCAATTCAACAACAACTGAGGTAAATTAAGCATGAAAGCATGAAAACCAAATATGACCGTCGAAAACCCAGTATGACAGTCGAAAATTTCGACTGTAAAGACCCCTTAACGCACTCGCGCAAAATTCGAATTAAAATATGATTAAGCAATGAGGAAAGGGGATTGATCATCAAGTAAGACAAAAAAGGGCAAACAATGACAGTGTAAGTCGAAAAATTCGACTAAGCAAGCAATTTCGAAACCCTATCCAAATTTACCTCATAACAATGCGAAATAAATGAAATTAAAATGCAATGAGGATGGAGGAATTACTTAATTGATGAGAATAACCTACAAACTTCAATTAATCTTCAAACAACAAGCAAAAATGGCGATTTTTTTGATTGAAAACCGCAAATCCTAATTCCGCTAATAAACCGTGAAAAATAGCACAAATCAAGGGGGAAACAAGGGGTTTTGAAAGATTAATTAGCAAAGAACAAGATGTAGGTGACGGATTTGGTATGAGGGCAAGAAATATGAGGGAATTGGGGGATTTTGTGTCGCAAATAGGGAGTAGAGTCGAAAAATTGGGGAAGAAAGAAATAAGAATAAAAAATAAAGGAGTTGAAGAAAAACTCCCTGCGTCTCTTGCGTTTTCACTCGATCGAGTGGTTTAGAACTACTCGATCGAGGACTTTATTGATCCATCTACTCGATCGAGTAGAAATTTACTCGATCGAGAACTCCTCATTTGTGCTTTACTCGATCGACTGAACTGGAATCACTCGATCAACCACATTTCACTCGATCGAGTACAAAAAGTACTCGATCGAGCTCTTTTTCTCGTGTAAGCTCTTTAATTCGTCATTCTTCCTTTGAACTTGCGTAAAAATTCCCCAAACCTGCATAAAAATACGTGCAAAAATATCCCAAAATACCAAATACGCAAAGTAACAGTCTTAAGTCTTAAATCTATGCTAAAAATTGTCTAAAATCTAATTGTCCTAATTTAAAGCAATAAAAGAAATTCAACGGAAAATTCAAAAATTGTTTATACAAGTTGGTACATGGGGCATTTCTCCGCTCACTTCCCAAAGCAATTCAGTAGCCCCTTGAAGGGCTCCTGACTGGAAGACGTCACCTCAGCAACATTGATCGTCCTCTTCAGCTTCCATGAGCTTGAACTTGAACCATTCGGAGGAAAATAGTTCACATCCACATATGCTCGAACTTTTCTCACCCTCGCTCCTTTCTCACCGGCTGTAACACTATCACTCCCAACTTGACTGACATTAATTGCACAATGCCCTTTGACAGCTCCTTCATTGTTTTCATCTGTACCTGCGGCAAGGAAAACAGACGAACTTTCCTCCTTTTTGCTCTCAAACTGAGGCGGAGGGGTAACAATAGCAGCACAATACTCAAAATTTTCATTTGGAGTGTCAATAATAGGGTCAATAGAAGATAGGGCATTACAAGGCTGAGCTTGCATGGGAGCCCTCCGGAACTTAGACTGATGGAATATTAGCTCCTCGTCCCCAACCTGAAAAGTCAACGTCTTACCCCCGACGTCTATTCCTGCACGGGCAGTAGATAGGAATGGTCTCCCTAAAATAATAGAGGTACGTGCATCTTCGGGGATGTCTAAAACGAAGAAGTCAACGGGAATAAAGAACCTCCCGATCTTAACAGGTACGTCTTCTATTACACCTAGTGGCCGTGATATGCTACGGTCGGCCATCTGGACAGTCATGTTGGTGCAATTAAACTTTGTCAAACCAAGTCTCTTAGCTAGAGACAACGGTAAGACACTCACGCTAGCGCCTAGATCGCATAACGCGTTATCAATCAAGTCGGTACCAATATGACACGGAATCGAAAAACTACATGGGTCTGACTGTTTGGGAGGTAACTAATTCTGAACTAGGGCCGTCCCCACCTCAGTCAAGGCTACCGTCTCATTATCACTAATATGCCTCTTACGCGATAAAATTTCTTTCCTAAATCTAAGGTAAGAGGGTACCTGTGTCAGCAGTTCGGCGAATGGTACAGTGACCTGCAAGCTTCTCAGGATTTCGGCAAATTTGCCAAATTGTTGATCAGCTTTAGTATTCTACAGACGCCGCGGAAAGGGAACCATGATGGGTATCTCGAGTCCCTTGTTTCTCTCTTCCAATGTGTTAGCCGGATCAAGCTCTATATCCTTTGGACGCTTCTTTCCTCTCGAACGAGGTCTTTCAGGCGATTTCTCACTTAATCGAGCACTAGCAGGCTCTCGATCAAGCTGTCCGTCATCCATACTACTCGATCAACCAAAATTCCCGTTCGATCGAGTAGTTTCTTCAATAGCATCACTCGATCGAGTAGAAAAATCACTCGATCGAGCAGTTGTCTTTTCCTGTTCACTCGATCGAGTGGAATTTCTACTCGATCGATTACTTTCCGATGTCGCCATAATTAGCGCATATTTAGCCCCCGAATTAGCCTTGTTCCCATGCTTTTTAGTGCATATTTGGGTCATTTCTTATCTTTAGTTCTTTATTTTGCATATTCTTTGAGATTTTGATCCCTTGGTAGGAAAGGAGTAAGAATCTTGCATTTTCATGGCAAAACAAGACTAAATTGATCGAATTCAATGACCAAGCATCAAGGAGAGACAAGATTAGAAGGCCTTTGTACATATGATAGTAGATGAGCAATGTTGAGAAAGGATCCTTGAGTCCCCAAGGAAATCCCCAAGGAATTTATGAAGAAAAGGGAAGAAAAGAAGAAGAAGAAGCCATGCTGAGGCACAATCCGTGCGGATTGTCCCCAATCCGGCCGTCCTCCAGCTGTGGGATCCGTGCGGCTTTCCACCAAGACGCTCGGATCCTACCTCCACAATCCGCCCAGATTCTCTTGAATCCGCTCGGATTCCATCGCCAGAATCCGCCCGTCCCGACTTTAATCCGCCCGGATTCCAGCACAGCGCGATTTCCTCTTCTCCAAGCTACGAAGAAAGAAGCCCGCCCTTCGGAAAATACCGGCTCCTCCCTGCTCAATCTAAAAAGTGTAATTACTAGTTTAGCCCTTAGTTAATCCTAATGCATCCCCCTAATTTCCACTATAAGTACCCCATTAGTCTAATTAGAAGAGCATGTTCTTCTTATCAACAATTAGAGTAGTTAATACCAATCAAATCTCTCTTTAGTTTTGTAATCAACAATTAATCAAGTTCTAATACAAGTTTTATTTCCTTAATCTCTCTTTTGTTCATCCTTTATTTTGGGTAATTGAAGATTATTTGGGTTATTGTTGGGAGATTGACAACCTCTCAATCAAGCATCAAGTACTTCTTTTATCTTTGCTTTATTATTGGAATCATTAGTAGGTATAATTCTCTTAATCCCTTTTTAATTATTGTTAATTACTTCATTTGTTCATCATGTTTCATTTTGTTGGTATGATTGACAACCTTGCTAGCATGATCAACATGATAATGAGTGAGTAGTCTCTTAGCTAGCGTTAATGGGTGATTAGGGGAAACCAACATGGGGAATGATTCATGCTTAAATTAATATGCTTTCATGTTTTATTTGCTTGCTTGTTTTGATCTCAACTCATGCACATGTTATATTTGATGAAATGTTAAGCCTATGAATCCTTGCATTTACTACCATCTTCTATCTTTTCAATGAGACTTGTAAGACATAACCCAACTCGAGTCTCATTAGACCATGCATGTTGTTGAGTAGGGAAGACTAAGTCGACTTGTAGGTGTTGTACAATCTAATCGATTCGGCTCCGGGACCCAAACTTTCCTAGGATTGTAAGATATAACCCAACTCAATCCATCACAACAATAATTGCTTGCTTATAATTTGAGAACATGTTTGTATGATCATTTCCCATGATTCCCCTATGATCCCATGACACTCTAATGCTTTTTAATCAATTGTTTACACCCCTTTTAATTCATCTTGCTAGTTTATTTTCATTGCTATTTTAGTTAGTGACCTTCTACATCAACCCAATTTGTGACACCCCCAAGACACCACTAGTTTCAATAGAAATCTCATTTCAATACCCGTCCCTTGAGATCCGACCTTTACTTGCCTCTTTACTAATTTTAGAGTTGTTTGTGAAGCTATAAATTGTGTTTTGATTCGGACGTGACCCAACGACCACACCTTTAATTGTGAACACGAAACGGTCCGATAAAAAATGGCGCCGTTTCCGGGGACGGTGTTTGTTTGATTTAGATTTCCTTTTTATTGTTATTAGTTGTGTCTTTCTTCGCCTTGGGGAAGTAAAACTCGTCAAGGTTTGTTCTCATTGTTTTTGAGTTGTTCGATATTTTGCAAGATGGATCTTATAGATTGTTTTGTAGAGGACCACTTAAGGATACCTTTCTTCAAGGATCCCATGCAAGCATTGGAAGCCTTGGAAGCAAGTGAGGCTAACAAAATGTATTGGGAATTGGAGGTGGATCTCTTTGAGGCCGCTCTAGCTAACAAGGAACTTACTCGTGCACAATCCGAATTAGTGCATAACATTCTAGTGGAAGCATGTCAACCCATAGAAGATGAGCAATCCATCCTAGAAGATATTTTACAAGCTCAAGAGCAAGAGGTACCCATCATGGAATTTGAATATGATGAGGTTGCTGAAAATGAAGTTGAGTATGCTATGAGAATGGAATGTCTAACGGAGATGGAGCAAATTCTCAATGAAACTCCAAAGGAGGAAAGTAAGGTACAAACTCCTACTTTGAAACCCCTTCCCCCAAATTTGAAATATGCTTACCTTGATGAATCAAAGACCAAACCCGTGGTTGTTAATGATAGACTTGATGATGACCAATAGGGAAAGTTGCTTGATGTGTTGAAACAACATGAGAAGGCTATAGGTTATAGTCTAGATGACCTTAAGGGGATAAGTCCCAACTTTTGCATGCATAGAATTCATCTAGAGGAAGACCATAGACCTACCATTCAACCCCAAAGAAGATTGAACCCCCACATGCAAGCAGTTGTCAAAGGAGAAGTCATGAAATTACTTGATGCGAGAATCATATATCCCATATCGGATTCTTTGTGGGTTAGCCCCGTCCAAGTGGTACCTAAGAAAGGAGGTACTACGGTAGTGACAAATGAAAAGAATGAACTAATACCCACAAGAATGATCACCGGTTGGCGTATGTGCATCGACTACCGGAAATTAAACTCCGCAACAAGAAAGGATCACTTCCCCTTACCATTCATTGACCAAATGCTTGAGAGGTTAGCCTCCAACAAATTCTTTTGTTACCTGGACGGGTATTCGGGATTCTTCCAAATCCCTATACACCCGGATGACCAACATAAAACCACTTTCACATGTCCTTATGGCACTTTTGCATATAGGAGGATGCCTTTTGGTTTATGTAATGCCCCCGCCACTTTCCAAAGATGCATGATGAGTGTCTTTTCCGATTACTTAGAGACCATAATGGAAGTCTTTATGGATGATTTTAGTGTTTATGGAAAGGACTTTGACTCATGTTTGCATAATCTTTCTCTTGTGTTGCAAAAGTGTGAAGATGTTAGTCTTGTTTTAAACTGGGAAAAGTGTCACTTCATGGTCAATGAAGGAATTGTTTTGGGTCATTTGATTTCGGAAAAGGGCATCGAGGTCGATAAAGCTAAAGTTGAGGTGATAGAGAAACTCCCACCTCCCGTGAATGTTAGAGGGGTGAGAAGTTTTCTTGGTCACACGGGTTTTTATCGTCGTTTCATAAAAGATTTTTCAAAAATAGCGAAACCCCTCACTCAACTTTTGCTTAAGGATGCCCAATTCCAATTTACTGACGAGTATGTTGAAGCTTTTAATAGAATCAAAGAAGCATTAATCTCGGCACCAATCATCCAACCCCCGAATTGGGAGTTACCTTTCGAGATTATGTGTGATGCTAGCAACTACGCCGTTGGAGCGGTTCTTGGCCAACGGGTAGGGAAAGCTCTTCACGCCATCTATTACATAAGCAAGACCCTCGATCCCTCCCAAGTGAATTATGACACAACCGAAAAGGAGCTTCTTGCCATTGTATATGCTTTGGATAAATTCCGTTCCTACTTGCTTGGATCCAAGGTGATTGTATTTTCGGATCATCGCGCTCTCCGACATCTCTTGATAAAGAAGGAGGCAAAACCAAGATTGTTGAGATGGATTTTGCTTCTTCAAGAATTTGACTTGGAAATAAGAGACAAGAAAGGAGCCGAGAATGTAGTGGCGGATCACTTGTCAAGGATCCGGTTTCATGATGAAAATGGAGAAACCCCGATCAATGACTCATTTCCCGACGATATTTTGATGGCCATTCAAACACAACTTGAAAGGCACATCACCCCATGGTTTGCCGATTATGCCAATTATATTGTTGGAAAGGTACTCCCTCCAAACTTGAATCACAACCAAAGGAAGAGATTCCTATTCGAAGTGAAGAGGTACTTTTGGGATGACCCAAACCTCTACAAGGAGTGTAGTGATGGGCTCTACCGGAGATGCATCCCTCAATGGGAAACCCAAGGAATTTTGGAAGGATGTCATTCATCACCCTACGGTGGGCACCATGGAGCAAGGAGAACCGTAGCAAAAATTCTCCAATCGGGCTTCTATTGGCCTACAATGTTTCAAGATACAAGAGAATTCATCATTCATTGCGACGCTTGTCAAAGAACGGGAAATATCTCGTGGAGGAACGAAATGCCACAAAGGGGCATTCTAGAGGTGGAGATCTTCGATGTTTGGGGAATCGACTACCAAGGGCCATTTGTGACATCCAATGGGAATAAGTACATTCTTGTGGCCGTAGATTATGTCTCAAAGTGGGTGGAGGCAATCGCCACCCCAAATGATGATGCAAAAACGGTCACCAAGCTTTTCAAAAAGATAATTTTCCCAAGATTTGGAGTTCCTAGAGCGATCATTAGTGATGGAGGAACGCATTTCCATGAGAAGAAACTTGCATCCCTTTTGACCAAATATGGTTTCCAACATAGAACCGGCTTGGGATATCATCCTAAAACAAGCGGTCAAGTTGAAATTTCAAATAGAGAGATCAAGCAAATCCTTGAAAAAGTTGTGAACAAGACTCGGAATGATTGAAGCACAAAGCTTGATGATGCTCATTGGGCTTACAGGACGGCCTATAAGACTCCCATAGGAGCCTCCCCCTACAAGCTTGTCTATGGAAAAGTATGTCATTTGCCAATCGAATTGGAGTACAAAGCTTATTGGGCAATCCGAGCACTTAATCTTGATCTCAAATTGAGCGGTCAAAGGAGGATGATTCAAATCCAAGAGTTGGAGGAGTTCCGACTACAATCCTATGAGAATGCGAAGATTTACAAAGAAAGAACGAAATTGCTCCATGATAAGAGAATTAGACAAAAGGCCTTGCAGAAGGGAGACAAAGTCCTTCTATTCAATTCCCGCTACCGGCTCTTTCCGGGAAAATTGAACTCTAGATGGATGGGTCCCTATGTGATAACCGAAGTTGGAAAATATGGAGATTTCGAACTCAAAGCGGAAGATGGAAGCAAGTTCAAGGTAAATGGTCAAAGGTTGAAGCCATACTATGAAGGAGCGTTTGTTGGAGAGGTCGAGGCTACCTACCTCGGGCCTCCTCCCCCTTGAAAGGACCATCCAAGGGAAAGTTTGGTGGAGTCCTCCCTAAACCACCACTTGTAAATATACTAACCCTCTAACTTGTATTTATTGTTTTATTGCATTTGTTTTAATAAATAGCATGAACTCTTTTCATGAGCGTAAGTGAGGGAGGGTTACTACTGAATTTTGAATGAAGGAAGGAACGAATTCTCGAGTGTGGGGACGCGTCTAAGAGAGGAGAAAAAGTCAAAGGAAGAATTCGCAGCCTGAACACGAGCGGATTCCCTGGAATCCGGCCGTCTTGCTGGAATCCGGGCGTTCTGAGGAGAAACCGTCCGTCCAGCTACGCTGAGAATTTGAAGATTTTTGGACTGAGGTTGAATTCGAGCGTCCTAGGAAGAAAAACGCCCGTCTTGTAGAATCCGGCCGGATTTGAAGAAAGACGCCCGTCTTTCTACCTGTGCATTTCAAAGAAAATCTCTGTAGAAGAATCCGTCCGTCTTCAGAAGAAGACGCCCGCCTCATCATAAAAGAATCCGAGCGTCTCATGCTCGGGACGCCCGTCTTTGGGGCGTCAAATTTTGGAAATTCTCGCTGTGACAGAATCCGGGCGTATTGCCTAGAATCCGCCCGTCCCGAGGAGCACGAATCCGAGCGTCTTCAGCTCGAATCCGCTCGTCTTCTCACGGTGTTTTGACCCGACTTTTCCCTAATTAAAATACACCCCACCACACATACAGTGACACATCACTACTCCTTCCACTTGCACTATAAAACCCACCTCCTTATGACTCCCATACATATCCAAATCACTCCCTTTACCCACAAAATCAAAAAGCCCCACTTTTCTAGGGTTTCCAACACTAAATCAACAAGGAACATCCTTACCCTTTCACAAATCAAAAGAACCCAACAAAAGAATCAAGAATGGCACCAAGGAGATCCTCTTTTAGGAGTGCAAGAAGACCAAGGATGATGAGAAGTTCTTCTACCTCCCATCTCAACACTTTAAGAAGGGAACATGAAGAGATTGTAGATCTTACAAGGCTTGATGATTTCTCAAATGTGGAATTCCTCAATGATGTGCAAAGATTAGTCTTCCACCGGCTTCTAAGTAAGAATATTCTTCCCACTAAATTTTTATGTCATGCTACATTGAAGAAACTTGGGATTTATCACCAAGTGGAAGCTCTCTTTGAGGTTTTCGGTCTTTCAACCCTTTTTCGCATGTATTAACCAACCTATCGGTCTCTTGTGCTTGAATTTTTGAGCTTTTTGAAGATTACGACCTTGAACAAAGTGATATGCATAGAGTTTAGGTTGGAGAATGTTTCTAGGATGATGACCCTTGTAGAATTCGCAAATGTGTTTGGACTTGATGTTTCGCCTACCCGAACATCGAAACCCAAAAAGTATAGTGTTGCACCTTTGTGGAGGGCCATGACGGGCCGGGATTTCATTCACACCAAGGAATGTCTTGCTTTTCATATCCAAAACCCGATCTTGAGGCTTACATATCGATTTCTCTTGGGCACTCTACTTGCCCGCCGAGATCCGGCCATCATGAACCAATTAGACCTTGTGTTTATGGAATCCTACCTCAACATTCAAGGGAGAAATGGGTATCACTTCAATGCACCTCTAGTTTTGCTAGAGAAATGGGCAAAGTTTAGAAATGGGGATGATGATGGAATGAAGCACATAGTGAATGGAGGACTCATTACTAGACTTGCAAAGCACTTCAACTCAAGGTTCAATGAGAACAATGAGTACACTCCACTTACGGGAAGCACGAGAATTAATGAATACCTCCTTCTCGTCCATCACCATTGGATAACCCTTGAGGGGGTCGATAAGCGGATAAAGTGGTTGACAAAAGGAAGCGATCCGATTTATCTTCCAATGGCCGATCTACCACGGATCCCCAAGAAGAGGAAACTTGTCCCCAATGCCATCCTACCTCATCCCAAGTCCAACAAGGCAAGCACCACCACCACCAAATCCACCACCACAACAACAAGAACAACAAACTCAAAATGAGAAGATAAAAGTGCCTCCATACCCCTTTCCCTACCAACCGTATAACCATCCAAATCCCTTCATCCTCCCCCGTGACGACTTTGTCACGGGAATCCTACAAGATCTACACTACCGTCAATACGAGACCTCCGTGGACACTTACTATGCCCTCTATCCTCAATATCACGAGATGTTTCGAAGAGGACGGATTAGTGAGGAAGGAGCTTTCCCTTCATGGGCTCAAATGGATTCGCTCTTCCCCAACTCGGAGAGAGCTAATGAAGGGGCGAACGGTAGACAAGAGGAGGAAAGTGGCAATTCTTGTGGAGGTGACACGGTGGAACTTGAGAGTGAGGTGACGAATTCATGGACCCAAGTTTGAGTGATGCTTCAAAGGATATTTGGGATAGCGATATAGAGGGAGATGATGCCGATGTCTAGAAGACTACTTCATCACTAGGTGGAGCGGGCAAGAGGCACCCACCTAAGTTTAAGTGAAGTTTTCTCATCTCTCCTCTTTATTTTTCAAAGTTTCATGAAAAGAAGTTTGTGTCTTGTTACCTTGTATCTTCATTAATTTTGATCATTGTTGGAGTAGTCCTAGCACCATAGAGGACTCACACCTCGGTACCATTGAGGTGTTCTCATTTTATTGTTCCCATTTTCAAAATCCAAAATGACAAATTAGTTTCATGCATTAGTGTGTGCATGAACTACACCCATCCTTGGACATTAGCAATAATGTCTAACTCGATTTAGGGAAGTTAATGCATACACAACGGGAGGTAATCTAAATTATCCTCTCCGTCATAACAAAAACCATGCATCATGTAGTGTAGCTTAGTGTAGATTGCATTTAGTATAGAAATCATGCATCATCTTTGCATAATTTCCATCATTTTGGCCATTGAGGACAATGCCCATATTAGTGTGGGGATGAGAATTCTAACATTTAACTCTTATTCAAAAAATAAAAAAAATTGAAAAATTTCGAAAATCATAAAAATTTGAAAATTGAAAAACCCAAAAACATGTTTATTTCCCTTTATAGTCTTGTGTATATATTGTTTTGTATATATTGTGTTTGTTCAATCCTTGTTCACATTGATTGACTACGCCACATCCGAGACATGAGGATAATGAAGACCGCATGGTATGATCTTTCCAATCTCCTTTTTCCTTTTTATGTTAATGACTATGTGGCTTTATTTTGATTGATGCGGTATAACAATGTGAACTTAGGACTTGCACTTAGTTTATATGTCATATTAGTTGATAGAATCACTTGCATTAGGATGTTTATATTAGTTGCATCATGGCATGTAGTTGCATGTTAGAAATGTTTTGAAAAATGCCTAATTAGGAACTTTGACAAGAGCAACTAAGCCATTACAAATACTTGTTCAACTTAAGACTTTGCCTACTAGAATGGTTGTAAAACACCCTAGATAGTGTCATACTAGTGTCTTTTGACCCATGACCCAAGGCCTAGTCAAGGGTTTGCATGTGAGTCATCTATCCAACCCCGTGATGCGATGTGGACTTGGTTAACTTGTCTAGGTGACCTTGATTGACCTTGTGGTAAGGCAACCCAAAAATATTTTCTATCAATAAGCTTGAAGTGCTCATTTCAAAGAATTTTGTCATGTGGAAGTAATTTAATGCCAAGGAACCCTCAAATGTTATGAATTGTTGAATGTTGAGAAATTTAAGTTGTTTTGATGGAGGCGTACCACTTCGATGTGCTTTGGTGCGGGATCCATTGAATTGGGCCCCCACACGGTTGTGAATTCGGCCGCCCAGAGACAGAGTGACTATCACCTCGAAAAGCTATTGTCTAGAGGTTAACCGGTTGCCTAATAAGCGATTGGCGAAAGCAAAGGACACTAGCCCGGAAGGGACAAACCTCATCTTAAATTTTTGAAATGTGAAAGTGAAATGAGGACAATTTTGAATACTAGTCATATCCACCCGTTGTGAATAAAGATTTGAGCATTTCATTCCCAAAAAGCCTTTTGTCAAGCCACTTGGTCGAGCTTGAGACGATCCATGACCTTTATTTTTGTAGAGAATTCGAGACTTGTCATGTCATATGCTACTAGCATCATAGGGATCATCATTCCACCACCTTCCGATCGCTCTTGACGAAAGCATTTGGAAATTGAGGACGAAAGTAGTCTAGTTTAACACCATTTGGAGGTGATTTAGTGCCATCCTCTTAGCCTTAGTAATTTGTTGAACTAGTATTTGTGAAGGATTACATGCTCTTAAATTTGTTCCTCTTTAGTGCCTCCGCCACTTGATGAGAAAGTGGCTATTCCTTTTGTAGATGCATCCATTATGTGATTTTGTGTGCTTAATGTTTGGATGTGTCACCATTTTGGCAAGACCCACCTTGCCTTGCAAGAAGGCATCCCACCTCATTGTTGTCTTGTTGTGAGTTGAAGGGGCGGAGTGAGACCCGCTAATTGTCTCATATCGGCTATGTTTTTAGGTTAGTTTAAATAATGGTCCTTGTCTTTGTCACCTCTTTACTCGGTACGAGCAAAGGTTCGGTTTGGGGATATTTGATGTGGCCATAATTAGCGCATATTTAGCCCCCGAATTAGCCTTGTTCCCATGCTTTTTAGTGCATATTTGGGTCATTTCTTATCTTTAGTTCTTTGTTTTGCATATTCTTTGAGATTTTGATCCCTTGGTAGGAAAGGAGTAAGAATCTTGCATTTTCATGGCAAAACAAGACTAAATTGATCGAATTCAATGACCAAGCATCAAGGAGAGACAAGATTAGAAGGCCTTTGTACATATGATAGTAGATGAGCAATTTTGAGAAAGGATCCTTGAGTCCCCAAGGAAATCCCCAAGGAATTTATGAAGAAAAGGGAAGAAAAGAAGAAGAAGCCTTGCTGAGGCACAATCCGTGCGGATTGTCCCCAATCCGGCCGTCCTCCAGCAGCGGGATCCGTGCGGCTTTCCACCAAGACGCTCGGATCCCACCTCCACAATCCGCCCGGATTCTCTTGAATCCGCTCGGATTCCATCGCCAGAATCCGCCCGTCCCGACTTTAATCCGCCCGGATTCCAGCACAGCGTGATTTCCTCTTCTCCAAGCTACGAAGAAAGAAGCCCTTCCTTCGAAAAATACCGGCTCCTCCCTGCTCAATCTAAAAAGTGTAATTACTAGTTTAGCCCTTAGTTAACCCTAATGCATCGCCCTAATTTCCACTATAAATACCCCATTAGTCTAATTAGAAGAGCATGTTCTTTTTATCAACAATTAGAGTAGTTAATACCAATCAAATCTCTCTTTAGTTTTGTAATCAACAATTAATCAAGTTCTAATACAAGTTTTATTTCCTTAATCTCTCTTTTGTTCATCCTTTATTTTGGGTAATTGAAGATTATTTGGGTTATTGTTGGGAGATTGACAATCTCTCAATCAAGCATCAAGTACTTCTTTTATCTTTGCTTTATTATTGGAATCATTAGTAGGTATAATTCTCTTAATCCCTTTTTAATTATTGTTAATTACCTTCATTTGTTCATCATGTTTCATTTTGTTGGTATGATTGACAACCTTGCTAGCATGATCAACATGATAATGAGTGAGTAGTCTCTTAGCTAGGGTTAATGGGTGATTAGGGGAAACCAACATGGGGAATGATTCATGCTTAAATTAATATGCTTTCATGTTTTATTTGCTTGCTTGTTTTGATCTCAACTCATGCACATGTTAGATTTGATGAAATGCTAAGCCTATGAATCCTTGCATTTACTACCATCTTCTATCTTTTCAATGAGACTTGTAAGACATAACCCAACTCGAGTCTCATTAGACCATGCATGTTGTTGAGTAGGAAAGACTAAGTCGACTTGTAGGTGTTGTACAATCTAATCGATTCGGCTCTAGGACCCAAACTTTCCTAGGATTGTAAGATATAACCCAACTCAATCCATCACAACAATAATTGCTTGCTTATAATTTGAGAACATGTTTGTATGATCAATTCTCATGATTCCCCTATGATCCCATGACACCCTAGTGCTTTTTAATCAATTGTTTACACCCCTTTTAATTCATCTTGCTAGTTTATTTTCATTGCTATTTTAGTTAGTGACCTTCTACATCAACCCAATTTGTGACACCCCCAAGACACCACTAGTTTCAATAGAAATCTCATTTCAATACCCGTCCCTTGGGATCCGACCTTTACTTGCCTCTTTACTAATTGTAGAGTTGTTTGTGAAGCTATAAATTGTGTTTTGATTCGGACGTGACCCAACGACCACACCTTTAATTGTGAACACGAAACGGACCGATCACTTTCATCATCAAATCTGCTCGGTCGACCTCCAGAAACTAGTCGATCGAGCACTTTCTTAGCCGTCAGTTCATTTCCTTCGACAGAACACTGTTCATCAGCTATTATTTCCTTCCTCGGGTCTGATTTCAACACTTCTGGTCCCTCATATGAACGACCGCTTCTCAAATTAATTAAATTTACCGTCTCATGTGTATTTTTGCCAGTTTGTGACGGTAAATGACCCGATTTCCTTGTAGATTGGTTCGCGGCTAATTGGGCAACTTGAGTTTCAAGTGCCTTGATGGATGCATCTTTCTGTTGATCACTCAATTGCCACTGCTTTGTAAAAGACTACAGCATAGTCTTTAGCTCACCAATCTCACTCACTCCTCCAGAAGATGATGCTCTGTGATTGGGAGGAGGGAAGGAAGGAGGCTTCTGAAAGCCTTGTTGATTCTTATGTGGAGGAACATACGGCTGCTGCTGGTGCGGAGGAGGGGTAGGATTGAGCACATTTTGACTAGTCCACCTCAAATTGGGATGGACTGCCCCTTGGTTATTGTAATAGGAACCCCCTCCTTGCCTATATTGTTGAAAGGCAAGGACTTGTTCCTTCTCTATAAGACAGCCAATGGCAGTGTGACCATCATTGCTCCCACACCTCTCACATGTGAAGGTATCCCCTCTAGTAAGCACATGGACCGCCTGAGGCTCCCCAGCAGAATGTAACTCCAACTTGTCAAATCTAGCATTCATGGCTTCCAGCTGAGCCACAACCTGCTTATCGACTGCATGAACTGTTCTAATACCATCCCTCGGGTTTCCATACTCAGCACTATGATTCGCCATCTCTTCAATAAGGGCCCATCCCTTATCATCGTCGGTATTTTCCTGGAATCTCCCATTAGATGCCGCATCAAGTATGGCTCTGTGGTCATCATACAGCCCATTGTAGAACTGATTAGATATAAACCATGGGTCAAAACCATGGTGAGGAATAGACCTCACCAATTTCTTGAATCGGGACCATGACTCATATAAAGTCTCATCGGGAGCCTGCCTGAAACTGGTAATCTTGGCCCTCAGCTGATTGGTGCGCTGTGGAGGGAAATATCTCTTGTAAAAGGTAAGAGCAAGAGACTCCCAATCTGTAACCCCTGCAGATGTGCGGTCCAAGTCAGTCAGCCACTCCCTGGCTGAATCGGCCAAAGAAAAAGGAAACAAAACCTCCTTAATCTTGTCTTGAGTTACCCCCTTTGTGGCGGGGATAGTAGAACAGTAGTCTGTAAAGACCTCCATGTGCTTCCTTGGGTCTTCACCTGCAACACCTCTGTATAGATTTCTTTCCACCAGATTGATGTAGGAAGGACGGATGTCGAATGTATTCCCATCCTCAGTCTGGAGATTGAAACCCTTTGGAATTGAGGATGCTTTAGGTACCGAATGACTAGAAAGTTTTGGCATCTTTACTTGTTTATCGGCAAAAATAGGAATGTCTTCTACGAAAAGAGAATGATGTAGCTCTGGCTCGAAAGTACTCAAGTCCTCCTTTCGTGATTTTCTCTGCAGACGGAGTCTATGCCTTAATAGTCTCTCCTCGCTCAATCACCAAACTAACTCAAACCTGTCTGACCTGGGCATAAACAACACTGAAAGAAAATGAATAAGAACTGCCTCAAGGAATAAAAATTCCCTGAGACGGATAAAATAAACGAAACAAAGACAGATAGGGCAATTGCCTCCCCGGCAACGGCGCCAAAATTTGATACGTCTGTCATGTACCTATCAAAAATAAACTAACTAAACTAATTATATAGCTAGGGAAGTCAGGTCGATCTCCTCAGGGAGGCAAGAAATCTGTAGAAGTCCGTCTATTTGGTCACAAATGGGGGGGGGGGGGTTGTTTGAATTGTTTTCTAAACTAAAGGTTTAAAGGAAGAGAAGTAGAGAAAAGAGCAGTAAAAGCAGGAAAATATATTTAAACTATCAAATAGAGAGAGGTCATGTCAGGATTTCGGTTCACTACGGTAGTCCAGTGACTCAACTTAGACAGATTAATGCGAGACGGATATGGAAAAGTCCTTTCGGTCCACTTTCTATCCTAAAATACCACTAACTTAACTTTCATCCTCGTCAGGGTAGTGTACTGTTCATAGCAGGCCTATTTAGTCCAATCTTTCGATCTAGGATTACTTTTAGCCAGATTACAAGGATGACTCAGAAGCGTGCACTCAACTAAGTCGGTAAAATACAATTAAATTGCTATGGTGACAGAGTCTCACAATTAATTCATCTAACCTATTTACTACGTCGTCACATTTCTACCGTAGATCCCCTAATCCCAACATGAAAGAAGTTTAGCTACTCTTATTGCTAATTAAACTATCAAAACTAACAGCAGATAAATAACCAGCATTCAACATATTAAAACGATAATTAAATTGCATAAAAGTAAATTAGGGCAGAAATTAAATGAAGTAAAACAAAGGATTAAAGCAAATAAAAGATTGATTATTATTAAGAGAGGGGAAAGAGATTACAATCGTGCGAATCCGGCATAAATAACGACAAAATCCAAGCGAAATAATCCCGAAAGCAAAGTTACAGTGAAGAGCAAAAAGTAACGCAGTCTTGTTGTGAAGAATAGATAAAAGCTAAGTAAAGAATAGATACTAATGACCTAGCTAATGCGTGCTTAAATAGGAAAATAACTAAGTTTATCGAAATAAAACAACTCACGGGCTAATTAAAGGCCATGAAAACAGAAACCACTCGATCGAGTAGATTAAATCCACTCGATCGAGCAAAACCACAGGAAATCTACTCGATCGAGTAGAATAATCACTCGATCGAGTAACCCCTCTTTATAGCACTTCTGGATCGAGTAGAAAAGCACTCGATCGACCAACTGGGGCCATGAAAACCACTCGATCGAGTCTTCTGTCTTCAATTCAGCTCAAATCCATGCCCGACTGCCTCGTAAACCGTGCCTTCACGCACTCCAATGCAGTATCTGTAACACCCCACTTTTTCTGAGTTACCTTTGAAGGTTGCTTTCTCATTTTGTTTTTAATATGGAACTTTAATTGAAAGTTTTGTAATTTAATATAAGGGTTTTATAAAAAAACGAAGCTGAACGAAACATTTATTTACGGACCGAGCTTTAATGTTGGACTTTGACCCAACTAGAAAAAAAAAAAAAGAATTTTACCAAAACTCACTTAGCTTTGACCCGGTTGTCTATTACTCTAATACCACCCTACTCCTTTGTTTCCCTAATTCACATTCACACCCAATTCACGTTTTTGGTCTCCTGCTTCTACACCATTCTCTATTCTATTATTGGCCGCACGCCGTTACCCTCCGAAGCGATTGCCGAACTCCGACCAGATTCTAAACGTCCCTTCTTTTCCTCTTTTGTTGCGCTCCGATAAATCTATTGTAAGTGATTTGTTAATTGATTTTTTTATTTAAATAATTCGTATAACAAAGTTTGAAACGATTTTTTTTGTTAGATTTTAATTAGGGTCTTTGAATTATTATATGAGTATGGGTTGGTGGTTAGTTGACTAAATTAGGATTGAGTGAGTGGTGTTTGTATATAGATGGAACAAATTGTAAAGTCCTTATTATTCAATTTGTCAGTTACGGAGGAATACAAATCTTATGGAGTTTGTTGGTATAAATTGTTTGTGGTGCACTAGCTTTAAAAAAAATATAAGATAAGTTCAATTGGGTTTAATGCAATAGGGGACGGAGTGTTAATACGAGGTCAGTGGAGATTAATCAACGCAGTTCAAAAATATATGTGACTGATCATAGGTGTAGCTTCAGTTTATTAATCGGATTTTGACGCCTGGGTTGTGCTACGGATTGTTAAGTGTTCGGGTCAGAAATTAGTTTTGAAGAGTGTTGGTACTGCTAGTTTAAGCCTACTGGGTATAATAAACTTAGTCTACAACAGTTAAATTACGCAGGCTGTTTGGAGCTGTTTGGATTTTTGAGTGAAACTAGGATGTAGTGGTACAAGTTAAAGGCCTAATTGGCTATGGAGGTAGAGGGTGCTCTATTCGTTGAAATTATGGGCAAACATATTTACAGTGGTATCAAATTATTTGTTGAGACGTTATTTAAGGTTGGTTTTGGGATTGTCTAGTGTTGGAGTTAATGGCTTTGACATGGATTATTGGCATGTAGTTCAGGGTCAGTTAAAATCTTAGTATTGGCTGAGCTAATTGTGCAGTGGACATTCCGTATAAAATGGGTTTAAGTATTAAGTCGGTGATCATTATGATTTCGGATAATGTGGTAATTGGATAATTTCTCTTATACTTGTAGCTTGCGGGTTTGAAGAGAAGGAATTTTTGTGTTAAGCTTAGCTGTGATTGGTCGCCTTTAAGGTAAGGATTTTTACCCTTTTTAAAATTAAGAGCATGTTCGGTTGACATTTAAACTGTTTTTACATACTTTTGGTAACGATAAATTTCTATTAGCTTTGTGAATTTTTGAGAATTGATTTAAGTGACCGTTGGTCACCCGTTGGAATTTTTGGCGCAAGCCGTCTTTTGGAATTTTGTAACAGACTCTGGGAGATCTGTTGGTCTAGCAGGTTTTAAGGTGCGTCTGAGACGTCCCTGGGATTTTGTCCCGAAACTAAACTCTTGGCCCGAGTTTCATTGGGTGGGGTTTGATCGGCCCCACTTGCTAGGGGGTTAGACTTTCTCCTTTGGCAGCCTCATCCTACTGACTGCCCAAATGTGAGAGATGCGCATTATTATAAGTCTGACCAAGCACAGGTGATACCTCTAGACCGTGTCAAGGGTAGGACCTTGGCACACAGGTGGTGAAAGTTATGGACTTTTAACGGTTTAATAATTGGTATTGGATTTATAATAATGTTGGTTTTGGAATATAATTCTTTCTAACTGTTTTTGGAGCTTGTAAAGTTTATAATATTGTTCTATTATGAATTTATCATTTCTTCTTATTTTCTCAAAACTCAGCAAATGCTGACGTCCTTATGTTTTGGGTTGTTCCTCCACTGGAACCTGTACCTATTTATGTTTTGGGTACAGTTGATAGGTACAATTGAAATGCTTGAGATGCTGCATGGGTGCATACTGGATCCGGGGATTAGTACGAGTGTGGAAGGATTTGAATAAAGACTCCGTTTTAATCTATTTGTAATTTTATAATATTGTTGGATTTGAATTATATTTATTGTTTTAGATTTTGTAAGACTTAAGTCTTCCGCTTCAACATTTCGATTATTTGATAAAGTTTTGAGATATGTATGTTGTTTTTTTTTAAGATTGACTCTGTATTTACCTTGCACTTGGCATTTTAAGCTAAGTGTGGAGTGACAGCCGTGAATTTTCCATCTCTAGTTTATCGTTTTGGTCGGTAAAATTTGAGGCTGTTACAGTATCTCACTCTGGAGAGTCCCGTCTCCTCTAAATGCATGCAAAAAGGACGAAAAACGGTACGATTCCACTACTTTCGCGTTCATTTCTACAAAACGGACAAAACGAACCAAAGTAGCCAATTCGGGGCATAATGCAATATAAATAGTACCAAAATGCATCGAAATACGTGCTAAAATAGGCTAAAAAAGACTATATAATATACACGTATCAGCGATCAAAGGGGGTCATCTCATTGACATGGACGCCATGATTTACAAGTACAAGTGCGTCAAGCATAAGTCCCTTGACACCAACTATGGGTGGCTAACCAATGATGCTAGAGATCTTTTACTTTGCCTTCCAAGATTTGTCGGTTGAGTGCTCATCGAACAAACTACCTTCTTCCACTCTCCAAGGACGCCGAGTACGTCATCCGTCAACAAAGGGGCGAGATTGAAGAGCCCTCCTCCTCTATTGTCACACCACCCTATCTATTCAAATATCAAGAGGTCAAACCCAAAGATGTTGAAGTGGTAAATGACTACATGACTCTCCTCATGAGAGAGATGCACAAACAAGCTTATAAGGATCGAGTAGATGCATACTTGGCCCAATATCCACCCCTCCTTCATTTAGCTAGGCAAGGAATACTTGATCCATCATGTCCTTTGCCTAGTTGGGCGGATAGGGAAGTATTCTTTCCAAGCACATCTAGGGGTGAAAGACCGGGTGAAGTTGAGAATGTCGATGATGAGGTTGTTGATGATGAGGGTGTTGATGAAGAGGTAGATGAAGAAGAAGAGGGTAATGAAGATAATGAAGGAAGTGAGCAAGATCAAGGAAGTGAAGAGGTGAGTGGAGATGATTCCACTTCTATGGAGGAAAATGATGACAATGATTATATGATGGAGGACTAGCAAACTTTGGAGGCTCCTACCCTCTTGAGGTTTGTCTACTTCTTTCTTTGTTTTCTTTATTTTATCTTGATCATAGTTTGGAGAGTCCTAGCAACACGAGGACTAACACCTTGGCCCCATTGAGGTGTTCTTTTTATTGTTCCCACATGAAAAATACAAAATGACAACATATAGTTTCATGCTTTGCATCTTGTGTGCATGAACTACCCCAAAATTTAAGACATTAGAAATAATGTCTATCTCGGTTTGGGGAAGTACATGCATACGCAACGGGAGGTAATCTAAATTACGCTCTCCGTCATAAACAAAAACCCATACATCATGTAGTGTAGTTTAGTATAGCTTGCATTTAGTATAGAAATCATGAATTTAGGACTTGCATAATTTCCTATCATATTGGCCATTGAGGACAATGCCCATATTAGTGTGGGGATGGGAAATTCTAACTTAACTTTTATTCAAAACTCCAAAAAAAATCAAAAATTTCGAAAAAAATCAAAAAAAATTGAAAAATTGAAAATCCAAAACAAGTTCATTTCCTTTGTAGTGTAGTCTTGTATATATTGTTTGTATATATATTATGTTTGTCTATCCTTGTTCACATTGATCGACTACGCCACATCCGAGACATGAGGATATTGAAGACCAGATGGTATGATCTTTCCAATCTCCTTTTTCCTCTTTATGTTAATGACTATGTGGCTTTATTTTGATTGATGCGGTATAAACAATGTGAATTTAGGACTTGCATTTAGATTATTTGGCATATTAGTTGGTAGAATCATATGCATTAGGATGTACATATGTTAGTTGCATCATGGCATGTAGTTTGCATGTTAGAAAAATTTTGTGAAACCGTCTACTTGGGAAGCTTTACAAGTGTAAATAGGCCCTAGTAGATGCTTTTTCTTCTAAAGACTTTGTTTGTTAGAATACTTGTAAAACACCCTAGGATGTGTCATGCTAGTATCCTTTGACCCATGGATTAAGGCCTAGTCAAGAGTACTTTGTGGTGTGATAACTCCTTGGCTACCGTTTATTCCAAGGTAACCCTTGAAACCATGCATCCATCATCCATGTTCTACCACATTTTTGTCATCAAAGGGAATGGGCACAAAAGGAAATTGTTCAAAAATTTGAGTTCAAGAAATGAAATGAAAAGTGAAAGAAAGTTTGCAAAATGTATCAAATGAAAAGAAGAGCAAAAATAGACTCCTAAACCTTCAAATATAAGCCACCCTCACTACATATGGGGTGACTTTGAAAATGTTCAAAAGAAAAATGCAAAAAGTTGAAAGTTGTCAAGTGTTGAATTGCCAAAAATAAAAAGAAATAGCAAAAGAAAGTGTTCTCAAATGTTATATGCCACAAGAAATTGGGGGGAAAAACAACAACAAAAGCAAACTCCCAAATGAAACTCAAATACTATCGATCCCTTTATCCATCGTATCCATTTTTGTGCATGGTAGAGAGGGGACGACCCTTCTTCTTGTCTAGGCAAGAGGGGGAATTCCGCTATCCTCCAGTGTTTCTAACACCATAGGGAGTCTATTCTTGACAAAAGCATTTAACGATTGAGAACAAAGGTACCCTAGCTTGACACAACTTGGAGGTGATTTATTGGTATCCTTCTAGGCTTAGTAGTTTGAAGAAATTGCATATATGAAGGAGTGTGTACCCTTGAATTATTTCCCTTGTAGATAATTTCCACCACTTAGATGAGGAAAGTGGCTATTCTTTTGTAGATGCATCCATTACTTGATTTTGTGTGCTTTAATGCTTGGATGTGTCGCCATTTTGACAAGACCCACCTTGCCTTGCAAGAAGGCATCCTACCTTATGGTTGTCTTGTTGTGAGTTGAAGGGGCGGAGTGAGACCCGCTAATTGTCTCATATCGGCTATATGCTATTAGGTTAGTTTAAATAACGGTCCTAGTCTTTGTCACCTCATTACTCGGGACGAGCAAAGGTTCGGTTTGGGGATATTTGATGTGACCATTATTTGAGCATATTTAGTCCCCGAATTAGCCTTGTTCCCATGCTTTTTAGTGCATATTTGGGTCATTTATTGTCTTTAGTCCTTTGTTTTGCATATTCTTTGAGGTTTTGATCCCTTGGTAGGAAAGGAGTGCAAACCTTGCATTTTCATGGCAAAATGGAGCTAAATTGATTGAATTAAATGACCAAGCATCAAAGAGAAGACAAGACTAGAAGGCCTTTGTACATACTATAGTAGATGGGCAATGATGAGAAAAGATCCCTGCATCCCCGACGAAATCCTCAAGGATTGTATGAAGAAAAAGGAAGAAAAGAAGAAAGGAGGAAGCTGACTAAGAATCCGAGCGGATTTCCTTCTTGATGCCCGTCCAGTACAAGGAATCCGAGCGTCTTCCTCAGAAGGACGCTCGTCCAAAACCACCACAATCCGCCCGTCCACCCAACAAATCCGCTCGTCCAAAAGACCCACAATCCGCTCGTCCCGTGCCCTGGACGCTCGGATTGTGTGACAGCTATCTCGTCTTCTACTTGTTCTATGAAGGATACGCATACCTCGGGAAAGACTAGCAAAAAGGAGACTCGCATATTTTTCTGAGAGGAGCGATTCGTCAAGGACTTAATCGTTATTTAAGCCCTTAATAAACCCTAATTTGTGTACCTAATCCCCACTAAATTACCCCATTATTCTAATTCGATTATCATGTTCTTCTTATCAATCTTTAGTGTAGTTTATATCATTCTAATCTCTCTTTAATCTTGTAATCAACTTTTAATCAAGTCTTAATACAAATCTCATTTCCTTAATCTCTCTTTTGTTCATCTTTCATTGTGGGTAATTGAAGATTATTTGGGTTATTATTGGGAGATTGACAACCTTCCAATCAATCATCAAGTACTTCTATTATTCTTTGCTTTATTATTGGAATCATTAGTAGGTATAATTCTCTTAATCCCTTTTTAATTATTGTTAATCATTTTCATTTATTCATCATGTTTTACTTTGTTGGTATGATTGACAAGCTTGCTAGCATGTTCAAATGATAATGAGTGAGTAGTTTCCTTAACTAGGGTTAATGGGTAATTAGGGAAAACCAATATGGGGGATTATTCATGCTTAATTTAATATGTTTTCATAGTTTATTTGCTTGCTTGTTGTGATCTCAACTTATGCACATGTTATGTTTGATGAAATGCGAGCCTATGAATCCTTGCATTTTTTACCCATCACCTATCTTTTCAATGAGACTTGTAAGACATAAACCAACTCGAGTCTCATTAGACCATGCATATAGATGAGTAGGGAAGATTAAGTCGACTTGTAGGTGTTGTACAATCTAATCGATTCGGCTCCGGGACCCAAACATTCCTAGGATTATAAGATATAAACCAACTCGATCCATCCCAACAATAATTGCTTGCTTATAATTTGAGAATATGTTTGTATGATCAATTCCCATGAATCCCCTATGACCCCATGACACCCTAGTACCTTTTATCAATTGTTTACATCCCTTTTTAATCATCTTGCTTGTTTACTTTCATTGCTATTTAGTTTAGTGATCTTCTATTCCAACCCCAAATTGTGACACGCCTAGACACCGCTAGTTACAATTGAAAATCTCACTTCAATACCCGTCCCTTGGGATCCGACCTTTACTTGCCTCTTTACTAATAGTAGAGTTGTTTGTGGAGTTATAAATATTGTTTTGGTCTAGGTGCTCCTAACGACAAGTACCGAAAACTAAACCTCTCAAGAGGGCTCGACCAAATAACTATTACAATTGAATTACATAGCTATTCCTATTATACATTAATTAATAAAATAAAATAAAACTATTAATTAATTACAAACCAACGATACGAGATTGTATTTAATTTACAAACAAATCGCTATTCCCATTCATTTCGGGTAATAACGATTAAAATAAACTAGGTCATACTAGGTACAACAAGATAAATACTTTAAATAAAGGACAATAATTCATTCTAATTAAATAAATATGCTTAAAATGCTGTAAATTGATGCCAAAATCGCCCTATCTATCAATCGTTGGTATCCATCTCGGGTTTTGTGGATTTAATCGATTTTTAACATGTAAAAATCAATAATCAACTCTTAAATCTCATTTAAGTCCAAACTAATTATCCAAACTGTTTTGAACCTCAAAATTAGTCCTCACTAATTTTATGATGAATAATTAGTTTGATTTGGTGATATTTTACTAATTTAATCGGTAAAATCATTAATTTTTAAATAAAAATCTAAAATAATTGAAAAATTACCCAAAAAATTAAAACAAAAATTTTGAGTATTCTGGAACACTCCAAAGAACACTAAAATGTCAGAAAAATTGTCCCAAAAATCCGGATAAAATTTATGAAGAAAAAGATCGATATTTATCGGTTTTTAACCACTAAAACCAATAAATATCAAAACAAGGTGAAAACACATTTTAAACTTCACTTTTAACTTTTAAATAATATTTTCACATTTACATAAATTTATCATGGGTAGGAACAAATATTTCGAAATTATGATTAATTTATTTCACTTTTATCGACTTTTATCTCATAAAATCAATAAACATGCAAAACTTCAAACCAACCTTCAAACTTTTGCATACAATCTGTAGAAATCATGCATGAAACACCATAAAAATTCCATGGCCCGAATCATCCTTTTACTATTTTTAGTCAATTTATAACTAAAATACGGCATTTTGACTCGGTTTTCTACCAAAAATCATTAAAAATAGCAAAATAACTTCATAAATCACCAAACTTTACCTCAAATCTTTTGAGAACAGTAGGTGTCCATGCCCCAAAAATTTCGTGCTAAAACCTCTTCTAACACAATTTTTGAGTTTTTATAAATTATCTCATAATATATTAATATGCTTAAAATCAACATACAAATTACAAGCCTAAGTTCTGATACCACTTGAAAGATCATAGATCCTAATTAGACACTCTAACTAAATGTTAAATTATCTCATAACTTGAGTTTATGTGATCTATGTAACTTGCATGCAATATAAAACCATATTAATATAAAAGAAGAGGAAAACAATTTTCCTTACATTGAGAAATGGTAGTATTTGGGCACAACCAAGATCACCCATCTTGGTTGTTCTTGAGATTAAAACAAATGGCAAGATCTTCCATCTTCAAGTGTCCAAAATAGAACACCTCCTTTCTTAAGCACCCAAGAACTTACCCAACAACTTTACTAATATTAACTAGATATTAATAAGATTACCATTGATAATATGTAAATATTACTAACAATCTTAGTAATAATTTTGTTTACTAACATCTTAGTAAATTATGGTTTTTAGAGAGAAAGACCAACAAGCTTTTCACATGCAAAATCACAAAATGAAGTAGTGTGTAAAAAATGAGCAATTATTGGTCCATTAAGAGGAGGAAAACCGGGTGGGAGTTGGTGGAGTGAGGAGTGCACTTGTTTTTATTTTTGTCCAATCTTATATCACATACAAATGATCATAAGATGACCTATGGAAGAAACAACAAGTAAAGTGAAATGATTATGTTTTTAATCATCCACAATACTCTATGTTACACGGTCCAATTGCCCATTTACGGGTCCATTTTGGTTCTCATATTTGTCGCACAAATACGTATAAATTTTATTTAAACATCGTTTCATGTTTAAATGCTTCCAATTAATTTCGTCCAAATCACTCCGTAAATATACGTGTACCACTACACATATTATTTTACGTACTAATATTAATCACATTAATCAATTAGTACAATTTTAATAATTAACTGGTTAATCATTAATTCCCGTCTCAAATAATTTATTATTCAATTATCGCATAATTAAATAATAATTTCTTCACCTCGAGTTCACAACTCGATATCTCTCTAAATCAATCTAATCGACTAACCTTTTAGTCATTTTATCAAGGGACTAATTTAAATTGTATCTCATACAATTAGTTAGCTTTCGTGTTGGGGCTCGTTCCTTTAGGTGTGACCGAAAGGGATCATCTAAACACCGCCGTCTCACGACAGTAACGTCAAACCCAAGTTGGCCAACCGTTACCGATATATGTTGATCAGCTGACTAGTATTCCCAATGAATATCCCATGCATATTCCTTAATGAGATTTAATAATATTATCTCGCACTATTGTGGAGGACAAATACTCCAACAGAGATGTCATGGTGTAGAGCAATGAGGGAGGGACATGTTGCACATTCCCGAAGATTTGGCAATTATGGCAATGTCTTACATATTTGATGCAATCGGATTCCATCATGGTCCAATAATACCTCAAACGTGTGATTTTCTTTGCCATCATGGGTCCACTCATGTGAGGGCCACATTCTCCATCATGGACTTCTTCCATCACTTTCCGTGCCAGTGAATGATCAAGACAGCGTAGGATTACACCAAGAGGTGTTCTTTTGTACAACTCTCCTTGCATGAGAACGTATTGGGAAGCTAGTAAGCGTATAGCACGTTGTCCCCTTTTGTTCATATTTGGTGGATAGGTGCCGTTGAGTTTGAAGTTTAGGATCGCTTGGAACCAAGGTTCCTCTGTGATCTCCTCTTCATCGGTGATTTGGTGCACATAAGCTGGCTCTGCCCGTCGTTCGATGCATAAAGGCATTTCTACCATGCTATCCGGCATATTAATCAAAAATGCAAGTTTTGCAAGAGCATCTGCAAATTGATTCTCCTCTCGAGGTAGGTGTAGGTAGGTTACTTGATCGAAGAATTGGGCTACTTGATCTATTCTGGCTTGATAAGGTGCTAAACTTTCACTTCGGATTTTCCAAGATCCCGTAATTTGGTTGATGATCAAAGATGAATCCCCATGCACTCAAAGATTCTTGATGCCTAAACCTACTGCTGCTTGCAATCCAATGAGACAAGCCTCATATTTTACAGCGTTATTTGTCACCTCGAAGTCGAGTTTGACAGAGATTGGTGTATGCTCGCCTTCAGGAGAAATGAGCAACACTCCTATTCCAAATCCTCATAAGTTCGATGCTCCATCAAAATAAAGGTCCCAGGAGTCTACATCGGTTTGGAGTATATCCTCATCCAAAAACGACCAGGTGTCTATTGTTTGTATATCATTAACGGGATTTTCTGCCAAAATTCGGCAACGACGCGCCCCTTTATAACTTTCAGAGGTACATACTTGAGATCGAACTCTGAGAGCATCAAAGTCCATCTTGCTAAGCGTCCATTGAGAACAGGTTTCTCGAAGAGGTATTTGACAGGATCCATTTTGGAGTATATTTTGACGGAGTAGCTAAGCATGTAATGGCGTAGTTTCTTCGTTGCCGACACAAGAGCGAGGCATGTTTTCTCGAGTGGCGTGTATTTGCACTCGTACTCCAAGAACTTCTTACTAAGGTAGTAGATAACTCTTTCTTCTTTTCCTACGGTTTGAGCTAGCATGGCACCCATGGCCGTTTCAGTTACCGTGAAATATAAACCAAGAGGTTGATCTCGTTGAGGTGGTATGAGCACTGGTGGTTTGGCTAATATTTCCTTGATTCGGTCGAAAACCTTCTGACAGTCATCATCCCACATGGTGTGATCTGTTTTCTTTAACTTCTTGAAGATAGGTTCGCAGATCATGGTGAGTTTCGATATGAATCGACTTATGTATTGCACCTTGCCTAGGAATCCTCTAACTTCTTTCTCCGTTTGAGGTTGCGGCATTTCGATTAGAGCTTGGATCTTAGAAGGGTCTATTTCTATTCCTCGTTGGCTAACAACGTATCCCAGGAGTTTACCAGATGTTACTCCGAATGCGCATTTCTGAGGATTAAGCCTCATGTTGTACTTCCATAGCCTTGAGAAGAATTTGCTAAGGTATTCAATGTGCCCCTCTCTATCCTTGGACTTGACAATCATGTCATCTACGTATACCTCAACTTCTTTATGCATCATGCCATGTAAGAGCGTAGTTGCGGTGCGTTGGTATGTAGCTCCGGCGTTGATTAACTCAAACGGCATAACTGTATAGCAATAGGTTCCCCATTGAGTGACGAAGGCGGTCTTGTGCATGTCCTTTATGGCCATCTTGACCTGGTTATATCTTACGTATCCATCCATGAAGGATAGTAACGCGTGATCTGCTGTATTATCCACCGATATGTCGATATGTGGTAGAGGAAAGTCATCCTTGGGACTCGGTTTGTTTAAGTCTCTAAAATCAACACAAACACGGATTCTCCCATCCTTTTTGGGTACGGGTACTATGTTAGCTACCCAGTCTGAGTACTCAAAAACTTTGATGAACCCGGCTTTAAATTGTTTATCGACTTCTTCTTTGATCTTGAGAGCCCATTCTGTCCTCATTCGACGAAGCTTCTGTTTCACGGGTTTGAAACCTGGTTTGATTGGGATTCTATGCTCTGCGATATCCCTGTCGATCCCTGGCATGTCTTTGTAGGACCAAGCAAAAACGTCTTTGAACTCGTGTAGGAGGTCTATGAAATTGGCCCTTTCGGTAGGGCTAAAGGTCGTCCCTATCCTAAGTTCTTGGGGTTCTAGTTCGGTTCCTACGTTGATGGGTTCAGTGTTTTCTATTACTGGTCCCCCTTCCCCCTCTTGTAGTATTTCTTTGGCTATGTAGGGAGGTATTTCGATCGAGTCTGGGTCTTGGTCATCCTCAGTATCATCGTAAACAGAATTGCATTCAAGATAACACGAAGAGTAAGCAGAACCTAATTTATTCATATTAAAATTTGAGAAAAGTTGAAACAAAGAAGCCATCTGATCTGTAGACACTGGTGGTAAAGGGACAGCCGTTGGTACATTTCCCGAACTACTGTTACTACTTGATACTAAGCTAGGAAAAACAAGGGGAGTGGGAATGACGACATGAGGAGACTCTCTAGGAACTTCTTTAGACTCCGACTCTGACTCTGACTCGAATTCATCATCTTTTGGTTCTCCTTTGAACATCTCTCCTTCTCCAGTGGTGAGCTTGAAGAGTCTTCCTTGATTGTTTGTCCACTTGATCGACTTTCTCCATCCTTTCTGCTGATTGGTGTTGGTTTCTGTGATTAACGCGGTAGGGTTGAAGTGATCGTCTTGAAGTATCATGGTAATGATCTCATCCTGCGCAGCTCTAACAAATCGATCTACTCCAAATAGTAGACTAACAGCTTGTTCGTCTAAGTAAGGTGCTTGACGAGTCTTGACGGTAGGAACCGTTTCTGGAGGAATGAAGTAGCAATCGTGAAAGATCTCGATTCCGGCTAGCTTCCTTTCGAGATAGTGTCAAGGCTCGGGAAATCCATGAAAGATATCTTGACTTTCTTCCCTAACGAAGTATCCATTTAGGGTAGGGAGGTAGGGTCGCATTTGGATTCCCACGTTCTTACGGTTTTGAACGTGAGTGAGTATCTCGAGAACTTCCTCTTTAGTGGGTTTGTATCCTAGTCCAAGGGGTATTCTTTGTGAGTTGCCCTCTTTGTAGGGTGCAAACGTGTTCCTTCGGATAGGATTCAAAGGCATTCCCGAGAAGTATCCCTGGGATTTGAGTATGTGGTTGACCACTAAATTAGAGTAGGGATTGAAGTATAAGGGTGTCAACTCGCTTTCTATGACGCGTATGCTACGGAAGCCCCCAAGTTCATATACTGGATCCGCAAGGACTTGATTATTTGACTTCTTTTCGATTATTGCCTTGATGGGTGACGAAGTGATCGTCACCACTTTACCATTTAGTGGGATTTTGATTTTCTGGTGGAGGGTAGATGTTACCGCTTTGGAAGCGTGAATCCAAGGTCTTCCCAGAAGTATGTTAAAGGATGCCTCAATGTCCACTATTTGGAAGTTAACTGATGCGTGTTTTTTATATAAGGTTTTCACCTCATTTTTACACGCATTTCTATGCTTTTATGTAGCATCTGGCTACAAATACCCCCGAATATTCTACTTTGGTCCGTTATTTGTAATTTGCAGGAATTGACCGAAGAGGAGCTAAATCGAGCCTTAATTGTCCCAATTGTATGCATTCATGGAAAATAAGGAGCCGGAACATGGAAATCTAATACTTGGAAGACGCACGAGCTGAATTTAGGAAGTAATTCAAGTCCTAACGTGCCTATATAGCTCGATCGAGTGGTTAATTGCTCGATCGAATGCTTTATATACTCAAGATTGATCGATCGAGCAGTTTAAGGGGTCGATCGAGGAGTCTTTACAAGAGGTGCTCGATCGAGTGGTCTGTTCTCACTCGATCGAGTAATTTGGTGATGATATTGCTCGATCGAGTAGATTATCCCTACTCGATCGAGTGGTTTCGTGTGCTTTAGTTAAATTCCGCCTAATCATATTATGGGCTTTTGTAATTAGTCCATAGATTAGGTTTCAGGATGGATTTCTAGTATAAGACTGGAGGGGAGTAACTACGTTAATCATCTCTCTTCCACACACGTTAGTTTGACTATTTTTTGTCACTGTTCTTTGGATTTTGCCCTTCTTTTACTTTTGCTACTCGGATTTGGTGACGATTGGTATTTTCGATCTACTGTTATTCTTAATTTCATTATTGCTTTTAATTCTTCCCTTCTTCTGAATTGTTATCATTGCTTCAATTGAATTGTTGTCAGTTTTATCATTATGTCTAGTTTTAATTATTTGTTCGTTGTTACTGATAATTCAATGGTTATGAGTAGCTAATTTTCTTATGCTAAGACTATAGGGGATCCGTAATATGAAGGGAGGGTAATCGATTTATTAGGTTAATGCTGGTACAGTCTCTGTTGGTTAAATGCTACAATTAACTGTATCCTTCTAATTGAGTCGACGCAATTAGACCTATAATTCCTAGTGATCCTTGACCTGGACCGAAAGGTTGGAAAAGGTAGACTAGTAGTGAACAATAGAGTATTGCAGCGAGGACGAAAGTTAAGCTGTTTACACTTTAGGGTGAATTAAGGACCGAAAGGTGACGTTCGCTACCCTTTAGACCGTATTTGCATTGACCTGAGACCCAGATTACTCGACCGGATGATTATGGTGAACCGTTTGTCTTAGCTATTTTTCTCTATCCGTTATTTCCTTCCTTTTATTCTCTTTCCCTTATTCTCCTTAGTTTAGAAATCACCTTTATAACCCCCAATTGGTTACCTTGACGAACCTAGTTTTAGCCGACAATTTCCTAGCTCTCTGTGGATTCGACCCGACTTCCCTAGCTATATTAGTTAGAGCCAGTTGGTATTTTTGACAGGTACGCGACAGACGTGTCAAATTTTGGCGCCGTTGCCGGGGAGGTGGTGCAATTTTGTTGTTTTAATTAAGTTTGTCCCTCGTCTCAAGGAATTTATTCCTTGAGGCTGATCTCATTTCTGCAAAGCTTTGATTAGTTTTGCAGGTTAGTTGTTGCTTTGGAAGTTTATTTGCCAAGATGCCTACGATTACAGAGCATATAGAGCCATGTGGTAGATGTGGCGAGGAAGGGCACGACCTTTATGAATGTATGGCAAGTGTAGAGCGCACCCTTGCTTATAAGAAGTACACGCAAGGGGTTCCTTTCTCTCAGCTATATGAAGAGATAAAGAGCGTCTCTGCCCTTCCACGCCACTCATCCGCTACCGATTCCTCCTTCGCAAAACGAAGAAATTGCCGAGTTAAAATCCATAATGATGAGTATGTCACGGCAATCTGAAACGGTTATATCGGAATTGAAAGAACAAGTCGCGCAGCTAACACTCGCGATGCACCAAGCCAAGCTTCTTCCGGTTTGTGACCCATCGGTCAAGAATTTTCAAAATGACCTTATTCATGAAGAAGACGAGGTTTTGATAGCTGATGATAACTCGGATGATGATCTAGATGAGTTTTTGAAGGAAATACTTGTCACGTGTCTTTGTCTTGTAACCACTCGATCGAGTGACTTTTCTACTCGATCGAGCGGTTCTAACCACCCTATCACTCGATCGAGTGAAAATGGTGGTCGATCGAGAAGTGCAGAATTCCAAGTTGGTCGATCGAGCGACAACCTTACTCGATCGAGTAACTACGCTGAAGAAATCACTCGATCGAGCGACAAACATGGTCGATCGAGTGAAACAGGAAAAGCAATTAGTCGATCGATTGATAAAGGTACTCGATCTAGTACTTTAAGTGGCGGGGATCCTAATTTACTATCTAATACCGCCACCGTGTCATCTTCCCCTGCTGTGGAGACGTCACGCATTGCTAAGGGTAAAGAAAAGTTTGCGGGACCGCTCATCGCTACCAGGGTACCCTTCCCAAGTCGTCTGAAGGACGCAAAGATCGAGCAACAATACGATAAGTTTGTGGACATCGTGAAGAGCCTCCAGGTAACTGTCCCTTTTTCCGAACTTGTTACTCAGGTACCCACTTACGCTAAGTTCATGAAAGATATTGTGACGCGTAAGAGAAATTTGAGTGAATTTGAGACAATTTCATTTGTGGAAGAGTCTAGTAATTTGCTGTTGAATAAGGCCCCTCCAAAAATGAAAGACCTAGGCAGTTTTTCTATTACCTGTGTCATAGGTAATATGGTTATTGATAAGGCCCTTTGCGATTTAGGTGCCAGTGTCAGTGTCATGCCCCTTCCCCGTCTCGCAAGAAATCAAGATGAGTCATTTCAAAGTGACTAACATTACCCTACATATGGCTGATAGATCTGTTAGGAGGCCCTTAGGTGTCTTAAAGGACGTGCCTGTGAAAATAGGCAAGCTCTACATCCCAGTAGACTTCATTGTTTTGGATATAGCTGAGCACACTCGAACTCAAATTATCTTAGGAAGACCATTCCTTTGTACAGCTGGGGCTGTCATCGATGTCAGACAAGGGCGTCTAACTCTTGCAGTAGGGGATGACGCTATCACGTTCAGTCTGCCCAGTACTTTAGCCCACCCAATGATAGAAGACACTTGTTATTCGGTCGATATCATTGACGAGTCTATTTATGACTTCTGGTCGGGTTCTTTTATGAAGGACCCACTAGAAGCTCTTATGCTTTTTGATGAGTGTGCAGATAGCCCAGACGACGATGACGCTGCGTTGAATTTGCTTGTTGATGATTTAGATGAGCACGAAGGAGAGCAGGTGGAACAAATGATTAGCACTCTTTGCTCCATTGAGGTAAAGGTACCGGAACGTAAGCCTCTCCCTTCTCATCTTAAATATGCTTTCCTAGACGATACGGAGCAATATCCAGTCATTGTTAGTGCCAAGCTTAGTGATGATCAGCTGACCTCTTTGTTAGCTGTACTTAAGAAAAATAGGAAGGCAATGGGCTATTCATTGGACGATATCACGGGGATTAGTCCCGATATTTGTATGCACAGGATAGAGCCGGAGGAGGATCACAAACCTTGCAGACAGGGTCGGCGCCGGTTGAACCGAGAAGATGCAAGATGTCGTGACGGCCGAGGTAATGAAGTCTGCTGGATGCGGTATTATTTATTCTGTCGGTAATTCTAGATAGGTGAGTCCAAAGACAGGGGTCCCGAAGAAAGGAGGGACAACTGTAGTTAAGAATGGGAAGAATGAATTAATACCTACTCGAGTAGTAATCGGTTGGCGGATGTGCATAGACTACGAGACAAATTAATGCCGCCACTAAGAAAGATCACTTTCCCCTTCCTTTTATTGATCAAATGGTAGAAAGGTTAGCTTCTCATAAATTTTTCTCGCTATTTAGACGGGTATTCGTGGTTCTTTCGGATCCCTATCCACCCAGCATTTATCAAGCTAAGACTACATTTACCTGTCCTAAGGGCGTTTTTGCGTCCGCAAAATGCCTTTTGGTTTGTGCAATGCCCCCGCCACCTTCCAAAGGTGTATGATGGGGATATTTTCAGAGTATATTGAGTCTATCATGGAAGTTTTTATGGACGATTTCAGTGTATATGGAAGTGATTTTTCTAACTGTCTGTCTAACCTTGAGAAAGTGTTGCGTCATTTGTATTGATGTTAACCTTGTCTTTGAATCGGGAGAAGTGCCACTTTATGGTCAACGAGGGAGTTGTCTTAGGGCACTTAGTTTCGATAGGGGAATAGAAGTTGATAAAGCAAAGGTGGAAGTGATTCAAAGAATTACCACCTCCTGTTAATGTTAAGGGGTGAGGAGCTTCCTTGGTCACGCCGGCTTTTATCGCCGGTTTATCAAGGATTTCTCCAAAATTGCTAAACCACTTACACATTTGCTACTTAAGGATGCCCCTTTTGTGTTCACTCGATGCTTGTCTTTCTCGCTTTTAACAGTTAAAGCAGGCTTTAGTCTCCGCGCCGATCATACAACCTCCCAACCGGGACTTGCCGTTTGAGATCATGTGTGATGCGAGTGACTATGCACTAGGAGCGGTGCTTGGCAGAGGAAAGACAAAGCCTTGAATGCTATCTACTATGCGAACCGAACTCTGGATGAGGCTCAAGTGAAGTACACTACCACCGAGAAGGAACCGTTAGTGTAGTTTATGCCTTAGAGAAGTTTCGTACTTATTTAGTTGGGTCGAAGTCACCGTTTTTTTGACCATGCAGCTTTGAGGCATCTCCTTGCTAAGAAGGAGGCTAAACCACGGCTATCGAGATGGATACTCCTTCTTCAGGAGTTTGATTTGCGATCAAGGATAAGAAAGGAGCCGAGAACGTTGTAGCCGATCACTTGTCGCGATCGATGCGGCAAGTAGGGGAAGATTCTCTACCCATTGATGATTCTTTTCCTGACGATTCTTTGATTGTTGTTATATCATCTATTGTTAACCAAGAACCTTGGTATGCAGATATAGCTAACTTCGTTGTCGTGGCAAGCTCCGCCCCACCTTTCTCATCAAAGAAAAGAAGCGTTTTACGTATAACGCTAAGCAAGATTTCCGGGATGATCCTTACTTGTTTAAGGAATGTGCAGACGGTCTCTACAGACGGTGTATTTCGCAGTGGGAGACCAAAATAGTCCTGGAAGGCTGTCACTCCTCTTCATATGGTGGTCACCACGGTCCATCGCGCACCGTGGCTAAGGTACTTCACCGGTTTTTACCGGCCTTCCTTGTTTGCTTGACGCTAAGTCTTTTGTTTCACTTGTGACGCCGCCAACGATCGGGAACATTTCAAAGAGACATGAGATGCCACAAAACGGCATCCTAGAGGTTGAGGTTTTCGATGTCCGGGGCATTGATTTCCAAGGACCGTTCCCATCCAAATAAAGGTAACAGTACATCTTAGTAGTCTGTAGAGACTATGTGTCAAAATGGGTTGAGGCAATTGCTTCACCCCATTGTGATGCTAAGACCGTGATAAAGATGTTCAAAAAGATCATATTCCCCCGTTTTGGTGTCCCTAGAGTCGTCATTAGTGATGGGGGGATGCATTTTAAAGAAAAGAAACTCACTTCCATACTGTCTAGAGTAGGTGTGCAACACCGGCGTGGTTTAGGGTATCATCCCCAAACTAGTGGTCAGGTAGAGGTCTCTAATCGCGAGTTAAAAGAGATCTTGTCTAAGGTAGTTTCTAAATCACGGAAGGACTGGAGTCTTAAGCTAGATGATACATTATGGGCCTATAGAACTGCCTTTAAGACACCAATTGGTGCATCACCTTATAGGTTAGTTTATGGGAAATCGTGTCATTTACCTGTTGAATTGGAATGTAAGGCCTGGGGGGCAATTCGAGAGCTTAATTATGATCCTAAGTTGTGTGGTCAGAATCGTCTTTTGCAGCTAGATGAATTGGAGGAGTTTAGGCTTAATGCCTATGACAGCTCGCGCATTTACAAGGAAACGACGAAGAGATGGCATGATAAGAGAATCCTACCTCGGGAGTTCCATGTTGGGCAAAAGGTGCTGTTGTTTAATGCCCGGCTGAGACTATTTCCTGGCAAGCTGAAGTCCAGATGGAGTGGTCCTTATACGGTGACAGCTGTTACCAAATTTGGATCTGTGGAGCTTGAAGATTCCGAGGGGCGCAGATTCAAGGTGAATGGTCAATATGTGAAGCATTACCATGAGGCGACTGAAGCAGACAATCGAGTCGAAGTCTTGCACTTCGACGAGCTCGACGCGCCAGCTAATTGATGACAGAAAGGTCGTGCGGGACCTCTTAAACCAGCGCTCTCCGGGAAGCAGCCCGGACTGTTTTATTGTACTTCTGTTGAACTATTTATTTTTCTTTAGCCTTACGTTGAACTTTAGACGCGGCTTTATGAACTTCCTACGTTGTTTTCTTGCTTTTTATGCGTGTTTTGCAGGTCAAAGTACTCGATCGAAAGATATTGTGCTCGATCGAGCACTTTTTGAGGCAGCCTTCATTCGATCGAATGATAATATCCTCGATCGACCTTATCCGAACCCATGTTGCCTCGATCGAGTGGTTGTCTGCTCGATCGAGCCTTCCAATGCACCGGTTCACTCGATCGAGCTGCTCCAAGAGCTCGATCGAGCGGTTTTGACTTCCAGCTGTTGTTTTAAGTCTTTGGAGCTACTGCTTGACTTTATTTGACCTCCCATGTACATGGTCGGTTTGGGGAGGTCCCTCCTTACGACGTTTTGTAAGTTTTCCGACTCCACTCCTCCTTTTCCTTTCAGTTTGCATTTCTTTCCCTATTTTTGGTACAATTAGGGCATTGTACGGTTTGGTTTGGGGAGGTATGCATCCATATCTGTGTTTGCATGTTTTCTTGCATTTTTGCTTCCATGTTTATTATTTCCGCATGCATTGTTGTTTGTTTCACTTCAAAAAAAAATCATACAAAATTTTCAAAAATTTTCAAATTTCATGTTTAATTTTGGGTCGGAACGTTTGAACATTGACGCTACTTTGAACCCTTACTTGAGCCCTGCATATTCTTGACATTTAGCTGGCGTGACTATGTGCATAATCTACGAGTTTTTGGTTTCTCTCTTATCCGAACGAATAGACTTGATTCATTATGTCGGCAAGCTACATTACATTCTGAGGTTAGAGCTTATTAAACTGGTGACATTCATGACCGGTTTCATTTAGGATGTGAGTAGTACTCTCTTTAAGACATGTAACATCAATTTGCATAAGCATGAGTCTAGTCTTCTTAATACCTGTATGCATTCGGTCTGTGGATGGTGACACGTGTTAGGAGAGGCAGTCCCCTTTATTTCATTCTACCCATGAGCCTCACATAGCCAAATTGCCCCTTTTGTCCTATCAACTACTTCCTATAATACTTCCTACCCTAGCTGAGCTAGTAACGAGTAGTTCTTGGAACGTTTTATTGCAATATGGTTATTTTATCTGATTTCAGAAGATGGTGGGAGAATTGAAGGGAAAGAAAGAAGAAAAAAATGTTGAATTGAAAAAGAAAAAAAAAAAAGAGAGAACGAAAAAAAAAAAAAAAGCGGAAAAAAGAAAAAAAATGGAAAAAGGAAAAAAAAAATCAAAAATGAAAAAGAATGAGAATTGTACAATGATTTACACTCCCATGTCTTATCCATATTTTATGGGGAGTTGACGATTTTTGGTGTTTGTGAGTTTAGTGCATAATTTTGCACCGTTTCATCTTGCTGTCATGAGTACGAAGTTGGGATGCAGTTTATATTTGGATCCGTTGTTGCTAGCCTGGCTATTAACCCCACATATCCAAATTCATTTTAGCCCCTTCTTACCCATTACCTCACTTACCCAAATGTAAGTCCTCGGCACGTGTCTTGGTCATTAGTATGGTTGGAATGCATATGTACGGTTGTAGAGACTTTATTCATGTTAACTGCATGCATGTTCTTATAGGTCGAGTTAGGTGAGTGTCTTACTTCTTCCTATCTTTCACATATATACTCACCTTGTGCCTGATTTTGAGTTACGAGCGATCCGTGAGAGTCCGACATCTTATGAGTCTTGCAAGGTCGACGGTTCAGTAAGTTTGAAACATTAATTTAACTCGTTTGCACTTTTCACTGCCACTTTGTCATGTTATCGCATTAAATTGGTTCTAGCGGACGATTTGTAGCCGATGCGTTGGTCCCGTTCCATTGTTCACCCTTAGTTTGCATTCATATTTACTTGAGGACAAGCAAAGGTTTGGTTTGGGGAGATTTGATGCGTGTTTTTTATATAAGGTTTTCACCTCATTTTTACACGCATTTCTATGCTTTTATGTAGCATCTGGCTACAAATACCCCCGAATATTCTACTTTGGTCCGTTATTTGTAATTTGCAGGAATTGACCGAAGATGAGCTAAATCGAGCCTTAATTGTCCTAATTGTATGCATTCATGGAAAATAAGGAGCCGGAACTTGGAAATCTAATACTTGGAAGACGCATGAGCTGAATTTAGGAAGCAATTCAAGTCCTAACGTGCCTATATAGCTCGATCGAGTGATTAATTGCTCGATCGAATGCTTTATATACTCAAGATTGATCGATCGAGCAGTTTAAGGGGTCGATCGAGGAGTCTTTACAAGAGGTGCTCGATCGAGTGGTCTGTTCTCACTCGATCGAGTAATTTGGTGATGATATTGCTCGATCGAGTAGATTATCCCTACTCGATCGAGTGGTTTCGTGTGCTTTAGTTAAATTCCGCCTAATCATATTATGGGCTTTTGTAATTAGTCCATAGATTAGGTTTCAGGATGGATTTCTAGTATAAGACTGGAGGGGAGTAACTACGTTAATCATCTCTCTTCCACACACGTTAGTTTGACTCTATTTTTTGTCACTGTTCTTTGGATTTTGCCCTTCTTTTACTTTTGCTACTCGGATTTGGTGACGATTGGTATTTTCGATCTACTGTTATTCTTAATTTCATTATTGCTTTTAATTCTTCCCTTCTTCTGAATTGTTATCATTGCTTCAATTGAATTGTTGTCAGTTTTATCATTATGTCTAGTTTTAATTATTTGTTCGTTGTTAATGATAATTCAATGGTTATGAGTAGCTAATTTTCTTATGCTAAGACTATAGGGGATCCGTAATATGAAGGGAGGGTAATCGATTTATTAGGTTAATGCTTTGATCTTGTCTCGTTGGTTAAATGCTACAATTAACTGTATCCTTCTAATTGAGTCGACGCAATTAGACCTATAATTCCTAGTGATCCTTGACCTGGACCGAAAGGTTGGAAAAGGTAGACTAGTAGTGAACAATAGAGTATTGCAGCGAGGACGAAAGTTAAGCTGTTTACACTTTAGGGTGAATTAAGGACCGAAAGGTGACGTTCGCTACCCCTTAGACCGTATTTGCATTGACCTGAGACCCAGATTACTCGACCGGATGATTATGGTGAACCGTTTGTCTTAGCTATTTTTCTCTATCCGTTATTTCCTTCCTTTTATTCTCTTTCCCTTATTCTCTTTAGTTTAGAAATCACCTTTATAACCCCCAATTGGTTACCTTGACGAACCTAGTTTTAGCCGACAATTTCCTACCTCTCTGTGGATTCGACCCGACTTCCCTAGCTATATTAGTTAGAGCCAGTTGGTATTTTTGACAGGTACGCGACAGACGTGTCATTAACCTTTCGCTTAATTGGCCTTGTGGCTATGGTTAGATTAACAAGTCCTACTACCTTTCGTCGCGTACCATCATATGCGCGACCACCTTGGTTGGTAGGGGTCCAATCCGACTCTTTCATGCCTAATTTGTATGCCGTTTTCAAGGGTATGACATTGAGTGCGGAGCCATCATCTACCAAAGGCATTGGCACATTGTTCTTTAGGCAAATGACGGTGATATAAAGAGCCAAGTTATGACTAGCACCAAAGGGTGGTAAATCTTCATCCGAGAAAGTAATAGGATTACTTAGCTTTGGTTATTCTTGGAAGACAGAGTTGACCACATCGTCGGGTGTAGAGTTATGTGCCACATTTAGTTTGGCCAAGGCTTGCAGTAAAGCTTGGCGATATGGGAATGAGCTTGCCACTAGTTGCCAGACTGAAAGATCAGCCTTTGTCTTCTATAGTTGCTTTAGCAAATGGTCGGTGGAGCCATCTTCATTATCATTTGGTGCGAGCACATTGGTTGGACCGTTCGCTATGGGACCATTTTGAGAAGTGTTTTAGTATAGGCGTCCCGAACGAGTAAGGTGGTCCACATCTTGATCTACACAATTTTGGACTATTTGCTCACTGATTTTGACTAGATAGTGTTCAGTGAGATACTCATCTTCATCATCATTGGCCCATATTCTATTGATGGCAGCAAGTTCCCTCATTCTTATGATTTCGGCCTCCAATTGGATAATTTGGTTGACTAGTTCATCAACCATGGCTACTACTTCTTGCATTGTAGTGTTTTGAGAGAAGACCAGTGGTGTAAGTTCTTTAGGTGTAGCGTTGGGATCACGTAGGGTTGCCACTGTACTCTCTAGTTCCATGACTTACCTATTCACACTTTTTACCATGCAACAAAATCGGTGATGGTTGGGGAAATGGTAGAGTAGTTCCCTTCATTCTATATTGCATGAATTTCATCTTTGACTGGAGAAATAAGGTGTGAACAATCTATGGTAGATTCTTCACTTGTAATCACTAGAATTCCAAGAGGATTTTGAGTGTTGTTAGGCTTACCTCCAGGCGGTATTGGTAGGCGACCGTCTTCAATCATGTCTTGAAGCACATTTTTCAGTTTGTAGCATTTCTCTGTATCATGCCCCTTGCCTCTATGGTATTCGCAGTACGAATTCTCATCCCAGAACTTGGATTTCTTTTCTGGTTCGGGTGTAGGGCCTATGGGTTGAAGTTTACCCAGTTTCATCAACCTTTTTAGAGCATTGGAATATGTGTTCCCAAGATTTGAGAATTTCCTTGGTGGGGTACTCTTCTTAGATGGCTCGAGAAGGTTAACTTCATCAGTTTTGCTAGTAGAGCCGTAAGAACGACTTGTTGAGCCTTGATATCCACGACCTACCGTTTTGGACAAGAGCCCTTTACGGATGTCATCTTCGATCCTTGTTCCTAGTACGGTTATGTCTTTGAAGGTCTTAATGTTTTGGTACCTCAAATGACTTGCATAGATGGGTTTTAGGTTGTCCACGAATTTCTCCACGAGGGTAGCTTCATCTAGACGTTCAACAAATTGAGTACTAGTCTTCCTCCACCTACTTAGAAAGTCAGTGAAACCTTCTTTGTCATTTTGGGTAAGAACCTCTAAAGTGCGCATGCTGACTTGGATTTCAGCATTATCCGCGTATTGTTTGGCAAACTCAATTGCGGCATCATCCCAGGTAGCGATCTTCTTATGCTCTAGAGAATAGAACCATTGTTTTGGGATGGTGTTAAGAGATGAAGGAAAGATCCTTAAGAACATCTCGGGTTTAATGCCGTTGATAGACATGTAGTCTTTGAAAGCACGGATGTGGTTCAAAGGGTTTTCATGCCCCTTGAATTTAGGGATATCTGTCATGTTGAAGTTGGTTGGCAACTTGGAACTCACAGCTTCATATTTGCGATTATTTTCCCTATAAATGTCATCCCCTTTGAGATACATCAATTGTTCCTCCAAGTATTGGAGTCATTTCTCAGCTGTAGTCATACCTATGGGAGGATTTTCGTCCCCGAAGTTATTCACAAATTCATCAGACACTTCACTTTCTCGAGGAGGCATCCTCGTTTCCACGGCATATATTCGGCCTTCGATTGTGTCAAGGCGATCGTACACTTGGTCTTGAGTGACTTGGAGACGAGCTAGTGCGGCTAGGATTTGATCATTACCATTCTGGAGTTGCTTGAAGTTCACGTCGCTTGTTTCAGACATCTTGGAAACTGGATAAGAGATCGACGACGAATCAAAACACGATCGACCATTCTAGCACACTTACTTGAAAAGAAATGTTTTGACTCGTGAAGTGGGAGTGTGCCACTTGTGTCAAGTGAGTTTTGAGGAAATGAGAAAGTTTGAAAATGTTGGTCCTAGTCAACTTTAGTGTAGTTGTAGGAGTGGACTCGAAGTGAGGTTTTGAAATGGGTTTTGAGGGTCGAATTTTGACTCGACAAGAGTTTAGACTGGTTTTGAGCTAATATTAGGCCTAAGTTTCGAAATCTTTACATTTTAAAAAAAGGATTTTGATTTTACAAAAATCGTCATGGTTTTGTTTAGAAATGGTGATCACATATGGTACAAACATTATACAAGCATTATGATGGGATGTTGAGTGCATTTAGAAGGGTTTTGGTTTTAAAAGGTGGGTTGCCATACCGAACAATCAAACCCGAGGTCTGTGGAGAGGCTCGTACCAAACAAGAGTAAGGCCGATTCCTAGTCCATTTCCTCAAGTAGTGAAAGTCCTTGATACAAACAAGAATAATTACCATGGTATGGTTGACGTCAATCGCTATCCATCCTTAGGCCCAAATAAAAATTAGGACCGTTTAGACGGGACGATTGGTCGAATGGGTTGGGTTGGGCCTAGGAAGGCCGAATGAAACGATCTAGGAAGACCGAGTTATGAAAACCGACAATTGTCTTGTACAAACTATTCCCTAACCTTGTTCTAGTTTCACCCTTTTGGCTAACGTAAGTGTATTATCCCCAGCGGAGTCGCCAAACTGTGGGCGCGGACCCACGGGGGCGAAAAGCGAAGCAAGCTTTTCACTCTTTGGTTTGTTTGCATTTGTGGAGTCGCCACCAATTTATTGTGGAAAATTGGAAACCATTCGAATACCTCGTGTCATGTCAAGACACAAAGTAATGACATGAACAATAAGCACTCGTTACCCTTAGCATTCTATGTCTAGAATGACTCTCGTGGATGCCAATGAACACGGATGTTCACAGAGATCTGGAGTAAGGGGTGAGGGTACGTATTAGGAAGCTCTTTTGATCGAACACCTAATCCCGCCCGCCTCGATAGCGGCCTCTACTAATGATTAGAGAAGTTATCTATACTCGATATGTTGTCGATTATATGCATGCAATGCAACATCCAATAAATTAATCCTAGCATGTGAGAATTAACTAAATCGGTTAACAAGTAATTTAACATTCAATTAATGTCGAGGTAGAAATTTAGGTTAATTGCATGTGAAAGCATACAAGCAATACAATAAAAGAAATACGATAAAAATACAATAAAAAAAAATTACAATTACATGGGATTTAATGATTTATGTCGAAAATATATTTAAAACGGATGGTTGAAAGAATAAATAAATTAATGAACAGAAATTAGGTGATAATACGAGTAATAGTAAATTAAGTACGTAAGCTAAACTAGGTCAAAGCAGAAATGGGATTTCAGGGACAGAAATCAACCGGAAACAGGCGCAGCAGAGCTGCGTCCTCTGGAAGAGGCACAGCAGTTGCTGTGTCTGTTCCTGGGTTGAGTTCTGGCTGTGAAGCCGGAACTGCATCTCGTTAATGTTCGTTGGTAAATTTAATGGTTGATTAATGGATAATTGACTCGGATGAAAGTGATTAACAGGTTATTTAAATGTGATTGAGGTCATAAAAACGATAAAGGATGAATGAAACTAATTAGGATGAATTATTTACAAGATTAATGAGGTTATTAATTACAAATCAACAAACTAAACGAATTAATTAGATTAAACAGGTTATTAAGACGGCGATGATAAACAGATGAAAATATATCAATGGTGAATTTCAGAGACTCAATAATAATGAATCGAACCTCTAAAAACCCGAATTGATTTTAATGACGAAAACCCGCAAATATGAATTATAAGGGATTTAAGTCGGGAATTTAAAAGATGAATTAAATAATAAAGATTTACATGTTAGAATTATCATATTAGAATTATTGTGTTGAAAGAAACATGAACAATTGAAAGCAAAATAAAACATACAGATGAACAAAAGACGAAGGAAGAATAAAGGAAGCAGGAACTGCGGCAGCCTCAGGAAGAGGCGCAGCAGGTGCTGCGTCCCTTCGAAGAGGCGTAGTAGTAGCTGCGTCCTTTCTCGATGTTTGTCTCCTGATAATCCGTAAAAAGGGTTTGAAATAAGGTTTTATAAATCGGTTTTAAACATATTTTCGACATAAATCTTACAATATTGATTACGAAAATAAAGAACAATAAAGAAGGATTTACACCCTCAAACTTACATGTTTGACGAAATGAGATGAACTAAGTTAACGTTTAGTGATGCTCGACTCGAATGTAGACGAAAGTGCCCTCTTAGGAGGAAAACGAATAAGATTGATTAATGTTGATTGATGTGGAGTTGGTCAAATTGGTCGGTCATGCAAACGAGGCTGGTAAACAGAAAGATCCGAGCTTACGTGGTCGAATGTTCAAGCACGTAGACGCCAAAAAGTAAGAACGTGGTCTAGAATGCAAAGGGAGAAGAGAAGGGCGGACACTCGCGTGAGAAATATGTGAGACCTAAGGTCTCTATTTATACTAATCACACGGAGGAAGTAGGGTTTTCGGAGAAACGTTGGAAGTGAATCTCGAAAAGATACAGAAAATACGCAGAAAAGGACTGAGGAAGAGGCGCAGCAGGAGCTGTGTCCCTTGGAAGAGGCGCAACACCTGCTGCGTCTTTTCCTCAGTGGTTTCCTCCTGCAGAAGAAAGATTTCCGCGTTTCTATTATGGAATAGCGGATTAATCTCGTTTCCTTAATATTTTGTGTGAATATTACGGGAGATATTTTACCAAAGATCAAAAGATTGGAAAATACGGAATAGAAATATCCGGAACATTCCAGAAAATTCTGACTCGGTTTTAGAAAATGAAGACGGTTTTTTGACCCGGACTCCAAATGTACTCTAATTACTGCCAAAACGACCGTATCGGCACGTAGATGACAATTAAGAGGTAGAAACAAGTGTTTGAGCGATCACTTGATGATAAACTTACGAACTATCATAAATCATTCCGCATACCAAACATGCGGCCCAATCATCATCGAGTGGTTTCGGGGGAGGTGCAGAAATGAGATATCTACACATACTTCCGTAACTGAGACACATGAAACATATTATGCACCAGATCCAAAGCTGTTGGTAATGCTAACCGGTAAGCAATCTCTCCCACACGATCCAAAATCTCATATGGTCCGATGAACTTCTGGCTTAGCTTCCCTTTCTATCCAAACCTCATAACCCCACACATAGGAGATACTTTCAGAAGAACTTTATCCCCAACCCAAAACTCTATGTCACGGCGATGTAAGTTTGCATAACTCTTTTATCGATCCTGGGCCGCTTTCATCTTTTGTCTAATCACCTTAACCAGTTCTATCATCTCCTATACCATCTGTGGTCCTAAAACCACTGCCTCAGCTCTATCATCCCAGCATATCGGACTCCTACACCTCCTCCCATACAAAGCCTCAAACGGTGCCATCCCAATACTCGTATGGTAGCTGTTGTTATAAGAAAACTCGATCAGATCCAATCTATCTTCCCAGCTACCACCAAACTCCATCACACAAGCTCCCAACATATGCTCTAAGGTCTTGATAGTTCTCTCTGTCTGTCCATCTGTTGCAGGATGAAAAGCAGTGCTCATCTTCAAGGTAGTTCCCATCATCTCCTGCAACTCTTGCCAAAATCGAAAAATAAACCTTGTATCCCGATCTGACATAATGTCCTTAGGGACTCCATGTAACCTCACCACATATTTCCTGTACCCATTAGCCAACTGAACCTTACTCCATGTATCTTTCATAGGAATAAAGTAAGCTGACTTAGTCAAACAGTCAACTATCACCCATATCATGTTGTTACCCTACTGGCACCTCGGTAAACCCACTATAAAATCCATAGAGATAGATTCACATTTCCACTCAGGTACCTCAAGAGACTGAATCTTACCTTGTGGTCATCGCTGCTCTCCCTTAACCCTCTGACATGTCAAACATCGAGCCACGAACTCAGCTGTTTCCTTCTTCATCCCAGGCCACCAGAAAGTGTTCTTCAAATCTCTATACAGCTTTTCACCACCTGGATCTACTGAATACGGTGTGCAATGAGCCTCTGTCATGATTATCTTTTTCAACTCCTCATCACTAGGAACACACCATCTCCTATCAAACCGAACACTCCCATCTGTATGAATAGAGAACCGAGATACTGTCTCTTTCTCTACTCCAGCTCTCCACTCCACAATCTTAGGATCAAGAGCCTGCTTCCTGCAAATATCATCATAAAGATCTGGTTCCACTGTCAAGTCCCCTCTAGCATCCCCCTTTTGGATCACATGTATCCCCATCATCCCCACCTCATCTCTCAAACTCATCAAAGACATAGCTGTGCATAGAGAATGCACACTCTTCTTGCTCAATGCATTGGTAACCACGTTTGCTTTCCCTTCGTAGTATATGATATCCATGTCATAGTCCCCTATCAGCTCCATCCACCTCCTCTGTCTCATATTCAGCTCCTTTTGAGTAAATATATACTTGAGAATCTTGTGATCTGAAACCACTGTAAAGGTCGCTCCATAAAGATAGTGCCTCCAAATCTTGAGAGCAAACACAACTGCACCCAACGCTAGATCATGTGTCGGATATTTCTCCTCATAAGGCTTCAATTGCCTAGAAGCATAGGCAATTACTTTCCCATTCTGCATCAACACACATCCTAACCCATTCTTGGAAGCATCTGTATATACCTCAAAGTTCTCACACCCTTCAGGTAAGGCTAAGACTGGAGCTGTGGTCAAACGCTCCTTTAATGTTTGGAACGTCGTCTCACAACTTTCATCCCAACGAAACCTGTTCTCTTTCCTCATCAACGTTGTCATAGGTCTGGCGATCTTTAAAATGTCTTTCACGAACCGACGATAGTACCCTGCCAAACCCAAGAAACTCCTGATCTCTGCCACATTCTTTGGTGATTCCCACTTAGACACTGCCTCTATCTTTGTGGGATCCACAGCTACACCATCCTTGGAAATCACATGCCACAGACAGGAAACTTCCTCAAGCCAAAACTCACACTTAGATAACTTTGCAAATAGTTGATTGTCACGCAAATTCTGTAACACCAACCTTAAGTGCTCCTCGTGCTCCTCCTTAGTCTTGGAATAGACTAAGATATCATCTATAAACACCACCACAAACCGATCCAAAAACTGACTGAAGACCCGGTTCATCAAATCCGTAAACACTGTCGGTACATTAGACAACCCAAACGGCATCACCACATATTCATAGTGACTATACCTCGATCGAAAAGTTGTCTTTGGTATGTCCTCATCCCGAATCCTCACCTGATGGTAACCTGATCTCAGGTCATTCTTTGAAAAGACTCCTGCCCCACTCAATTGGTCAAAAAGATCATCTATCCTTGGCAAAGGATACATATTCTTCACTGTAACCCTGTTCAGCTCCCTGTAGTCGATGCACAACCTCAAACTCCAATCTTTCTTCACAAACAGAACTGGTGCTCCCCACGGCGGTACAGTAGGTCTAATGTATCCCTTATTTATTAAATCATCTAGCTGTTGCTTCAGCTCCTCCAACTCCTTAGGACCCATGCGGTACGGGGCCTTAGAGATTGGTCCCGTCCTGGTTTCAGCTCCACACTGAAATCTATATCCCTCTTTGGTGGCATACCTGGTATCTCCTCCGGAAAAACATCTGGAAACTCTCCCACCACTGGTATCTGATCAGCTGTCGAACTCACCTTACTATGGTCTTTCACATGGCATAGAATCAAAGGATACCCCTTCCTCAGATAAGACTTCAATGTCACCGCTGCAATCACCTTGACTTTGGGTTTGACAACAAACCCACGATAAGACACACTAACCCCCTTAGGACCTCTCAAAGAGACTCTCTTTTGGTGATAATCTATTCTAACCTTGTAATTACCCAGCTAATCCATACTAACTATCATCTTAAAACCCTCCATAGGAAACTCTAACAAATCCACTGGAAGGTCAACCTCACAACTATCATAGATACACCCTTATACAACCTCCCACAAGTCAGTGACTTACCCGACGGTATAAAAACCTCATCTTTTACAGACTCAAACTCTATTAAACCCAAAAGCTTAGCATAACTCGACAATACAAAAGAGTGTGATGCCCCCGAATCAAACAAAACAAAGGTAAAAACACCATTAACAAGAAAGGTACCCGTGATCACGTGAACATCATCCTCAGCAGCTTTCTTGTCCATATTGAATAACTTGCCACTGGTCTTCTATTTACCTCCCTGGACTGTACTAGCAGGCGTAGACGGCTTGGCAGCCGACCCCTACTTGTTGTTAGCTGCCGGTTTCTGATAAGAGTTACCGCCATTGCGGTTAGATCCACCATTGTTGTTACTTTGACCTCCTTGGTTGTTCTATAACCCAGACGGCCTATTGCTAGCATAACTCTGAGACAGACCCTGTGAGAAACTTCCCTGAGATGGCCTCTGAAAACCCCTTCCCACGGCACTGTTACACTCATGTCTCTTGTGGCCCATACCGCTACAGTTGTAATAGATATACCCCAGCTGCTACTACCACAACCACGACCACGCCCATAGGAAGCTCCACTGCTAAAACCCGATCCCGATGAGTAAGCCCTTGCTTGGTTATGATTACCCCTCTTGTAACTGGTCTGACCAATCTCTCAGCTCTCCCTGCTCGCTCATACACTTCCTTAACATCTGTAAGGACCCCAATTGGTAGCTTCTCCATTATCTTGTAAGTCAAGCCCTTCTCAAATCTCAGTGCCAAGTTCTCCTAGTTCAACCCCATATCCTCTGCATACCTAGACTTTTCATTAAAATTATGATATTACTTAGCCACAGTCATATCCGGAGTCATCTTGAAATCATCAAACTCCTCCCTCAGCTTACTACGAACATGCTCAGGCACAAACTCTCGGCGCATAGCTCTCTTAAACTCACTCCATGGTATAGCTGACTTCCCCTGCCTCACATACAAATCTAGGGCACTCTCCCTTACCTTATCCCACTACTCTCCCGCAGCATCTCTCAAGTAGAATGCAGCTTGTTCCACTTTGAAGTCATCGGGACAATGAACCATATTCAAGATATTATCCATCTCCATATGCCAATTATCGAGCAAAATTAGCGCACTAGTACCCATATATTCTTTTGGGTTGAAGCGGGCTATCGTAGTGCTCATCTTGGCCAAATGCACCCCGGCTTACTTATCTTTCCCATACTTAGCTTCTTTATGGCATCGGTAAGCGCGTCTTGATGCTCAAACATCTTGACTATCTCCTCTACACTCATCTCCTGCGCCCTAGTGTATAAAGCAGATCTCTTTGGCAGCATCTTTAAGCTATAAGAGAAGAGACAAACGTAAACACACATCCCACGACTCAACGCGTATATAACCTGTGCAGACCACACTCGATCGAGCAACTAAACCAACTCGATCGAGTTAAGGTCACTCGATCAAGTTGCCCACTTACTCGATCGAATACCTCAACTCCAGAACCTAACCAGAACGTATCACATAATCAACTCGATCGAGCCCCACACTTACTCGATCGAGTAGCCCTCACTCGATCGAGTACCCGACTTACTCGATCGAGTGGCCAAAAACAGCAGCGACTGCCCAAAAATGGTCATATACCCCACTCGACCGAGCTCAGCCCACTCGATCAAGCCCAACCTACTCGATCGAGTATCCCCCACTCGATCGAGTTATGCTGGCTCGTTAGCTACCCGCATGCTCAACTTAACTACTTTTCTCAACTATATATATATATATATATATATATATATATATATATATATATATATATATATATATATATATATATATATATATATATATATATATATATATATACAAAATTTTATAGATCAAGGTTTTTACTAAACAATGTGTATACTATCATTTATTATAACTCAATGTCCACTTCACAACACCCCAATCGCCTATCTTTTGGCATAGCGGGCAAACAGAATGGACCTAAGAGAATATAATAACTGGTAGTAACAAAAGTTTAAACAATCAGCCGGACCATATCAGAGTATCAAAGCACCAACACCATTTGTAATATTATTACCATGGTGCCTTTAATTAATTGGTTTAGTAAGACATAGTGCAACACAAAGGATTTAGCCTATAAGGCTCATCCTTAAGATGTACAAGATGAATACAAAAATTAAAAGTACAAAATTAAAAGTACTTACAAATTCAAAGGTTGTGCTCAGAATAGGATTTTATTGATTAAGAGGGACGGTTTTTACAAGAGATAGAGAGAGAGGGGGATAGCTAGAGAGAGGGGTTAGAAGAACCTGCCTCTGTAAGAGAACAAGAGCCCTCTTATATAGAAAAGTGGGGGTACAAACAAACAAAAACGCAAACGTAAGCGCTTACGTTACAAGCTACATTATTATACAAGAGTGTAATAACACTATAGCATTATAAAAATGCCTACAGTAGAAATAAGTCGTTTAACAACTGTTGATAAAAACATAAATAATTAATTTCCTCCTTGTAAAAAGGCTGTGATTTTATTAATCTGAGAATTATCATCTGGGTCTTGAGCATCCTGTAGAAGAGTGCTGAGTGAATTATGGCTATTGTTTGAAGCCATTGACGTGTCACTTTTTGAGGATTTCTTATCCCCTTCTTTCTTCAGTTTAAGGGTCTTTTTTAGACCATCCATATATGCTTTTATGATTTCTTCCTCAGAAGCTTCATGGATGTCCATAGATTCATCATCATCCAAAATCTCCAGGAATCGAGCTTTTTCCCTTTCCCTATATTCTTTATTTTCAATTTCTTTTAAACTAGTATAGGAGCTAATTCTTTCTTTAAGAGGATCTATGGTAGGAGTGCAGTTTAACTGTCCTTGGTCATTTTTTCTTATCATCGTCTCCCAAAACCGAGAATATGATCTTTGTTTGAGGCAAAAGAAACTTTGGCTATAACCTGTTACGGGTCTGTTTCTCCAGATCCATGGAATAGAGAATTCTACGAAAAATCTCATATTTTCAGGAACCATATTATTATCTTGTGCTGACGGTATTACCATCTTCCATTTATCAAAATATTCTTTTAGAACGGATGGCAGAATATACTCTGAAGTGCCATAAAAGCGCCACCAATTAACCAACCATATTGGAAGGTCATGATTATAAATATCAGAATTAATTTTGATAAACCAAGCATGACTTTGTTTATCATTTTCATAAAGAAATACCTTATCAAAGGCCTGAATATAATCCCAATAGTTATATTTAACTGGTGTATTTTTTATCACAACCGTTTTTTCTGTTAATGGAGATATTCCCCAGTCGTTCATGGATATTACCTGTCCAATAATTATTTTAGAGAAATTATAAATTTCCTTATTTGTCCCAGTAAAATGGGTAAAAGTGCAACCATTACTAGAGAGTATTGTCTCATAGAAATGTCGAGGTTTGTAGGTTTCCATGGTATAACCATGTCCTCCTAAATATCTGTAATAGAGTATCCATGGCTTGTCTTCCCATTTTTTATCTGATTCATTGAGTAAGCGTAGTACTCTTCATTTTCAATTTGAAGCATTTCATCTTCTTTTTGGGTAGTGTTTTGAACAACTGAAGAAAATGAGGGGTTGGAAGAAGAGCTGGGAATATCAGTCCCTCTTTTTTGAAGCTGCCTCCATTTTGTGAACTCCTCGAGCTCAGTTTGACTGGCTCCAGATAAGTCTGCTGCTATTAGCTTTTTATTACCATATTGAGCTATGGTATAACTAGAACTATTTCCTCCTCTATATGAATAGTTACCACGACCTCTACCACCTCTATTAGAGGGGTCGCCTTTACTGTGGGTAAGCATTTCTGAAAAGAAAAGAAAATTATAAATATTCTCTTGTCAAAATATCAGGGAGGTGATTATCTTCACATTTCTTGTAAATAATTGTAAAATAAAAAGGGGCTAAATGGGCCTGCCATCTGGCATACATTTGTTTAGAAACATCATGTTTAAAGTCTTTTAGAAACATAAACTTGGCTGCTTTGCAGTCAGTTTTAATAATAAAATGTTTATTATATAAGTCATCTTGAAATTTTAAAACACATTTGACTATAGCAAGAATTTCATTTGCTATAGTAGCATAATTTTTTTGAGCATTATTCCATTTGCCAGAATAAAATCTAACTAGAAATTCTTATTTGCTGGTGGAATCAACCTATTTTAAAATACCGCCATAACCTATATCAGAGGTATCTGTTTCAATTATTTTATCCCAATGGGGATTTGCAAGAGATAAGCAAGGTAAAGAAACAACTTTTCTTTTAATCAACCTGACAGCATTAGAATGCTCTTTAGTCCAAGGCTGTGCATTCTTCTTTAGCCTTTCATATAGAATTGTTGTGTCCTGGGAAATGTTCTTGTAGTAGGGGGAAATATAATTTAGGCTTCCTAAAAATCTTTGTAACTGAGTTTTATCAGTTATTTCCTCAGGAAATTTTGACCCGAATTCTATACTACGATTGATAGGGATTATATTTCCTTTTTCAATATTATGACCAAGAAACCTGATTTTTGTTTGAAATAAAATCATTTTTGGTTTGGATATTACTAACCCGTTATTTATAACAATTTTTTATAGATATCTAAATGCCTAAAATGCATCTCAATAGTCTTTGAGAAAACCAAGATATCATCAATATAGACTATAATAAAGTCACTGTAACTGTTGAATATCTCATTCATAATTTTCATAAATTCTGACGGAGCATTTTTAAGACCAAAAGGCATAGCATGCCATTCGTATTGTCCAAAAGGGACATTAAAAGCTGTTTTATAACGATCAACAGGATCAATCTGAATCTGCCAATAACCGGATTTTAAATCAAATTTAGAGAATATGATAGAATCATATAATCTATCTAAAGATCTTTTTTGTTAGGTATTGGATATCTACTCCATTTTAAAACTTTGTTCAAGGGTTTGTAATTGATCACAAGTCTAGGAACTCCTCGTTCCCGTTCAGAATGTTTATTAACATAAAAAACAATACATGACCATGGAGATTTTGATGGCCCAATTATTTTTTTTCTAATAAAGAGGCTATCTCATTCTTACAGAGTATTAAATACTCTGAATTCATCTGACATGGTCTAGCCTTGGTAGGGATATTATTTTCTTTAAAATCATCCTCATAAGCTAGATTCACTACATGTTTCTTTCTATTCCAGAAAGCATTAGGGTGTTCTCCACAAATATCTGTGGAAAAATAATCAGACAAAATTTTAATCTTTTCCTTTAATTTAGGATTTTGAAGACGTTCTTCAATGGTTAATACATTAACTTCTTGTTTTAAAAACCCCAATTGGCTTTCTTTTAAAACCAAATGATCATACATCTGATGCAAAATCTTTAGACAAGGTTTTGTTATGAATTTAAAAGTTATTGAAGTATCGTCATAAGTTGCAACAATTTTTTCCTTATCCACACAAGTAAAAGGATAAATTTTATTAAGAAATGGTGTTCCAAGAATAACTTGGGTAGATAATTTGTTTTTGACTAATAGAAAACTTAATGGAATACATTTCCCATCAACACAAATAGAAGCTCTAGGAAGCTTAAATTTAATATTAATTTTTTCTCCTCCTGCATGAGAAAGAGTATGAGAGGTTTTTTCAAAATACCTTGTAGGAATTAATTCTTCTTGAATAACATTTAAATCTGCACCTCTATCTATAAGAGCAATAAATTCTTTTGAAAAAAAAATTATCAATTTTTAGGATAATTTTGATATACCATTTTTGACTAATAACAGTTTCAAGGGTTTGAAGAAATTCATTATTAAGATTTAGAGAGTTCACAGTCTCTTTACTTCCAACAATTTTGTCAGGTATGTTTGGATTCTTATTAGCGCTTTCGGAATTTATCTGACTTTCTTGAGTCTCTTTATTCTTGGGAGCTTGGTCTAGAAGACTAAGAATTTCAAGATTATATATTCTGGTATCTTGACTTTTAGTTTCATTCTTTAAATTTTTTATTTCTAGTTTAAGATTTTCAATTTCAGATAAAATATCTTTTAAAGAAGTAGGGTGAGAATTTATCTGTCATGTTTTTAGAAGATTATAAACTTCAGACATAGTATAAGGTTCTTTGTAATCTGTTTCCGTACGAAAACTAATTTCAGTATTAGAAGTACTGGGTTCATTGCCTATTTGATCTATTATCTTAGACCTCATTTCAGGGTCTTTGATAGTTCTAAGTAATTCAACCCATTGATTATTATCGAGAACATTTATCTGATTTTCTTGAAATTGAGATACTAGATTATAATAATCATGATTATTAATGTTATTTTTTTCACAAGATTTACACTTTAAACAAGGTTCACATTCTGAACTTTCGGATTCAGATAGATAAGAATCATTATCCATAATCTTAACCCCATTATCAGAGCTGGAACTAGATTCTTCAAATTCCTCATCAGAAACTAGAAAAAGTTTGTATAACTTGTCTTTTATTTCATTATCAATATCAAGACTAGCAATTTTATTTTTGGTCCAACAGTCTTTAGCAAAGTGGTCAATCTTATTGCATTTATAACAGACAATCTGTTTGTCTGGTTTTTTATTTTCCTATAAGATTTTCTAAAGGCTTTTCTTTCAACCTTTTTATCTAGCTTGTCCTTAGAGTAATATTTTTTTTTCTTTTTTTATAAGTATTATAAGAATTATTAAAATGTTTGTTCTTCTTATGAGAAGAAGTTGGCACATCCATGCCAAATTGGTTACAAAATTCACCTAGTTGGTTTCTTTCAACCAAATTCTGGCGTTTTAATTATTGATTTAATTTGATCTCATTACAGAGATTCAAGCCTTCTTGGGTAAAAGTGCCTATAAGTTTTCTATAAGTATAACTATCATAAGGAATAGAGGTCATATTACCTATGAGGGATTTTTTAACTTTTTCAGCAAATAAATTGGGTAAACCATCCACAAATTTGGCTTTCCAATGAGTACTATTAGATTCGGGGAGTTCCATAACCCTGCTAAAGAAAGTATCTTTATACCACCTAAAGTCAGTAAGTGTTTTACACCTAAGATTCTGTAATAAAGTTCTGATATTCTCATGATTATCATAATATCTTCCTGTAAAGTGTTCAACAATATTTATGGCTAGTGTATAAACTGCGTTTTCTTTTTCTTTACCATCAACATTGGTTGTAGTGTTAAGAATAGCATTCCTTCCTGTGGTAAATAAATAATTGTCCCACCAACCTTTAAGTTGGCCAGTGAATCCTGCAGCAATCATTTTAGCTATATTGACATCGGTATTACCAGAACTTTTGCAAATAGTCGAATATATGAGCATTCTATGAATTTGATTATAAATTTGTTTATCAGTATAACCATCGATATTCCATTCATAGATACATTTACCACTATAACTATTATTCAACTGGTATTCTTGTTCTTCATGAAGAACATCTATGGGGGAAGGACGATTATAGTAATACAATCTCTGAGTAGGTTTATCGGCCCACTTTGTATCAAGTTTATTAAACTCATCCTTTATAACCTCCTTGTGGTCAGGGTTGTTATGAAAACGACTAGTAAAATCGTCACTAAGAGTTTTTAAAGATAGGCTTTCCATTTTTTCTTTAAGAAAATTTTGAACTTGTTCGCTCAATTTTACTTGTTCTGTTAATTTGGTCTCCCATTCTGGCTTTTGTTTTAACACGAAGTCCTTGATGTCAGCAGGACCTTGGATACTAATAGCTGAAGAAGAAGATGAATAAGAAGTTGACGAAAAAGTATCTCCTTTAGACGTAGTTCTTTTATTTAAAAGAGAAATGATATTATCTATTTTTTCGTGTAAAGAACCAATTTGTTCTCCTACTATTTTTAAAAATAGATTTGAATAATTTTGTTGTTGTATTAAAACATTTAGATGAAATGTTGTCATAACAGTATCTTTATTGTCAAATAATTTTGCCAGGGCAATAAAATTACAGTTTTCCATCCTAAAAGATTGTAAAGGAGGGTAAATATCATTTAGCTCGTCTCCATTAGATAAAATATAATTTCTTTCTAAAACATAAATGTATTGTTCTACATACGTAGCACAAAACCAAGGTACAAAATATGTAATCTGGTTATGAAAAGTACAAAAGTCATAAAATTCCTTTTGTATTGTTGCTTTTTGATTATCATCAAAAAATTTTAGGAACCATGTCCTGAAAATCTCCCATCTGGGTAGCTTAAATTCTTCTTTAATCTCATATCTAGCTTCAGATCCGAAACTAAAATCTATTATAGAAGTTTTTCTATCCATTACCAAAACTAAAACTCATTTAAGACATAGTCTCAACATTCTCTTCATTAGAATGTCCCCTTAATATGTTATCTCTATGGAGTTTAAATTCATCCATTCGAGGTTCCTTACGTTCATCAAGAGATGAATCATCATCTCTAATTTCTTCTCTTATTTGAGAAGTTGAGTGTCTAGATGTACTCGGGTGATCTAGTATATTGTCACATGGAGATATATAAGATCTCGCAGAATTATATCTAGTAAGTCTAGAAGGGCTGTTACTAGTTCTTCTTAGCAGTCTATTAGTTTGATTATTACCAAAGTTTAAAGTAACAGATCCATCACCTGTCTGTGTTACATCTAACAGATCTGTGTAAATAACAGGTTTAGGTGTCATAACCCTTTCAATATATAATCGACTATTTTGAAATAACTCCCTTTTATAATTTTTTGTTCAAATAACTCCCTTTTAAAACATGTTTTTTTATACAAATCAATGCCTCTTCACCGGAATGAGACTTATTTTGAATTTTACGGCCAAAAATTCATTTTTTTTCCTTCATTTTTCACTTATTCGACATGTTAAATTACAATCTGCCTGTTTAATCACTATTTTGTTCTTTAAAATAAGACAAAACGGCGAATTTATGCTTGATTCTTCTTCGTTCGGAGTGCATGATTTGAGGTTATTATATTTAAGAGAGATTTAGAATTGTTCACAAGTTATGAAAACGCAGTAGCGATGTAAGGATTATGTTATAAGAAGGGTAAATCAATCAAATTATAAAAAATAGATTTAGTTCCAGTGAAGAGGCATTGATTTGTTGAAAAACAAGTTTTATAAGGGAGTTATTTGGATAAAAAATTATAAAAGAGAGTTTTTTCAAAAAAGTTGATTATATAAGGGAGTTATTTTGTAATTTACCTATATATATATATATATATATATATATATATATATATATATATATATATATATATATATATATATAACACAACATCCTATTCAGATGTTTATATAAAACCACATTATAAATCACCATCATGCAGTTTCATTATTCACAACAACATATAATCATATAAGCTACTTCACCTTTCGCCACCATATCTTCCATTCCTCCACAATCATTTATTCATCAACTCATACAACACATTATTCAATATATATGCAATAGGACATTAGTAAGCACATAGCGATCCCATGACACCCCATAGTGACCGGTTCAAAGTTGTAGGGCGAGTTCGTGAATTTTGGACGTCTCCCAAGCCTTTGCATTAGCTCCTAACAACTTCTACCCGGTTTCATTTTATTTTGACTCCCTAGATTCATTGGGTTCATTACCTACAGGTTCCAAAATTGTCGCTCTGATACTACTTTGTAACACTCCCATGCATTAGGTTGTCTTAGTAAGGCACCTTGGTGTATGGGGATGTTACAAGGACCACCCAAGAGCTCCCCAAGTGGGCCACGAAAACCAAGGTAAAAATCCGTCTTAAGACGGTCACATAACAACAACAAATAACCATATTATGCTCGGTCAAACTCGACATATGGTGGTCAACGGTGGTCCCATGGTTGTCAACGACGGTCCTAGGATGGGTCAAAGGTATTAAATAAATAACATATAAACTACTGTAAGACGGTATTACCTTACGATCTCGAGGCGGAGGGCCAAAATCTCCCTTTTTCTTTTCTTTCTGTCTCTCTCTTATTTCTCTCTATTAAATGTTGGTGGTGGATTGTGTTTGAATAAGGTGGGTGGAGTAATATATACATACATATACAAATATATATATATATATATATATGTATGTATATATATATATATGTATGTATATAAATATATATGTATATATATATATATGTATATTTATATATAAATATATATATGTATATATATATATATATATATATATATATATATATATATATATATATATATATATATATATATATATATATATATATAGCGGGATCTCGTGAGTTTGGTTCTTACGGTGAGTTGTGAGTTTGGAAAAACTGGGCCATTAGATTAGGAAAAATACACGGCTTAGATTAACTCAAAAAAACAAATAAAACCTCAGCCATAAATCACTAGTACAGTACAGTCGTACTTCCTCCATTGTTTTCTCAAATCTCCGTATCACACTAAAAATGGCGTCACATCTCCAAACTTCCTCAAAGATCCCCAAAACCTCAAAATCAACAACCACAAAAGCCCCAAATTCCTCCAAATCCTAGCATCAAGCGCAATTGGTCCCTCGCTGATTTCGAGATCGGTAAACCTCTCGGCAAGGGCAAATTCAGCCGAGTTTACCTCGCTCGCGAAATCAAAGTTCGATTACCAAACAACATCACATATTATTATTCGTAATTAAGCTAATTATCCTTCTTAATAAAAAAAATTTCGGAATTAATTGATTAATTGCTTGACTGAGCAGAGTAAATATATAGTAGTGATCAAGAATAAATTGGTGGTGGTGGCTGACGAAATTAAGGTTAAGTGAGGCGTTGGGTTTCGCTGCTGGTTGCAATTGAAGGAGCACGGTGGTTCGTTTCTAGGTGATGAGTCATAATTATATACATATTTATGCCTCCCCTTAATTACTTTTGATACGGTTTTCGTGTTAGTTAATATCATTTACATGCCTTTTATGTTAGAATGTTGATACTTCCGCCTTTTGATGTTTAATGCAGGAATGATGCAGTTGAGATCATTTCTCTAAATTGGGTTCATTTATTATCAAAGATTTGGTTTTTGTTTTGGTTAGCGCTGCGACTACCGTCTTAGCTCCACATATCCATAACGTGCTTTGGCACAAACCATTTCTATCCCTTTAACCCATTTGCCACCCTTATTGTCCTTGATACATGTACTTTTGTCCACATATGATGATTGCATATTAGTTGGGGAAATCCCTATCACATTAGATTGCATGCATGTTTCATAAGTTGAGTGAGTGTTTCTACTTATTTCTATCTTCACATATAACTCACCCTATATACTTATGAGTGCATGAGTGAATCCGCGAGAATCCGACTAATTTGTCTTGCAAGATCGAAAGGTATTTGGCATTTGTATCTAGTATGGTGACTTGAGACTTGAGCTACGTTTTCTATTTCCCGTACCTTTGAATTTGTTTTATTGGTACACTTTAGTCATTACTTTGTTACAGATATGGATAGCTTGGGATTTGTATGTGCATTAAACATTAGCTCTGAGTCGTTTATTCGCCATTTGTATGATTGCCTTTTGTAATGTGTATTGCTTTGCTTGAGGACAAGCAAAAAGATGGTTTGGGGGAGTTTGATGAGTCATAATTATATACATATTTATGCCTCCCCTTAATTACTTTTGATACGGTTTTCGTGTTAGTTTATATCATTTACATGCCTTTTATGTTAGAATGTTAATACTTCCGCCTTTTGATGTTTAATGCAGGAATGATGCATTTGAGGAGCAAAGGAATGAAATGGGCATCGCGGAGTGAGCATGAAGGGATACACGAAGCATGGCACGAGAATCCATAAGAATGAAGGAAGAGAAGTTAAGAAGAAAACACGAAGAAAAGAGCTTCTTATTACAAGTGCCTCCTTTGAAGAGCCATATCTCGAGTTCTACAACAGATTTTCAAGTGATTCCAATTGGAGGTGAAAGCTTATCTTCTTAGCTTTCCAACGCCGCAAAAATCGCTTGTTTCTGACAAGTAACGAAGAAATGGCGGTCGTTTGAAGTTCAGTGCGCGAAGCAGGAAATTGGTGCCTCGATCGAGTCAACCTTGGCTCGATCGAGGAACTTCATGCTCGATCGAGTCACTCTCGACTCGATCGAGGAACCAACCTAATCAACTAAATTTCACAATGTCGAGAGTTGGGTGTTCTTGAACTTTGGTGCCTCGATCGAGTCACCCTTGGCTCGATCGAGGAACCTTCCAGTTTTATAATTCTCGCAACTTTCCTTAAGTCGGTTATGTATTGCTATAAATACCAAAACTCGTACCCTAGGTTATTTTATGCTTTATTTTACATAGGTTTAATATAGATACCTTAGAAAACTCTCTCAAATACTTAGTTTAGTTTATTTATTGTTCTTACTTCCGGATCTAGCTATTTACGGTATTGTTCTTAATCTTTCCTTTATTATTAATCATTTATTTCATTGTTCATCTTTTATGCTTGCAATCATGTTTCTTATTAATGTTATTGTTGTTCTTCTTTCTATTATGCGTAGCTAAATCTCTTATCTAGGGTGAAAGGGGATCTAGGTTGTTAGAAAAGGGATTATTATGAATTGATTGTTAAATTGCTCTTAATTGTTGTTTGATTATCGTACTACTTCTAATTAGTTAATTACTGATCAGAATTGATTAATTAGTCTTGCATAAACTAGGATTATCACCGACCGGGTTAAGACTAGTATAGGCCACGATAATTGAATAGAGATAATTTAATGATAGCGACCGCATGTTAAATTAGATCTAAAAGAAATATTGAATCGACCGATCATATGACTTTCAACAATATACATTGCTCAATCAATGAATTAAAATTCTACCCTTTGACGACGACCTAGTGAACCCGATCCCTAGACCTTTTAATATTATTGTTATTCATCTTTTATTTACTTGCAATTAGTCGATTAGCATACAAACAATCAAACCCTCTGATACGTGCATTTTATATAGTCTTTTTAGCCTATTTCATGCACGTACTTCTACGCTTTTATCGTAGTTTATGCTACGAAATGCCCCGAATATGCTACTTTGGTTTGTTTTGTCTTATTTGCAGGAATGAACCAGAAAGTAGTGAAATCAAGCCTTTTACCGTTCGTTTAGCATGCATTTGGAGAAAGAGTGAATTTGGAGCGGAAATGTAGTTGTCTTGAGATGCGCAAAGAAGTAAAATAGCTAGGCGAGCAAAGGAAGAACTTCAAATTGCTAGTGCCTGCTTTGGAGAGCCATATCTAGAGTTTTACAACAGATATTCAGGTGATTCCAAATGGAAATGAAAGTTTGTCCTCTTAGATTTCCAACGCCACCGGAATCACCCTGTTTGCCCAAGTAACGAAGAAATGGCAGCCGTTTGAAGTTCAGTGCGCAAAGCAGGAAATGCGCGCTGGAAAGTACTCGATCGAGTGACAATTATGGTCGATCGAGTACTAGCTACAGCGAGAAGATATTAGTCGATAATAATTAGATTATATCTTAGTTTTATCTTATAATTAGATTAATAATAATTATCTCTCATTATATAAGAGATACTAAGTTAGACCTAAAGCATTCATTCATTCCCTGGAGTCAGTAGAGGGGACGGACGACTGCTTGTTCTTCATTTTCTCTATTTCTCGGATCAATTATTGTATTGGTATTATTATCCTTCTTTAAATCTTTAATCCTTTTATTGCTTTAATCCCTTCTTCCCTATATTAGTTATCGGAATTATTCTAATTCAATTCTCTTTAGTCTTTTATTATGTTGAACTTCAATTATCTATTTCTTGTTATTGTTAATTCGTTAATCATGAGTAGCTAATTTTCTTATGCTAAGACTATAGGGGATCCATAATTATGAAGGGAGAGTAATCGATTTATTGGGTTAATGCTGGTATTGTCTTTGTTGGTTAAATGTCTTTGCGTTAATTGTATCTGTCATCGATTGAGTCGACGCAATTAGACATTTAATTCTTAGTGATCCTTGACCTGGACCGAAAGGTTGGAAAAGGCGAGACTAGTAGCGAACAATAGGGTATTGCAGTGAGGGCGAAAGTTAAGCTGTTTACGCTTTAGGGTGAATTAAGGACCGAAAGGTGACGTTCGCTACCCCTTAGACCGTATTTGCATTGACCTGAGACCCGACAGTTACTTGACTAAATGATTATGGTGAACCGTCTATCTTAGCTGTTTCTTCTTATCTGCTTGATTCTTCCCTTTTAATTCTCTTTTCCTTACTCTTATTAGTTTAGAAAATCACATTCAAAACCCCCAAATTGTGACACCTGACAGACTGAATTAAACAGATAATTAGCAAAATAGCCTCCCTGTGGAGATCGACCCTACTTGCTGCTAGCTTCTGTTAGTTGTTTTTAGGTTTATTTTTGGTACAGAAACGACCGTATCAAATTTTGGCGCCGTTCTTGCGGGAGGCGACGCTTTTATCTGTTTTATTTTTGTTCTTTTTCACCTCAAGGGAAGACTGAGTACCTTGAGGTCGTTCTTATCTTTTTCTTTAGTCTTTGTTTTGATAGGTCTTACAGTCTATTAGACAGATTTTAGGAAGAGATTATCGAAGGGAAGGCTTGAGTACCTTCGACCCTTTTGCCAAGATGACGTCCGTCTCCCGACTTATTGCTCAGTTTGAAGCTCAAACTGAAAGATCTACTAATTGGGAGAGGAAAGAATCTTGGGGTTGTGGTAATCACTATGAGGCTACTCCTCCACTGAGGCCTAGACCACAACCGTTGCTGCAACAAGGCTACCCACCACCTTGTTATTCTTTCTCACCGCAACCAATTCCCCCACTTGATAGGAATGATGAGGCTGAAGAAGTAAAGTCACTGATATTGGCACTAGCACTACAGTGTCATAATTCTAGTGCGGAATTTGATAGCCGTATGAAGAAGCTAGAGGCTCGGTATGCTCAATTAATTCCCAAGCAAGAGCAATGTGAGACGGTGTATGCTATCAACACCGACACCATTCCGTTTCATGAAGATACCCCGGAGGATGGTTTAGACGAGTTTTTGGAATTAATACTTGCTGCGTGCAATGCAGACACTCGATCGAGTGAAAAATCAACTCGATCGAGTGAACTTATTCATCCCATCACTCGATCGAGTGATAATTATGGTCGATCAAGCATTACAGAAATTGAGGATGGTCGATCGAGTGGAAGTTTTACTCGATCGACTGAAATTGCTGAAGAAATCACTCGATCGAGTGATAAAACCGGTCGATCGAACGAGACTGATGCTGTAACCCTCGATCGAGAGGATGTAAACACTCGATCGAAGACTCTTGAGGAAGAAGCGTCTATAGATGATGAGGAAACTACTCGATCGAGTAGTATTACGGTTCAGTCAATTCCTTATCCACAACGACTGCTGCCACACCGTAGATTTCTGGACCGCATACGAGCTTTCAATGTCGCTGCTCATTACGATGAGATGATCACTCAGGTACCTACTTACGCTAATTTTATTTCTCAAATTGATTGGTCTGAGAGGGATGCTAGTGAGACGGTAATGAATGTTGCTATGACTGAAGAGTGCAGCGCACTTCTTGAAATGGGACCCCGCCCAAAATGTCGACCCGATTCGTTTTTCTATACCATGTTCTATAGGGACCCATTCGTTTGATAATGCTTTATGTGACCTCGATTCTAGTGTCAACATTTTACCTTTGTCGCCGGCGTTGAAATTGGGACTGACTAAGTTTACGCGCGCTAGAACGACTGTCCGATTAGGATTACTCCTATGTACGGGTCAAAGGAGCTTTACATGACGTACCTGTTAGGATCGGGAATTTCTATATTCCCGCAGATTTCATTGTCTTAAACATACCCGAAGACCGCAATGTTCCCATTATTTTGGGACGACCATTTTTGTGCATTTCTTTGGCGCAATTATCGATGTCGGGGTTGGGACACTTACCTTTCAGGTCGGAGGGGAGGACTTGGTTTTTACTAAGTCTGATGACCCTAGGGAACCCATGCACATCACGCCATGTGATGATGTCCCTCATGAAGAGTCCTTTGATACACCGTCTGATAGCCCTTCTGAGTCACATATTATTGCTGCTTTTATGACGCCTCCGCCCCATTCTGGGAGCGAATTGGAGGAAAATGTCTTTGTTTCTCTTTCTACAGGTCTTGACAAGTTCAAAGACCCGGGAGGTGAGATGGGTGCTCTTAGCATGAAGTCGGGAACTGCCTGGATAGACGACCCAGGAGGAGGTGTTGATAAAGCCACACCGTCTAGGAAAAAGCTGTAACACCCCCATACTCCGAGTGCCTTACCAGGACCACTCAGGTATGAAGACATCACCATCTCGGTTGCCCGAGGTATGATAATCAAATAGACAAAACAGAAACAACATTTATTATAAGTAATTTAATGAATAAGTACAATCCTCGAAACCAAACTGAAAGTACAATACATTATTCCAAACTATCTGTTCTCAATTGAAATGTAAATAAATACTAAACTACAGCGGAAGACTCTAACGTCATGTCGTGGCCATCCCAGCTATCCCAGTATCATCTCTATACCTGTTCAATATCTGCTCACCATCCCCGAATGGATCACCGCAGGTTTTACAAAACAACACCGGGGTCAGTACTAATCACACAATCAATATAGATAACAACAATAAGACAAACAGACAAATTTGAATCACACACACACACACACCACCAACTCCCATCATCTCAATACTGACTGTCCACTAGACCAGCCCTGCCAGTGGGGGACCGCAGCCGTTCCCACCTAAGCCCCGCTCATCGTACGAGCGATAACCCTGTCCATTAATGTGCACATCCCCTTTCGTGGCGGGTTCCACGAAGGGCGAAACTAGGGCGTGAGATCACTCCCGCAAGTGACCCCACTCAGCCGAGAACGCATCTCGAGAGCCATAGAAACCAATCACAATCACAATCACAATCACAATCACAATCATCATATCAAACAACTAATTACAGCACATCACCAATATCCCATTATGGGACTAATACTGAGTAGGAAATCCTACCTGGAAAGCACAACACGCAGACGGTATCTACAGCTGTCTCAAAACGCCTCTTCTACGAATTCTCCTCCTAACATATAACACATAACGACTACCAATTACTTACTATTCATAAAACCCCCAAATCCTAAATTAGGGTTTGACCAAACCTAGCAAAACATTATATAAATTATATTAAAAGCTTACCCTCGACGCAAGGAATCCAACGACACGAACTACGATACAAACTGACCGTCGAACTCCGGAATTGTTAAGGATGCGATTAGGAAGATGACTGACTGCTTTCTCTCTTAAACAGGTTTTAGGTTTTGGTAAAAGTGAATTAAAACAACGACGATTATGTTTAAATACCCTAATCGCATAATTAACAAAACCCGCGAAAAACTCCCCGTAAACCGGACACTCGATCGAGTACCCAAGGTACTCGATCGAGTACCTTACTCGATCGAGTGCCCCACTACTCGATCGAGTGCCCAACAGTCGAAAACTATTTTGCTTCGCCACTTACCCTTACTCGACAGAGTAAGGCCTACTCGATAGAGTACCCCCAAGACTATAAATACGGAGTATTACAGTCTTCCCTCCTTAAAAGGAACTTCGTCCCCGAAGTTCAAACCACCACTAAACAAAGGTACTCCCATAAGCCTCCCGACTCGAAGGCCAAACAAAACACGACGTAAAACATGATACTAACCCCAACCTATCCCGACAATCATACCGACACAACATATAAAAGGTGTATATAGAACTCTTAAAAACTCTCGCGATCATCTCCTACCCCCCTAAAAGAAACAAGGTTACGTCCCCGTAACCATACATACCTGATCAAAAAGGAAAGGGTAACGCTCTTTCATGATATCCTCTGCCTCCCATGTAGCTTCCTCAGACTCGTGGTTAGACCAAAGGATCTTAAGCAGAACTGTCTCCCCACTCCTGGTCTTTCTAACCTTTCGGTCTAGGATCTGCTTAGGCACCTCCAGATATGATAAAGACTCATCCAGCTCTAAGCTCTCTGCCTCCAACACATGTGACGGGTCACTCACATACTTCCGCAGCTGCGATACATGAAACACATTATGCACTCTCTCCAACGCAGCCGGTAAAGCCAAACGATAAGCCACTTCCCCAACTCGCTCTAAGATCTCATAAGGCCCTATAAACTTCTGACTTAGCTTGCCTTTCTTCCCAAATCTCATAACCCCACGCATCGGAGACACTTTCAGAAGAACCTTGTCCCCAACCCGAAACTCTATGTCCCGACGATGTAGATCTGCATAACTCTTCTGTCGATCCTGAGCTGCTCTCATCCGTTCCCTGATCATCTTAATCTGTTCCACCATCTCATGTACCATCTCTGGTCCTAAAACCACTGCCTCAGCACTATCGTCCCAACAGATCGGACTCCTACATCTCCTCCCATACAAAGCCTCAAACGGTGCCATACCAATACTAGTGTGATAGCTGTTGTTGTAAGAAAACTCTATCAAGTCCAACCTCTGCTCCCAGCTACCACCAAAATCCATCACACAAGCTCGCAACATATCCTCAAGAGTCTTGATTGTTCTCTCGATCGCCCGTCATCGCGGGATGAAATGTTGTACTCATCTTCAAAGCTGTTCCCAACGATTCCTGCAACTCCTTCCAAAACCTTGATATAAACCTCGCATCTCTGTCAGACACTATGTCCTTAGGGACTCCATGTAACTTAAGCACGTTCTTTCGATAGGCCATAGCCAGTTGTGCCTTAGTCCATGTATCTTTCATTGGAACAAAGTGAGCTGACTTGGTCAGACGATCCACTATCACCCAAATCATATTGTTACCTTGTTGACTCTTCGGCAAACCCACAATGAAATCCATGGAAATGGATTCCCACTTCCACTCAGGCACCTCCAAAGACTGAACCTTACCTTGTGGTCTTCTCTGTTCCCCTTTAACTCTCTGGCATGTCAAACAACGGGACACAAACTCAGCTGTCTCTTTCTTCATCCCAGGCCACCAAAACGTTTTCTTCAAATCTTTGTAAAGCTTGTCTCCACCCGGATGAACTGAATATGGTGTGCAATGCGCTTCTGTCATGATTGTCTTTTTCAACTCCTCGTCATTAGGAACACACCACCTACCATCAAACCTCAAGCTACCATCTGTATGAATGGAAAACCGGACACTGTCCCCTTCTCTACTCCGACTCTCCACTCCACTATCTTAGGATCCAAAGCCCGCTTATCCCGAATGTCATCATAAAACTCCATGTGTCTTTGTCATATCACCCATAGCATCTCCTTTCTGCATCATATGAATCCCAAAGCTCGCTACCTCATCCCTCAGCCTCATCAAAGATAGAGCTGTACACAAGGAATGTACACTCTTTCTACTCAAAGCATCAGCAACAACATTGGCCTTCCCCTCATGGTAGATGATTTCCATGTCGTAATCACCAATCAGCTCCATCCACCTCCTCTGTCTCATGTTCAACTCCTTCTGCGTGAAGATGTACTTGAGACTCTTGTGATCAGAAAATACCTTAAAGATTGCTCCATAAAGGTAATGTCTCCAAATCTTGAGAGCAAACACCACTGCACCCAACTCCAGATCATGAGTAGGGTAGTTCTCCTCATAAGGCTTCAATTGCCTAGAAGCATAGGCAATCACTTTACCATTCTGCATCAACACACATCCCAACCCATTCTTCGAGGCATCTGTATAAACCTCGAAATTCTCGCTCCCTTCAGGCAATGCTAGGACAGAAGCTGTGGTCAAACGCTCCTTTAATGTTTGGAACGCCGTCTCACAACTCTCATCCCAACGAAACCTGTTCTCTTTCCTCATCAACGCCGTCATTGGTCTAGCTATCTTGGAGAAATCCTTCATGAACCGCCTGTAGTATCCAGCTAAACCCAAGAAACTCCTCACTTCAGCAACATTCTTTGGTGCTTCCCACTTTGTCACTGCCTCAATCTTCGCCGGATCCACAGCTACCCCATCTTTAGAGATTACATGCCCCAGAAAGGCAACTTTCTCCAACCAGAACTCACACTTGGACAGCTTAGCATACAACTCATGACCCCTCAAAGTCTGCAACACGATCCTCAGATGCTCCTCATGCTCCTCCTTAGTCTTAGAGTAGACCAAGATGTCATCGATAAACACTACTACAAACTGATCCAAGAACTGTCTGAAGATCCTATTCATCAAATCCATAAACACTGCCGGCGCATTAGACAACCCAAACGGCATCACCACATACTCATAATGGCCGTACCTCGACGTGAAAGCTGTCTTCGGTATGTCCACATCTCTAATCTTCACCTGATGGTACCCCGACCTCAAATCAATCTTAGAAAAGACTGTTGCACCACTCAACTAATCAAACAGGTCATCTATCCTTGGCAAAGGATACTTGTTCTTTATCGTCACACGGTTCAGCTCCCGGTAATCTATGCACAGCCTCAAACTCCCATCTTTCTTCTTCACGAAAAGAACTGGTGCTCCCCAAGGCGATACACTTGGTCTAATGTATCCCTTCTCTATCAAATCATCCAACTGCTTCCTAAGCTCCTCCATCTCCTTAGGACCCATACGGTACGGTGCCTTAGAGATTGGCCCCGTCCCTGGCTTCAACTCAACGGTGAAATCTATCTCCCTCTTCGGTGGCAACCCCGGAATCTCCTCTGGAAAGACATCTGCAAACTCTCCCACCACTGGTATCTCATCAACTGCCGGGCTCTCTATCCGGTCATCTCTCACATGGCACAAAATCAGAGGACATCCCTTCCTCAGATACGACTTCAAGGTGACAGCTGCAATCAACTTAACTTTGGGTTTGACTAGAAACCCACGGTAAGACACACTAACACCCTTAGGACCTCTTAGGGACACTTTCTTTTGATGACACTCTATCTTAGCTTTATACTTTCCTAACCAATCCATCCCAACTATCATCTCAAAACCATTAAAAGGAAACTCTAGCAAGTCTACCTGGAAATCGACTTGCCCAACTATCAAAGATACATCTCTAAACAACCTCCCACACGGTACTGACTCACCTGAAGGTATGAAAACTTGCTCCCTAACAGACTCATACACCCTCAAACCCAACTGTTTTACATGACTCGAGACACAAACGACGAGAAGCCCCCGAATCAAACAAAACAAACGTAGGAATACCATTAACAAGGAATGTACCGGTGATAACGTGCGCATCCTCCTCACCGCCTTCTTGTCCATCATGAACAACTTGCCATCGGTCTTCTCGCCCACCTCCTGGACAAGATTAGGCGATGCGGTCGGCTTAGCACCCGACCCTTGATTGTTGTTGTTGTTCATCGGTGTCTTCCGATAAGAATTACCGCCGTTGCGGTTGCCTCCACTCTGGTAGCTCGACCTCCCGGTTTGGCCATGATCCACTGGTCTGCATTGCTCGCAAAGCTCGTGCGAGTCTCGAAAAGATCCCGGTGCGCTCGTGCACTCATGTCTCTTGTGGCCTACGCCACCACAACCAAAGCAGTCACTCCCCAGCTATTGCTCACACTCCCACGACCTCGCCCAAAGGAAGTTCCAAAGACTAAACCCGGACCCGAGAAGAAAATCCCTTAGATTGATTGTGGTTGCCTTTCTTGAAATTAGATTGGCCACCACCCTCGCTCTTCGACTTCCTCTTCTCTCCACCTGACCTCTCCTGAGCCATCTCCACTAGTCTCTCAGCTCTCCCAGCCCTCTCATACGCTTCCTTCACATCAGTAAGGACTCCCACGGGTAACTTATCCATAATCTTCGTGGTTAGCCCTCTCTCAAACCTCAAAGCCGATTCTCCTCACTCAAACCCATATCCTCGGATATATCTGGATTTCTCATTGAACTGCTGTAGTACTCGGCCACGGACATCTCAAATTGTCATCTTAAACTTGTCGAACTCCTCTCTCAACTTACTCCTCACATGTTCAGGTACGAACTCCTTCCTCACACCCCTACGAAACTCCTCCCAAGGTATAGCAGGTAACCCTTGGTTGGTATATATCTCCTTGGCACTCACTTTCACGGAATCCCACCACTTGCCAGCCTGCCTCCCTCGGATAGAATGCGGCTGATCCACTCTCATCTCATCGGACGACGAACTAAATCTAGTATGTTCTCCATCTCCCTCAGCCAACTATCAAGATGGTTAGGCTCCTCAACTCCCTTGTACTCCTTCGGGTTAAACCTCGCAATATAGAGGCTGACTTTAGCATGGTCAACCTCCCTCTCCTTACTCTTATCCTTGTCCTCATTCACTCTCTTCAGGGTCTCCGTAAGAGCATCCTGGTGCTCTAACATCTTGACGATGTCGTCCGTAGTCATAAGCTCAGCTCTCGCATACAAAGCGTTTCTCTTGGGCGGCATCTTGAAGCTATATAAGAAAGGGATAAACATAAACACGCGTACTAAACCTCAAAACACGAAAACGCGCTGCCCAGAACCTACTCGATCGAGTATCCAAACCCACTCGATCGAGTAACGGGCTACTCGATCGAGTGCCCCCATGTACTCGATCGAGTACCCAAACTCCAGAACCAAACAGACCTTCTGATCTCTAACCCACTCGATCGAGTATCTAGGCTACTCGATCGAGTGACTTTTCTACTCGATCGAGTACCCTAGTTACTCGATCGAGTGCCCCAAAACTCGATTCTGGACTCAAAATCGCCAAAAACCTACCCGATCGAGTCAGCCTCACTCGATCAAGTACCACCAATACGTAAGAGCTACCCGCATATTACGTCGTATACTAACATGCTAACTTTATAAATCACATTATATCATAACAATCATGCTATTAATTGCCACGTTGTAAAAACATTCCATCATGCTATCATTTCATCAACAATGTCTATATATATATAACATTACTTTTCTTTCATCTCATCAACTTCCAATTCGAACATCCAACCATCAACACATTCCATCACATTGTTACGCAAGTTACTAAGCACACACATGACTCAACACACATTTCCACCATGTGGCCGGTTCAAAGTTGTAGGGCGACCCCCGCGACTTTAGGACGTCTCCCAAGCCTTTGCACTAGCTCCTACAACTTTTACCCCGGGTTCATTTTAATTGACTCCCTATGTTCATTAAGTTCATTGGTTACGGGTTTCGGATCGTCGCTCTCGATACCATTTGTAACACCCCCATACTCCGAGTGCCTTACCAGGACCACTCGGTATGAAGACATCACCATCTCGGTTGCCCGAGGTATGATAATCAAATAGACAAAACAAAAACAACATTTATTATAAGTAATTTAATGAATAAGTACAATCCTCGAAACCAAACTGAAAGTACAATACATTATTCCAAACTATCTGTTCTCAATCGAAATGTAAATAAATACTAAACTACAAATGAAAGACTCTAATGTCATGTCGTGGCCATCCCAAACTATCCCAAAGATCATCTCTATACTGTTCAATATCTGCTCACCATCCCCGAATGGATCACCGCAGGTTTTACAAAACAACACCGGGTCAGTACTAATCACACAATCAATATAGATAACAACAATAAGACAAACAGACAAATTGAATCACACACACACACACACCACCAACTCCCATCATCTCAATCTTTTGTCCACCCTTTGGACCCATTGACCCGAGGGGGGACCGCAGCCGTTCCCACCTAAGCCCCGCTCATCGTACGAGCGATAACCCCGTCCATTAATGTGCACATCCCCTTTCGTGGCGGGTTCCACGAAGGGCGAAACTAGGGCGTGAGATCACTCCCGCAAGTGACCCCACTCGGTAGAGAATGCATCTCGAGAGCCATAGAAACCAATCACAATCACAATCACAATCATCATATTAAACAACTAATTACAAAGACATCACCAATATCCCATTATGGGACTAATATTGAGTAGGAAATCCTACCTGGAAAGCACAACACGCAGACGGTATCTACAATTTGTCTCAAAACGCCTCTTCTACGAATTCTCCTCCTAACATATAACACATAAAGACTACCAATTACTTACTATTCACAAAACCCCAAATCCTAAATTAGGGTTTGACCAAACCTAGCAAAACATTATATAAATTATATTAAAAGCTTACCCTCGACGCAAGGAATCCAACGACACGAACTACGATACGAACGACCGTCGAACTCCGGAATTGTTAAGGATGCGATTAGGAAGATGATGATCGCTTTCTCTCTTAAACAGGTTTTAGGTTTTGGTAAAAGTGAATTAAAACAACGACGATTATGTTTAAATACCCTAATCGCATAATTAACAAAACCCGCGAAAACTCCCAGAAACCGGACACTCGATCGAGTACCCAAGGTACTCGATCGAGTACCCCTACTCGATCGAGTGCCCCACTACTCGATCGAGTGCCCAACAGTCAGAAACTATTTTGCTTCGCCACTTACCCTTACTCGACAGAGTAAGGCCTACTCGATAGAGTACCCCCAAGACTATAAATACGGAGTATTACAGTCTTCCCTCCTTAAAAGGAACTTCGTCCCCGAAGTTCAAACCACCACTAAACAAAGGTACTCCCATAAGCCTCCCGACTCGAAGGTCAAACAAAACACGACGTAAAACATGATACTAACCCCAACCTATCCCGACAATCATACCGACACAACATATAAAAGGTGTATATAGAACTCTTAAAAACTCTCGCGATCATCTCCTACCCCCCCTAAAAGAAACAAGGTTACGTCCCCGTAACCATACATACCTGATCAAAAAGGAAAGGGTAACGCTCTTTCATGATATCCTCTGCCTCCCATGTAGCTTCCTCAGACTCGTGGTTAGACCAAAGGATCTTAAGCAGAACTGTCTCCCCACTCCTGGTCTTTCTAACCTTTCGGTCTAGGATCTGCTTAGGCACCTCCAGATATGATAAAGACTCATCCAGCTCTAAGCTCTCTGCCTCCAACACATGTGACGGGTCACTCACATACTTCCGCAATTGCGATACATGAAACACATTATGCACTCTCTCCAACGCAAATGTAGGTAAAGCCAAACGATAAGCCACTTCCCCAACTCGCTCTAAGATCTCATAAGGCCCTATAAACTTCTGACTTAGCTTGCCTTTCTTCCCAAACCTCATAACCCCACGCATGGGAGACACTTTCGAAGAACCTTGTCCCCCCAACCTGAAACTCTATGTCCCGACGATGTAGATCTGCATAACTCTTCTCGTCGATCCCGAGCCGCTCTCATCCGTTCTCTGATCATCTTAATCTGTTCCACCATCTCATGTACCATCTCTGGTCCTAAAACCACTTTGCCTCAAAGACTATCGTCCCCACAGATCGGACTCCTACATCTCCTCCCATACAAAGCCTCAAACGGTGCCATACCAATACTAGTGTGATAGCTGTTGTTGTAAGAAAACTCTATCAAGTCCAACCTCTGCTCCCAGCTACCACCAAAATCCATCACACAAGCTCGCAACATATCCTCAAGAGTCTTGATTGTTCTCTCGATCTCCCGTCTGTCGCGAGGATGAAATGTTGTACTCATCTTCAAAGTCGTTCCCCAACGATTCCTGCAACTCCTTCCAAAACCTTGATATAAACCTCGCATCTCTGTCGGACACTATGTCCTTAGGGACTCCATGTAACTTAAGCACGTTCTTTCGATAGGCCATAGCCAATTGTGCCTTAGTCCATGTATCTTTCATTGAACAAAGTGAGCGACTTGGTCGACGATCCACTATCACCCAAATCATATTGTTACCTTTTTGACTCTTCGGCAAACCCACAATGAAATCCATGGAAATGGATTCCCACTTCCACTCCGGCACCTCCAAAGACTGAACCTTACCTTGTGGTCTTCTCTGTTCCCCTTTAACTCTCTGGCATGTCAAACAACGGGACACAAACTCAGCTGTCTCTTTCTTCATCCCAGGCCACCAAAACGTTTTCTTCAAATCTTTGTAAAGCTTGTCTCCACCCGGATGCACTGAATATGGTGTGCAATGCGCTTCTGTCATGATTGTCTTTTTCAACTCCTCGTCATTAGGAACACACCACCTACTATCAAACCTCAAGCTACCATCTCGTATGAATGGAAAACCGGACACTTTGTCCCTTTCTCTACTCCAGCTCTCCACTCCACTATCTTAGGATCCAAAGCCTGCTTATCCCGAATATCATCATAAAACTCCATGTGTACTGTCATATCACCCATAGCATCTCCTTTCTGCATCATATGAATCCCAAAGCTCGCTACCTCATCCCTCAGCCTCATCAAAGATAGAGCTGTACACAAGGAATGTACACTCTTTCTACTCAAAGCATCAGCAACAACATTGGCCTTCCCCTCATGGTAGATGATTTCCATGTCATAATCACCAATCAGCTCCATCCACCTCCTCTGTCTCATGTTCAACTCCTTCTGCGTGAAGATGTACTTGAGACTCTTGTGATCAGAAAATACCTTAAAGATTGCTCCATAAAGGTAATGTCTCCAAATCTTGAGAGCAAACACCACTGCACCCAACTCCAGATCATGAGTAGGGTAGTTCTCCTCATAAGGCTTCAACTGCCTAGAAGCATAGGCAATCACTTTACCATTCTGCATCAACACACATCCCAACCCATTCTTCGAGGCATCTGTATAAACCTCGAAATTCTCGCTCCCTTCAGGCAATGCTAGGACAGGAGCTGTGGTCAAACGCTCCTTTAATGTTTGGAACGCCGTCTCACAACTCTCATCCCAACGAAACCTATTCTCTTTCCTCATCAACGCCGTCATTGGTCTAGCTATCTTGGAGAAATCCTTCACGAACCGCCCGTAGTATCCAAATAAACCCAAGAAACTCCTCACTTCAAAGAACATTCTTTGGTGCTTCCCACTTTGTCACTTTGCCTCAATCTTCGCGGATCCACAGACTACCCCATCTTTAGAGATTACATGCCCCAGAAAGGCAACTTTCTCCAACCAGAACTCACACTTGGACAGCTTAGCATACAACTCATGACCCCTCAAAGTCTGCAACACGATCCTCAGATGCTCCTCATGCTCCTCCTTAGTCTTAGAGTAGACCAAGATGTCATCGATAAACACTACTACAAACTGATCCAAGAACTGTCTGAAGATCCTATTCATCAAATCCATAAACACTGCCGGCGCATTAGACAACCCAAACGGCATCACCACATACTCATAATGGCCATACCTTGACGTGAAAGTCAGTCTTCGGTATGTCCACCTCTCTAATCTTCACCCGATGGTACCCCGACCTCAAATCAATCTTAGAAAAGACTGTTGCACCACTCAACTGATCAAACAGGTCATCTATCCTTGGCAAAGGATACTTGTTCTTTATCGTCACACGGTTCAGCTCCCGGTAATCTATGCACAGCCTCAAACTCCCATCTTTCTTCTTCACGAAAAGAATCGGTGCTCCCAAGGCGATACACTTGGTCTAATGTATCCCTTCTCAATCAAATCATCCAACTGCTTCCTAAGCTCCTCCATCTCCTTAGGACCCATACGGTACGGTGCCTTAGAGATTGGCCCCGTCCCTGGCTTCAACTCAACGGTGAAATCTATCTCCCTCTTCGGTGGCAACCCCGGAATCTCCTCTGGAAAGACATCTGCAAACTCTCCCACCACTGGTATCTCATCAACTGCCGGGCTCTCTATCCGGTCATCTCTCACATGGCACAAAATCAGAGGACATCCCTTCCTCAGATACGACTTCAAGGTGACAGCTGCAATCAACTTAACTTTGGGTTTGATTAGAAACCCACGGTAAGACACACTAACACCCTTAGGACCTCTTAGGGACACTTTCTTTTGATGACAGTCTATCTTAGCTTTATACTTTCCTAACCAATCCATCCCAACTATCATCTCAAAACCATTAAAAGGAAACTCTAGCAAGTCTACAGGGAAATCGACTTGCCCAGCTATCAAAGATACATCTCTAAACAACCTCCCACACGATACAGACTCACCTGAAGGTATGAAAACTTGCTCCCTAACTGACTCATACACCCTCAAACCCAACTGTTTTACATGACTCGAAGACACAAACGACTGAGAAGCCCCCGAATCAAACAAAACAAACGTAGGAATACCATTAACAAGGAATGTACCGGTGATAACGTGCGCATCCTCCTCACCGCCTTCTTGTCCATCATGAACAACTTGCCACATCGGTCTTCCGCCCACCTCCCCGGACAAGATACTAGGCGATGCGGTCGGCTTAGCACCCGACCCTTGATTGTTGTTGTTGTTCATCGGTGTCTTCCGATAAGAATTACCGCCGTTGCGGTTGCCTCCACTCTGGTAGCTCGACCTCCCGGTTTGGCCATGATCCGGTGGTCCATTGCTCGCAAAGCTCGTGCGGTCTCTGCGAAAAGATCCCGGTGCGCTCGTGCACTCATGTCTCTTGTGGCTTACGCCACCACAACCAAAGCAGGTCACTCCCCAGCTATTGCTCACACTCCCACGACCTCGCCCAAAGGAAGTTCCAGCACTAAACCCAGACCCAGAAGAAAATCCCTTAGATTGATTGTGGTTGCCTTTCTTGAAATTAGATTGGCCACCACCCTCGCTCTCAGACTTCCTCTTCTCTCCACCTGACCTCTCCTGAGCCATCTCCACTAGTCTCTCAGCTCTCCCAGCCCTCTCATACGCTTCCTTCACATCAGTAAGGACTCCCACGGGTAACTTATCCATAATCTTCGTGGTTAGCCCTCTCTCAAACCTCAAAGCCAGATTCTCCTCACTCAAACCCATATCCTCGGATATCTGGATTTCTCATTGAACCGCTCTGTAGTACTCACCCACGGACATCTCGGTCGTCATCTTAAACTTTTCGAACTCCTCTCTCAACTTACTCCTCACATGTTCTGGTACGAACTCCTTCCTCACAGCCCTACGAAACTCCTCCCAAGGTATAGCAGGTAACCCTTGGTTGGTATATATCTCCTTGGCACTCACTTTCACGGAATCCCACCACTTGCCACCGCCTCCCTCGGATAGAATGCAGGCTGATCCACTCTCATCTCATCGGGACAAATGAACTAAATCTAGTATGTTCTCCATCTCCCTCAGCCAACTATCAAGATGGTTAGGCTCCTCAACTCCCTTGTACTCCTTCGGGTTAAACCTCGCAATATAGAGGCTGACTTTAGCATGGTCAACCTCCCTCTCCTTACTCTTATCCTTGTCCTCATTCACTCTCTTCAGGGTCTCCGTAAGAGCATCCTGGTGCTCTAACATCTTGACGATGTCGTCCGTAGTCATAAGCTCAGCTCTCGCATACAAAGCGTTTCTCTTGGGCGGCATCTTGAAGCTATATAAGAAAGGGATAAACATAAACACGCGTACTAAACCTCAAAACACGAAAACGCGCTGCCCAGAACCTACTCGATCGAGTATCCAAACCCACTCGATCGAGTAACGGGCTACTCGATCGAGTGCCCCCATGTACTCGATCGAGTACCCAAACTCCAGAACCAAACAGACCTTCTGATCTCTAACCCACTCGATCGAGTATCTAGGCTACTCGATCGAGTGATTTCTACTCGATCGAGTACCCCTAGTTACTCGATCGAGTGCCCCAAAACTCGATTCTGGACTCAAAATCGCCAAAAACCTACCCGATCGAGTCAGCCTCACTCGATCAAGTACCACCAATACGTAAGAGCTACCCGCATATTACGTCGTATACTAACATGCTAACTTTATAAATCACATTATATCATAACAATCATGCTATTAATTGCCACGTTGTAAAAACATTCCATCATGCTATCATTTCATCAACAATGTCTATATATATATAACATTACTTTTCTTTCATCTCATCAACTTCCAATTCGAACATCCAACCATCAACACATTCCATCACATTGTTACGCAAGTTACTAAGCACACACATGACTCAACACACATTTCCCCCATGTGACCGGTTCAAAGTTGTAGGGCGACCCCGCGACTTTAGGACGTCTCCCAAGCCTTTGCACTAGCTCCTACAACTTTTACCCCGGGTTCATTTTAATTGACTCCCTATGTTCATTAAGTTCATTGGTTACGGGTTTCGGGATCGTCGCTCGATACCATTTGTAACACCCCCATACTCCGAGTGCCTTACCAGGACCACTCGGTATGAAGACATCACCATCTCGGTTGCCCGAGGTATGATAATCAAATAGACAAAACAGAAACAACATTTATTATAAGTAATTTAATGAATAAGTACAATCCTCGAAACCAAACTGAAAGTACAATACATTATTCCAAACTATCTGTTCTCAATCGAAATGTAAATAAATACTAAACTACAAATGGAAGACTCTAACGTCATGTCGTGGCCATCCCAAATATCCCAATATCATCTCTATACCTGTTCAATATCTGCTCACCATCCCCGAATGGATCACCGCAGTTTTACAAAACAACACCGGGTCGATACTAATCACACAATCAATATAGATAACAACAATAAGACAAACAGACAAATTGAATCACACACACACACACACACACCACCAACTCCCATCATCTCAATCCTGACAGTCCACTGGACCAGCCCTACCAGTGGGGGACCGCAGCCGTTCCCACCTAAGCCCCGCTCATCGTACGAGCGATAACCCTGTCCATTAATGTGCACATCCCCTTTCGTGGCGGGTTCCACGAAGGGCGAAACTAGGGCGTGAGATCACTCCCGCAAGTGACCCCACTCAGCCGAGAACGCATCTCGAGAGCCATAGAAACCAATCACAATCACAATCACAATCACAATCATCATATCAAACAACTAATTACAAAGACATCACCAATATCCCATTATGGGACTAATACGAGTAGGAAATCCTACCTGAAAGCACAACACGCGCAGACGGTATCTACAAATTGTCTCAAAACGCCTCTTCTACGAATTCTCCTCCTAACATATAACACATAACGACTACCAATTACTTACTATTCATAAAACCCCCAAATCCTAAATTAGGGTTTGACCAAACCTAGCAAAACATTATATAAATTATATTAAAAGCTTACCCTCGACACAAGGAATCCAACGACACGAACTACGATACGAACCGACCGTCCGAACTCCGGAATTGTTAAGGATGCGATTAGGAAGATGATGACTACTTTCTCTCTTAAACAGGGTTTTAGGTTTTGGTAAAAGTGAATTAAAACAACGACGATTATGTTTAAATACCCTAATCGCATAATTAACAAAACCCGCGGAAAACTCCCCGTCAAACCGGACACTCGATCGAGTACCCAAGGTACTCGATCGAGTGCCCCAAATACTCGATCGAGTGCCCAACAGTCGAAACTATTTTGCTTCGCCACTTACCCTTACTCGACAGAGTAAGGCCTACTCGATAGAGTACCCCCAAGACTATAAATACGGAGTATTACAGTTGCGTGATGAGGTGATAGATTGGGACCCGGATGCTGTGGGAAGCTGCTGTTCTTACATTGCCAAGCTGTGGAGACCGGATGTCCGCTTGACGATTGCTGAAGCTACCGCATCCAGTCAGAGGCCTAGTAGTAGGCCGATGATTTGTGGTTTTGGATGATCTGGAAAAAGGTCGTGCGGGACCTCATAAACCAGCGCTCTCCGGGAGGCAGCCCGGATTGTTTTATTGTACTTTTGTTGAACTATTTATTTTTCTTTAGCTTTACGTTGAACTTTAAATGCTATTTTACGAACTCTTTATGCTTTTCTAGCTTTGGAATGCGTGTTTTGCAGGACACAGTACTCGATCGAGTAGTTTATTGCTCGATCGAGCACTTTTTGGGGAAGCCTTCACTCGATCGAGTGGTACTCTTCCTCGATCGATCAAAGTCAATAACGCGCCTACTCGATCGAGTGGTTTTTCACTCGATCGAGTCCTTCCATGCACCAGTTCACTCGATCGAGCTGTTCCAAGTGCTCGATCGAGTAGTTTTGACTCCCAGTTTCTTTTTTTAAAATCTATGGAGCTCTTTTTTGACTTTCTTTGACCTCCCATGTTCATGGTCGGTTTGGGGAGGTCCCCTCTTTATGACGTCTTGTAAGTTTTCCGCTTTTACTCTCTTCCTCCTTTAGTTTGCATTTTCCTTTCCATGTTTTGGTACAATGGGGGCATTGTACAGTTTGGTTTGGGGAGGTTATGCATCCATATCTCAATGTCGCATCTTGTTTTTATTGCATTTACATTTATCACGTTTAATTTCAGTATGCATTGTTGTTTATTTTCATAAAAATCAAAAATCTCATAAAAATTGAAAAATTTCAATTTTTCAAAAAATATTCACGTTTATTTTTGCATATAGGTTGAGTCGGAACGGTAGATTTCCGTGATGAAATTGCACTTTAACTTGTCTTTTTACTTGAGTCTTGCACTTTATTGACACTTATTAGCTGAGTCTTGCGCATTTCTACGAGTTTTTGTTCAAATTTAGCTGACTGTTTAGACTTGACCTGATAAATTGGCAACCTACTCTACAATTTCTGAGTTTTAGAGCCTTATAACTGGTGACATTCATGACCGGTTCATGTAGGAATTGAGAGTAATACTCCTTGCATAGCATGTTCATTATTTTTGCACTTTTATGACATTCGATTTCTTGTAAAATGCATACATTCGGTTTTGTGGTCGGTGTCACATGCAGGGAGGTGCTTATAAATTTTCCCCTTTTCTTATATTTTTCACCCATTTAGCTCCACTTTAGCCAAATATAGCCTTTTTGACCCATTAGCTACATCCAAAATTTAGCTGCCTAGTCAAGCTAGTTTAGTATGTCTTTTGTGGTATGTTTATTCCGTCTGCAAGTTTGGCTCGTGTGTATTGTTGGAGTTGGTGGAAAATAAAGGAAGGAAGGATGAAAAGGAAAGAGAAAAAAAAAAGAAATTGAAAAAAAAAAGAGAAAGTGATACGTGAAAAAAAAAAGAAAAAAATTGAATCATCAAAAATCACGTTATACAGTGAAGTAACCAGAAGAAGAAAAGTTGGAATATTTGAGCTGGTTTGATTTTGAGACCGTATGTGTTCACTTTTATATTGTGACGGTCTCACTCCTCCGTTTTATTCATATCTTTTTGAGGAGATTGTGTTTTGGGTAGTGAGTTTTGTGCCAAAGACGGGCACTTGTGTTTGATTTTTCAGTCAGTTGAGATTTGGATGGTCCTATATGGTCTTGTTTAGGAACTAGCCTGACGCTTTACCTCCACACTACCATAATTTGTTTTGCCTTTTCTCACCTGAACCTCACTTTCCCATATCATTTGTAAGCCCTCAGCTGTGACGGACATTGTTGGTTGGAATGTATGTGTAGTACTTGAATCGTCTATCATTTTTGTTGCATGCATGTTATGTAGGTCGCAGTCTAGGTGAGTGACTGTTTCTCTTTCTCTCTTTTACATATATTATTCACCCTTTGCTTCATGAGAGAAGAGTGACCACGTGAGAGTCCGATTTTGTTAGTCTTGCAAGGTCGATAGGTCAGCTTTATTTATGGACATCTTATAATTCGTTTGCGTAATGACCATTGTAGCTGTAACTGTTGATTTCAGTTTGCATTAAACTGGTTCAAGTAGACAAGTTAAGCTAGCTCTGAGTTATCACCTCCGTTCCATTAGTTGCATTTTAGTTTACTCGAGGACGAGTAAAGGTTTGGTTTGGGGAGATTTGATACGTGCATTTTATATAGTCTTTTTAGCCTATTTCATGCACGTACTTCTACGCTTTTATCGTAGTTTATGCTACGAAATGCCCCGAATATGCTACTTTGGTTTGTTTTGTCTTATTTGTAGGAATGAACCAGAAAGTAGTGAAATCAAGCCTTTTACCGTTCTTTTAGCATGCATTTGGAGAAAGAGTGAATTTGGAGCGGAAATGTAGTTGTCTTGAGATGCGCAAAGAAGTAAAATAGCTAGGCGAGCAAAGGAAGAACTTCAAATTGCTAGTGCCTGCTTTGGAGAGCCATATCTAGAGTTTTACAACAGATATTCAGGTGATTCCAAATGGAGATGAAATTTTGTCCTCTTAGCTTTCCAACGCCACCGGAATCACCATGTTTGCCCAAGTAACGAAGAAATGGCAGCCGTTTGAAGTTCAGTGCGCAAAGCAGGAAATGCGCGCTGGAAAGTACTCGATCGAGTGACAATTATGGTCGATCGAGTACTAGCTACAGCGAGAAGATATTAGTCGATAATAATTAGATTATATCTTAGTTTTATCTTATAATTAGATTAATAATAATTATCTCTCATTATATAAGAGATACTAAGTTAGACCTAAAGCATTCATTCATTCCCTGGAGTCAGTAGAGGGGACGGACGACTGCTTGTTCTTCATTTTCTCTATTTCTCGGATCAATTATTGTATTGGTATTATTATCCTTCTTTAAATCTTTAATCCTTTTATTGCTTTAATCCCTTCTTCCCTATATTAGTTATCGGAATTATTCTAATTCAATTCTCTTTAGTCTTTTATTATGTTGAACTTCAATTATCTATTTCTTGTTATTGTTAATTCGTTAATCATGAGTAGCTAATTTTCTTATGCTAAGACTATAGGGGATCCATAATTATGAAGGGAGAGTAATCGATTTATTGGGTTAATCTTTGGTATTGTCTTTGTTGGTTAAATGTTTGCGTTTAATTGTATCCATCTGATTGAGTCGACGCAATTAGACATTTAATTCTTAGTGATCCTTGACCTGGACCGAAAGGTTGGAAAAGGCGAGACTAGTAGCGAACAATAGGGTATTGCAGTGAGGGCGAAAGTTAAGCTGTTTACGCTTTAGGGTGAATTAAGGACCGAAAGGTGACGTTCGCTACCCCTTAGACCGTATTTGCATTGACCTGAGACCCAGATTACTTGACTAAATGATTATGGTGAACCGTCTATCTTAGCTGTTTCTTCTTATCTGCTTGATTCTTCCCTTTTAATTCTCTTTTCCTTACTCTTATTAGTTTAGAAAATCACATTCAAAACCCCCAAATTGTGACACCCGACAGACTGAATTAAACAGATAATTAGCAAAATAGCCTCCCTGTGGAGATCGACCCTACTTGCTGCTAGCTTCTGTTAGTTGTTTTTAGGTTTATTTTTGGTACAGAAACGACCGTATCACCCTCAAAATTGGTTACCTTAAGACGGAATTAAATATAAACAAACTAGATAATCACCGCCTCCCTGTGAATTCGACCCTGACTTACCGCTAGCTATTTTGTTAGTAGTAGTTTAGGTTTACTTTGATTAAGGCAAACGACTGAAAATAACCTTATCAAATTTGGCGCCGTTGCCGGGGAGGCAACAATTGTTCTGTTTGTTTCTGTTTATTTTTGTCTTTTGTTTCAGGGAACTTCAATTCCTTGAGACAGTTTTATCTTTTCTTGTTGTTTTCGTGTATGCCCGGTGTCTAACGGGTTAGAGATCCTACCGTTTGATCCCGAGCGAAAAGACTTTTCGCTACTGCATTTAAAAAAATTTCAAAGAGAAGTAAGTCTAGTGGAAGACTTGAGTACACGTGACTACGAGCGGTATACCTTTGCAGAAGATCCGTCCTTTGAAGAGGACACTCTTATTTCTGCAGCTGTGACTTCTACAATGCCAAAGATGCCAATATTGGCAAGTTACTTCGAAGCCACGGTTTATTCTTGGAGTTTACCTGACGCCCCTACTGCTGCGTCATATCCATGGAGCAAGGAAGTGGATGAGATAGAGAAGCTTATTTATGGAGATGATCCCCCTCCTGAGATGGTTTACAACTGTGATGAGAATGTTGATATAGAAGCTGAATTGGATGCTTTGGATGCTGAAATTTTCAGAGAAGAGCGAGTTAGAGTTTTTGATGCAGCTTCTATGACGGACGAAGTGCCTTATCTCCTTCCTCAAGAGGATGACCTGAAGAACAATGACCATTGCTCTTATTTTACATTAGACTTTGAGTTTGATGAGCCAGGACACTTTACATTGTTTTTATTCTTTGCTTGGACTTTTTATTGGTGCTACTTATGCTTGTGTGTAGCACATGCGCTACTTTTTGATTTACTGTTACGAGCTTTAACTTGTATTGATTATGATTCGTGTGCGGATTTATTTTAAATGCAGGAAGTTGCTCGTCCAGATGGTTCCTTGATCGAGTAAGACGAGGCTCGATCGAGTAACCACGCTTTTGGATTTATTTCATAGCCAGACGATGATAGGAATTGCGCGGTTGATTATTTTCCCTTATTTTTGCAAAATTGGTTTGGGGGAAATTCTAAACTCTTACCCGGTATTCTCTTCCCTTGTACATTCTTTAATTGTATTATCTATTTCTTTTCCACTCCTTTTGTTAGTTGTGTCCTTTAGGTTGCTGGATTTGTGTGTGATTGCTATGCTGTAGGCGTCACAATGGGGACACTGTGACATTTAGGTTTGGGGGAGGAGTTTATTTATGTTGTGTGATTTATTTATGTTGTGTGCTTTTATATCAAAAATACATAAAAATTAAAAAATTTCAAAATACAAAAACATGTTTTATTTATTTATTTTAGGTCGAGTCTTGGTGAATTTAATAACTATGATGTTAAATTGCATTGTTTTTGCATTTGAATCCCAAATAGTTGTCCATGTACATTGTTTTGACTCGTTAGCCATGAAAACAAAGCTCATAATTCAAGTCTTTACCGTATTGACATGCCTTATATTGATTAGATTTGACATAATTACGTTGGTAAACTACTTAAATTCTGAGGTCTATAGAGCTTCCTAGGCCAGGAACATCAATAAACTGGTCTCATTGTCAATTAGGCTTGAGTGTGGTTTCTCCTTGTGGAATGTGTAATATCAAATTGCATAAGTGTGACATTGATTTCTTGATACTTCTATTGCTTTCATTTGACTAAATACATGTGGATAGGCGATTCTTATCGTTCAAATAAGCCTTACATTACCTTTTGTTAGCCCGTTTGAACCCTTGTAGCCAATCTTAAATTACATCCTATGAACTACAATCCAAGAATTTGCCTACCTTTTTCGGAACAATCGCGATTGCTTGTTTATCATGTTTATTTTGCTATTATGGTTGGGTTGGGACTTATTGTTGTCATGTGGGTATAGCAAAATACTTTTAGCGATTGTGTTGTATCCTTGTGTTGGAAAAAAGAAAAATATGAAGCAAAAGAAAAAAAAAAAAAAAAAAAAAAAAAAAAAAAAAAAAAAAAAAAAAAAAAAAAAAGAGGAAAAAATCGAAAAATAGAAAAAGAGGAAAGAAAAGAAAAGAGATTGCTTCATTTGGTTTTGTCAAGGATCAAAAGGATGGTTGTTAGAGTCTAATGCATAATTGGAGAGTAATTTATTAGCTCTCATATGTTGTAAAGTTGAGATCATTTCTCTAAATTGGGTTCATTTATTATCAAAGATTTGGTTTTTGTTTTGGTTAGCGCTGCGACTACCGTCTTAGCTCCACATATCCATAACGTGCTTTGGCACAAACCATTTCTATCCCTTTAACCCATTTGCCACCCTTATTGTCCTTGATACATGTACTTTTGTCTACATATGATGATTGCATATTAGTTGGGGAAATCCCTATCACATTAGATTGCATGCATGTTTCATAAGTTGAGTGAGTGTTTCTACTTCTTTCTATCTTCACATATAACTCACCCTATATACTTATGAGTGCATGAGTGAATCCGCGAGAATCCGACTAATTTGTCTTGCAAGATCGAAAGGTATTTGGCATTTGTATCTAGTATGGTGACTTGAGACTTGAGCTACGTTTTCTATTTCCCGTACCTTTGAATTTGTTTTATTGGTACACTTTAGTCATTACTTTGTTACAGATATGGATAGCTTGGGATTTGTATGTGCATTAAACATTAGCTCTGAGTCGTTTATTCGCCATTTGTATGATTGCCTTTTGTAATGTGTATTGCTTTGCTTGAGGACAAGCAAAGAGATGGTTTGGGGAGTTTGATGAGTCATAATTATATACATATTTATGCCTCCCCTTAATTACTTTTGATACGGTTTTCGTGTTAGTTTATATCATTTACATGCCTTTTATGTTAGAATGTTGATACTTCCGCCTTTTGATGTTTAATGCAGGAATGATGCATTTGAGGAGCAAAGGAATGAAATGGGCATCGCGGAGTGAGCATGAAGGGATACACGAAGCATGGCACGAGAATCCATAAGAATGAAGGAAGAGAAGTTAAGAAGAAAACACGAAGAAAAGAGCTTCTTATTACAAGTGCCTCCTTTGAAGAGCCATATCTCGAGTTCCACAACAGATTTTCAAGTGATTCCAAATGGAGGTGAAAGCTTATCTTCTTAGCTTTCCAACGCCGCAAAAATCGCTTGTTTCTGACAAGTAGCGAAGAAATGGCGGTCGTTTGAAGTTCAGTGCGCGAAGCAAGAAATTGGTGCCTCGATCGAGTCAACCTTGGCTCGATCGAGGAACTTCATGCTCGATCGAGTCACTCTCGACTCGATCGAGGAACCAACCTAATCAACTAAATTTCGCAATGTCGAGAGTTGGGTGTTCTTGAACTTTGGTGCCTCGATCGAGTCACCCTTGGCTCGATCGAGGAACCTTCCAGTTTTATAATTCCCGCAACTTTCCTTAAGTCGGTTATGTATTGCTATAAATACCAAAACTCGTACCCTAGGTTATTTTATGCTTTATTTTACATAGGTTTAATATAGATACCTTAGAAAACTCTCTCAAATACTTAGTTTAGTTTATTTATTGTTCTTACTTCCGGATCTAGCTATTTACGGTATTGTTCTTAATCTTTCCTTTATTATTAATCATTTATTTCATTGTTCATCTTTTATGCTTGCAATCATGTTTCTTATTAATGTTATTGTTGTTCTTCTTTCTATTATGCGTAGCTAAATCTCTTATCTAGGGTGAAAGGGGATCTAGGTTGTTAGAAAAGGGATTATTATGAATTGATTGTTAAATTGCTCTTAATTGTTGTTTGATTATCGTACTACTTCTAATTAGTTAATTACTTGATCGAATTGATTAATTAGTCTTGCATAAACTAGGATTATCACCGACCGGGTTAAGACTAGTATAGGCCACGATAATTGAATAGAGATAATTTAATGATAGCGACCGCATGTTAAATTAGATCTAAAAGAAATATTGAATCGACCGATCATATGACTTTCAACAATATACATTGCTCAATCAATGAATTAAAATTCTACCCTTTGACGACGACCTAGTGAACCCGATCTCTAGACCTTTTAATATTATTGTTATTCATCTTTTATTTACTTGCAATTAGTCGATTAGCATACAAACAATCAAACCCTCAAAATTGGTTACCTTAAGACGGAATTAAATATAAACAAACTAGATAATCACCGCCTCCCTGTGGATTCGACTCTGACTTACCGCTAGCTATTTTGTTAGTAGTAGTTTAGGTTTACTTTGATTAAGGCAAACGACTGAAAATAACCTTATCAAATTTGGCGCCGTTGCCGGGGAGGCAACAATTGTTCTGTTTGTTTCTGTTTATTTTTGTCTTTTGTTTCAGGGAACTTCAATTCCTTGAGACAGTTTTATCTTTTCTTGTTGTTTTCGTGTATGCCCAGGTCTAACAGGTTAGAGATCCTACCGTTTGATCCCGAGCCAGAAAAGACTTTTCGCTATAGACGAAAATTTCAAAGAGAAGTAAGTCTAGTGGAAGACTTGAGTACACGTGACTACGAGCGGTATACCTTTGCAGAAGATCCGTCCTTTGAAGAGGACACTCTTATTTCTGCAGCTGTGACTTCTACAATGCCAAAGATGCCAATATTGGCAAGTTACTTCGAAGCCACGGTTTATTCTTGGAGTTTACCTGACGCCCCTACTGCTGCGTCATATCCATGGAGCAAGGAAGTGGATGAGATAGAGAAGCTTATTTATGGAGATGATTCCCCTCCTGAGATGGTTTACAAATCCGTGATGAGAATGTTGATATAGAAGGTTTAATTGGATGCTTTGGATGCTTTGAAATTTTCGAGAGAAGAGCGAGTTAGAGTTTTTGATGCAGCTTCTATGACGGACGAAGTGCCTTATCTCCTTCCTCAAGAGGATGACCTGAAGAACAATGACCATTGCTCTTATTTTACATTAGACTTTGAGTTTGATGAGCCAGGACACTTTACATTGTTTTTATTCTTTGCTTGGACTTTTTATTGGTGCTACTTATGCTTGTGTGTAGCACATGCGCTACTTTTTGATTTTCACACGAGCTTTAACTTGTATTGATTATGATTCGTGTGCGGATTTATTTTAAATGCAGGAAGTTGCTCGTCCAGATGGTTCCTTGATCGAGTAAGACGAGGCTCGATCGAGTAACCACGCTTTTGGATTTATTTCATAGCCAGACGATGATAGGAATTGCGCGGTTGATTATTTTCCCTTATTTTTGCAGCTGGTTTGGGGGAAATTCTAAACTCTTACCCGGTATTCTCTTCCCTTGTACATTCTTTAATTGTATTATCTATTTCTTTTCCACTCCTTTTGTTAGTTGTGTCCTTTAGGTTGCTGGATTTGTGTGTGATTGCTATGCTGTAGGCGTCACAATGGGGACACTGTGACATTTAGGTTTGGGGGAGGAGTTTATTTATGTTGTGTGATTTATTTATGTTGTGTGCTTTTATATCAAAAATACATAAAAATTAAAAAATTTCAAAATACAAAAACATGTTTTATTTATTTATTTTAGGTCGAGTCTTGGTGAATTTAATAACTATGATGTTAAATTGCATTGTTTTTGCATTTGAATCCCAAATAGTTGTCCATGTACATTGTTTTGACTCGTTAGCCATGAAAACAAAGCTCATAATTCAAGTCTTTACCGTATTGACATGCCTTATATTGATTAGATTTGACATAATTACGTTGGTAAACTACTTAAATTCTGAGGTCTATAGAGCTTCCTAGGCCAGAAACATCAATAAACTGGTCTCATTGTCAATTAGGCTTGAGTGTGGTTTCTCCTTGTGGAATGTGTAATATCAAATTGCATAAGTGTGACATTGATTTCTTGATACTTCTATTGCTTTCATTTGACTAAATACATGTGGATAGGCGATTCTTATCGTTCAAATAAGCCTTACATTACCTTTTGTTAGCCCGTTTGAACCCTTGTAGCCAATCTTAAATTACATCCTATGAACTACAATCCAAGAATTTGCCTACCTTTTTCGGGACAAATCGCAGATTGCTTGTTTATCATGTTTATTTTGCTATTATGGTTGGGTTGGGACTTATTGTTGTCATGTGGGTATAGCAAAATACTTTTAGCGATTGTGTTGTATCCTTGTGTTGGAAAAAGAAAAATATGAAGCAAAAAAAAAAAAAAAAGAAAAAGAAAAAAAAAAAAAAAGAGGAAAAAATCGAAAAATAGAAAAAGAGGAAAGAAAAGAAAAGAGATTGCTTCATTTGGTTTTGTCAAGGATCAAAAGGATGGTTGTTAGAGTCTAATGCATAATTGGAGAGTAATTTATTAGCTCTCATATGTTGTAAAGTTGAGATCATTTCTCTAAATTGGGTTCATTTATTATCAAAGATTTGGTTTTTGTTTTGGTTAGCGCTGCGACTACCGTCTTAGCTCCACATATCCATAACGTGCTTTGGCACAAACCATTTCTATCCCTTTAACCCATTTGCCACCCTTATTGTCCTTGATACATGTACTTTTGTCTACATATGATGATTGCATATTAGTTGGGGAAATCCCTATCACATTAGATTGCATGCATGTTTCATAAGTTGAGTGAGTGTTTCTACTTCTTTCTATCTTCACATATAACTCACCCTATATACTTATGAGTGCATGAGTGAATCCGCGAGAATCCGACTAATTTGTCTTGCAAGATCGAAAGGTATTTGGCATTTGTATCTAGTATGGTGACTTGAGACTTGAGCTACGTTTTCTATTTCCCGTACCTTTGAATTTGTTTTATTGGTACACTTTAGTCATTACTTTGTTCTGAGATATGGATAGCTTGGGATTTGTATGTGCATTAAACATTAGCTCTGAGTCGTTTATTCGCCATTTGTATGATTGCCTTTTGTAATGTGTATTGCCTTGCTTGAGGACAAGCAAAATGATGGTTTGGGGGAGTTTGATGAGTCATAATTATATACATATTTATGCCTCCCCTTAATTACTTTTGATACGGTTTTCGTGTTAGTTTATATCATTTACATGCCTTTTATGTTAGAATGTTAATACTTCCGCCTTTTATGTTTAATGCGGGAATGATGCATTTGAGGAGCAAAGGAATGAAATGGGCATCGCGGAGTGAGCATGAAGGGATACACGAAGCATGGCACGAGAATCCATAAGAATGAAGGAAGAGAAGTTAAGAAGAAAACACGAAGAAAAGAGCTTCTTATTACAAGTGCCTCCTTTGAAGAGCCATATCTCGAGTTCTACAACAGATTTTCAAGTGATTCCAATTGGAGGTGAAATCTTATCTTCTTAGCTTTCCAACGCCGCAAAAATCGCTTGTTTCTGACAAGTAACGAAGAAATGGCGGTCGTTTGAAGTTCAGTGCGCGAAGCAAGAAATTGGTGCCTCGATTGAGTCAACCTTGGCTCGATCGAGGAACTTCATGCTCGATCGAGTCACTCTCGACTCGATCGAGGAACCAACCTAATCAACTAAATTTCGCAATGTCGAGAGTTGGGTGTTCTTGAACTTTGGTGCCTCGATCGAGTCACCCTTGGCTCGATCGAGGAACCTTCCGATTTATAATTCCCGTAACTTTCCTTAAGTCGGTTATGTATTGCTATAAATACCAAAACTCGTACCCTAGGTTATTTTATGCTTTATTTTACATAGGTTTAATATAGATACCTTAGAAAACTCTCTCAAATACTTAGTTTAGTTTATTTATTGTTCTTACTTCCGGATCTAGCTATTTACGGTATTGTTCTTAATCTTTCCTTTATTATTAATCATTTATTTCATTGTTCATCTTTTATGCTTGCAATCATGTTTCTTATTAATGTTATTGTTGTTCTTCTTTCTATTATGCGTAGCTAAATCTCTTATCTAGGGTGAAAGGGGATCTAGGTTGTTATAAAAGGGATTATTATGAATTGATTGTTAAATTGCTCTTAATTGTTGTTTGATTATCGTACTACTTCTAATTAGTTAATTACTGATCAGAATTGATTAATTAGTCTTGCATAAACTAGGATTATCACCGACCGGGTTAAGACTAGTATAGGCCACGATAATTGAATAGAGATAATTTAATGATAGCGACCGCATGTTAAATTAGATCTAAAAGAAATATTGAATCGACCGATCATATGACTTTCAACAATATACATTGCTCAATCAATGAATTAAAATTCTACGCTTTGACGACGACCTAGTGAACCCGATCCCTAGACCTTTTAATATTATTGTTATTCATCTTTTATTTACTTGCAATTAGTCGATTAGCATACAAACAATCAAACCCTCAAAATTGGTTACCTTAAGACGGAATTAAATATAAACAAACTAGATAATCACCGCCTCCCTGTGGATTCGACCCTGACTTACCGCTAGCTATTTTGTTAGTAGTAGTTTAGGTTTACTTTGATTAAGGCAAACGACATGAAAATAACCTTATCAAATTTGGCGCCGTTCTGGGAAAAAGAAGAAAAAAAAAAAAAAGAGGAAAAAATCGAAAAATAGAAAAAGAGGAAAGAAAAGAAAAGAGATTGCTTCATTTGGTTTTGTCAAGGATCAAAAGGATGGTTGTTAGAGTCTAATGCATAATTGGAGAGTAATTTATTAGCTCTCATATGTTGTAAAGTTGAGATCATTTCTCTAAATTGGGTTCATTTATTATCAAAGATTTGGTTTTTGTTTTGGTTAGCGCTGCGACTACCGTCTTAGCTCCACATATCCATAACGTGCTTTGGCACAAACCATTTCTATCCCTTTAACCCATTTGCCACCCTTATTGTCCTTGATACATGTACTTTTGTCTACATATGATGATTGCATATTAGTTGGGGAAATCCCTATCACATTAGATTGCATGCATGTTTCATAAGTTGAGTGAGTGTTTCTACTTCTTTCTATCTTCACATATAACTCACCCTATATACTTATGAGTGCATGAGTGAATCCGCGAGAATCCGACTAATTTGTCTTGCAAGATCGAAAGGTATTTGGCATTTGTATCTAGTATGGTGACTTGAGACTTGAGCTACGTTTTATATTTCCCGTACCTTTGAATTTGTTTTATTGGTACACTTTAGTCATTACTTTGTTCTGAGATATGGATAGCTTGGGATTTGTATGTGCATTAAACATTAGCTCTGAGTCGTTTATTGGCCATTTGTATGATTGCCTTTTGTAATGTGTATTGCTTTGCTTGAGGACAAGCAAAAAGATGGTTTGGGGGAGTTTGATGAGTCATAATTATATACATATTTATGCCTCCCCTTAATTACTTTTGATACGGTTTTCGTGTTAGTGTATATCATTTACATGCCTTTTATGTTAGAATGTTAATACTTCCGCCTTTTGATGTTTAATGCAGGAATGATGCATTTGAGGAGCAAAGTAATGAAATGGGCATCGCGGAGTGAGCATGAAGGGATACACGAAGCATGGCACGAGAATCCATAAGAATGAAGGAAGAGAAGTTAAGAAGAAAACACGAAGAAAAGAGCTTCTTATTACAAGTGCCTCCTTTGAAGAGCCATATCTCGAGTTCTACAACAGATTTTCAAGTGATTCTAATTGGAGGTGAAAGCTTATCTTCTTAGCTTTCCAACGCCACAAAAATCGCTTGTTTCTGACAAGTAACGAAGAAATGGCGGTCGTTTGAAGTTCAGTGCGCGAAGCAAGAAATTGGTGCCTCGATCGAGTCAACCTTGGCTCGATCGAGGAACTTCATGCTCGATCGAGTCACTCTCGACTCGATCGAGGAACCAACCTAATCAACTAAATTTCGCAATGTCGAGAGTTGGGTGTTCTTGAAATTTGGTGCCTCGATCGAGTCACCCTTGGCTCGATCGAGGAACCTTCCAGTTTTATAATTCCCGCAACTTTCCTTAAGTCGGTTATGTATTGCTATAAATACCAAAACTCGTACCCTAGGTTATTTTATGCTTTATTTTACATAGGTTTAATATAGATACCTTAGAAAACTCTCTCAAATACTTAGTTTAGTTTATTTATTGTTCTTACTTCCGGATCTAGCTATTTACGGTATTGTTCTTAATCTTTCCTTTATTATTAATCATTTATTTCATTGTTCATCTTTTATGCTTGCAATCATGTTTCTTATTAATGTTATTGTTGTTCTTCTTTCTATTATGCGTAGCTAAATCTCTTATCTAGGGTGAAAGGGGATCTAGGTTGTTAGAAAAGGGATTATTATGAATTGATTGTTAAATTGCTCTTAATTGTTGTTTGATTATCGTACTACTTCTAATTAGTTAATTACTGATCAGAATTGATTAATTAGTCTTGCATAAACTAGGATTATCACCGACCGGGTTAAGACTAGTATAGGCCACGATAATTGAATAGAGATAATTTAATGATAGCGACCGCATGTTAAATTAGATCTAAAAGAAATATTGAATCGACCGATCATATGACTTTCAACAATATACATTGCTCAATCAATGAATTAAAATTCTACCCTTTGACGACCTACCTAGTGAACCCGATCTCTAGACCTTTTAATATTATTGTTATTCATCTTTTATTTACTTGCAATTAGTCGATTAGCATACAAACAATCAAACCCTCAAAATTGGTTACCTTAAGACGGAATTAAATATAAACAAACTAGATAATCACCGCCTCCCTGTGGATTCGACTCTGACTTACCGCTAGCTATTTTGTTAGTAGTAGTTTAGGTTTACTTTGATTAAGGCAAACGATCAAAATAACCTTATCAAATTTGGCGCCGTTCTTGGGGAGGCAACAATTGTTCTGTTGTTTCTTTATTTTTGTCTTTTGTTTCAGGGAACTTCAATTCCTTGAGACAGTTTTATCTTTTCTTGTTGTTTTCGTGTATGCCCAGGTCTAACAGGTTAGAGATCCTACCGTTTGATCCCGAGCCAGAAAAGACTTTTCGCTATAGACGAAAATTTCAAAGAGAAGTAAGTCTAGTGGAAGACTTGAGTACACGTGACTACGAGCGGTATACCTTTGCAGAAGATCCGTCCTTTGAAGAGGACACTCTTATTTCTGCAGCTGTGACTTCTACAATGCCAAAGATGCCAATATTGGCAAGTTACTTCGAGGCCACGGTTTATTCTTGGAGTTTACCTGACGCCCCTACTGCTGCGTCATATCCATGGAGCAAGGAAGTGGATGAGATAGAGAAGCTTATTTATGGAGATGATCCCCCTCCTGAGATGGTTTACAACTGTGATGAGAATGTTGATATAGAAGTCTGAATTGGATGCTTTGGATGCTTTGAAATTTTCGAGAGAAGAGCGAGTTAGAGTTTTTGATGCAGCTTCTATGACGGACGAAGTGCCTTATCTCCTTCCTCAAGAGGATGACCTGAAGAACAATGACCATTGCTCTTATTTTACATTAGACTTTGAGTTTGATGAGCCAGGACACTTTACATTGTTTTTATTCTTTGCTTGGACTTTTTATTGGTGCTACTTATGCTTGTGTGTAGCACATGCGCTACTTTTTGATTTACTGTTACGAGCTTTAACTTGTATTGATTATGATTCGTGTGCGGATTTATTTTAAATGCAGGAAGTTGCTCGTCCAGATGGTTCCTTGATCGAGTAAGACGAGGCTCGATCGAGTAACCACGCTTTTGGATTTATTTCATAGCCAGACGATGATAGGAATTGCGCGGTTGATTATTTTCCCTTATTTTTGCAAAATGGTTTGGGGGAAATTCTAAACTCTTACCCGGTATTCTCTTCCCTTGTACATTCTTTAATTGTATTATCTATTTCTTTTCCACTCCTTTTGTTAGTTGTGTCCTTTAGGTTCTTTGGATTTGTGTGTGATTGCTATCTTTGTGGCGTCACAATGGGGACACTGTGACATTTAGGTTTGGGGGAGGAGTTTATTTATGTTGTGTGATTTATTTATGTTGTGTGCTTTTATATCAAAAATACATAAAAATTAAAAAATTTCAAAATACAAAAACATGTTTTATTTATTTATTTTAGGTCGAGTCTTGGTGAATTTAATAACTATGATGTTAAATTGCATTGTTTTTGCATTTGAATCCCAAATAGTTGTCCATGTACATTGTTTTGACTCGTTAGCCATGAAAACAAAGCTCATAATTCAAGTCTTTACCGTATTGACATGCCTTATATTGATTAGATTTGACATAATTATGTTGGTAAACTACTTAAATTCTGAGGTCTATAGAGCTTCCTAGGCCAGGAACATCAATAAACTGGTCTCATTGTCAATTAGGCTTGAGTGTGGTTTCTCCTTGTGGAATGTGTAATATCAAATTGCATAAGTGTGACATTGATTTCTTGATACTTCTATTGCTTTCATTTGACTAAATACATGTGGATAGGCGATTCTTATCGTTCAAATAAGCCTTACATTACCTTTTGTTAGCCCGTTTGAACCCTTGTAGCCAATCTTAAATTACATCCTATGAACTACAATCCAAGAATTTGCCTACCTTTTTCGGACATCGCAGCTTGCTTGTTTATCATGTTTATTTTGCTATTATGGTTGGGTTGGGACTTATTGTTGTCATGTGGGTATAGCAAAATACTTTTAGCGATTGTGTTGTATCCTTGTGTTGGAAAAAGAAAAATATGAAGCAAAAGAAAAAAAAAAAAAAAAAAAAAAAAAAAAAAAGAGAAAAAAATCGAAAAATAGAAAAAGAGGAAAGAAAAGAAAAGAGATTGCTTCATTTGGTTTTGTCAAGGATCAAAAGGATGGTTGTTAGAGTCTAATGCATAATTGGAGAGTAATTTATTAGCTCTCATATGTTGTAAAGTTGAGATCATTTCTCTAAATTGGGTTCATTTATTATCAAAGATTTGGTTTTTGTTTTGGTTAGCGCTGCGACTACCGTCTTAGCTCCACATATCCATAACGTGCTTTGGCACAAACCATTTCTATCCCTTTAACCCATTTGCCACCCTTATTGTCCTTGATACATGTACTTTTGTCTACATATGATGATTGCATATTAGTTGGGGAAATCCCTATCACATTAGATTGCATGCATGTTTCATAAGTTGAGTGAGTGTTTCTACTTCTTTCTATCTTCACATATAACTCACCCTATATACTTATGAGTGCATGAGTGAATCCGCGAGAATCCGACTAATTTGTCTTGCAAGATCGAAAGGTATTTGGCATTTGTATCTAGTATGGTGACTTGAGACTTGAGCTACGTTTTCTATTTCCCGTACCTTTGAATTTGTTTTATTGGTACACTTTAGTCATTACTTTGTTACAGATATGGATATCTTGGGATTTGTATGTGCATTAAACATTAGCTCTGAGTCGTTTATTCAACATTTGTATGATTGCCTTTTGTAATGTGTATTGCTTTGCTTGAGGACAAGCAAAAAGATGGTTTGGGGGAGTTTGATGAGTCATAATTATATACATATTTATGCCTCCCCTTAATTACTTTTGATACGGTTTTCGTGTTAGTTTATATCATTTACATGCCTTTTATGTTAGAATGTTAATACTTCCGCCTTTTGATGTTTAATGCAGGAATGATGCATTTGAGGAGCAAAGGAATGAAATGGGCATCGCGGAGTGAGCATGAAGGGATACACGAAGCATGGCACGAGAATCCATAAGAATGAAGGAAGAGAAGTTAAGAAGAAAACACGAAGAAAAGAGCTTCTTATTACAAGTGCCTCCTTTGAAGAGCCATATCTCGACTTCTACAACAGATTTTCAAGTGATTCCAATTGGAGGTGAAAGCTTATTTTCTTAGCTTTCCAACGCCGCAAAAATCGCTTGTTTCTGACAAGTAACGAAGAAATGGCGGTCGTTTGAAGTTCAGTGCGCGAAGCAAGAAATTGGTGCCTCGATCGAGTCAACCTTGGCTCGATCGAGGAACTTCATGCTCGATCGAGTGACTCTCGACTCGATCGAGGAACCAACCTAATCAACTAAATTTCGCAATGTCGAGAGTTGGGTGTTCTTGAACTTTGGTGCCTCGATCGAGTCACCCTTGGCTCGATCGAGGAACCTTCCAGTTTTATAATTCCCGCAACTTTCCTTAAGTCGGTTATGTATTGCTATAAATACCAAAACTCGTACCCTAGGTTATTTTATGCTTTATTTTACATAGGTTTAATATAGATACCTTAGAAAACTCTCTCAAATACTTAGTTTAGTTTATTTATTGTTCTTACTTCCGGATCTAGCTATTTACGGTATTGTTCTTAATCTTTCCTCTATTATTAATCATTTATTTCATTGTTCATCTTTTATGCTTGCAATCATGTTTCTTATTAATGTTATTGTTGTTCTTCTTTCTATTATGCGTAGCTAAATCTCTTATCTAGGGTGAAAGGGGATCTAGGTTGTTAGAAAAGGGATTACTATGAATTGATTGTTAAATTGCTCTTAATTGTTGTTTGATTATCGTACTACTTTTAATTAGTTAATTACTGATCAGAATTGATTAATTAGTCTTGCATAAACTAGGATTATCACCGACCGGGTTAAGACTAGTATAGGCCACGATAATTGAATAGAGATAATTTAATGATAGCGACCGCATGTTAAATTAGATCTAAAAGAAATATTGAATCGACCGATCATATGACTTTCAACAATATACATTGCTCAATCAATGAATTAAAATTCTACACTTTGACGACGACCTAGTGAACCCGATCCCTAGACCTTTTAATATTATTGTTATTCATCTTTTATTTACTTGCAATTAGTCGATTAGCATACAAACAATCAAACCCTCAAAATTGGTTACCTTAAGACGGAATTAAATATAAACAAACTAGATAATCACCGCCTCCCTGTGGATTCGACTCTGACTTACCGCTAGCTATTTTGTTAGTAGTAGTTTAGGTTTACTTTGATTAAGGCAAACGACTGAAAATAACCTTATCAAATTTGGCGCCGTTGCCGGGGAGGCAACAATTGTTCTGTTTGTTTCTGTTTATTTTTGTCTTTTGTTTCAGGGAACTTCAATTCCTTGAGACAGTTTTATCTTTTCTTGTTGTTTTCGTGTATTCCCAGGTCTAACAGGTTAGAGATCCTACCGTTTGATCCCGAGCCAGAAAAGACTTTTCGCTATAGACGAAAATTTCAAAGAGAAGTAAGTCTAGTGGAAGACTTGAGTACACGTGACTACGAGCGGTATACCTTTGCGGAAAGATCCGTCCTTTGAAGAGGACACTCTTATTTCTGCAATTGCAAATGTGACTTCTACAATGCCAAAGATGCCAATATTAGCAAGTTACTTCGAAGCCACGGTTTATTCTTGGAGTTTACCTGACGCCCCTACTGCTGCGTCATATCCATGGAGCAAGGAAGTGGATGAGATAGAGAAGCTTATTTATGGAGATGATCCCCCTCCTGAGATGGTTTACAACTGTGATGAGAATGTTGATATAGAAGCTTTGAATTGGATGCTTTGGATGCTTTGAAATTTTCGAGAGAAGAGCGAGTTAGAGTTTTTGATGCGACTTCTATGACGGACGAAGTGCCTTATCTCCTTCCTCAAGAGGATGACCTGAAGAACAATGACCATTGCTCTTATTTTACATTAGACTTTGAGTTTGATGAGCCAGGACACTTTACATTGTTTTTATTCTTTGCTTGGACTTTTTATTGGTGCTACTTATGCTTGTGTGTAGCACATGCGCTACTTTTTGATTTACTGTTACGAGCTTTAACTTGTATTGATTATGATTCGTGTGCGGATTTATTTTAAATGTAGGAAGTTGCTCGTCCAGATGGTTCCTTGATCGAGTAAGACGAGGCTCGATCGAGTAACCACGCTTTTGGATTTATTTCATAGCCAGACGATGATAGGAATTGCGCGGTTGATTATTTTTCCTTATTTTTGCAGCTGGTTTGGGGGAAATTCTAAACTCTTACCCGGTATTCTCTTCCCTTGTACATTCTTTAATTGTATTATCTATTTCTTTTCCACTCCTTTTGTTAGTTGTGTCCTTTAGGTTGCTGGATTTGTGTGTGATTGCTATGCTGTAGGCGTCACAATGGGGACACTGTGACATTTAGGTTTGGGGGAGGAGTTTATTTATGTTGTGTGATTTATTTCTGTTGTGTGCTTTTATATCAAAAATACATAAAAATTAAAAAATTTCAAAATACAAAAACATGTTTTATTTATTTATTTTAGGTCGAGTCTTGGTGAATTTAATAACTATGATGTTAAATTGCATTGTTTTTGCATTTGAATCCCAAATAGTTGTCCATGTACATTGTTTTGACTCGTTAGCCATGAAAACAAAGCTCATAATTCAAGTCTTTACCGTATTGACATGCCTTATATTGATTAGATTTGACATAATTACGTTGGTAAACTACTTAAATTCTGAGGTCTATAGAGCTTCCTAGGCCAGGAACATCAATAAACTGGTCTCATTGTCAATTAGGCTTGAGTGTGGTTTCTCCTTGTGGAATGTGTAATATCAAATTGCATAAGTGTGACATTGATTTCTTGATACTTCTATTGCTTTCATTTGACTAAATACATGTGGATAGGCGATTCATATCGTTCAAATAAGCCTTACATTACCTTTTGTTAGCCCGTTTGAACCCTTGTAGCCAATCTTAAATTACATCCTATGAACTACAATCCAAGAATTTGCCTACCTTTTCGGGACAGTCGCAGTTGCTTGTTTATCATGTTTATTTTGCTATTATGGTTGGGTTGGGACTTATTGTTGTCATGTGGGTATAGCAAAATACTTTTAGCGATTGTGTTGTATCCTTGTGTTGGAAAAAAGAAAAATATGAAGCAAAAGAAAAAAAAAAGAAAAAAAGAAGAAAAAGCAAAAAAAAAAGAGGAAAAAATCGAAAAATAGAAAAAGAGGAAAGAAAAGAAAAGAGATTGCTTCATTTGGTTTTGTCAAGGATCAAAAGGATGGTTGTTAGAGTCTAATGCATAATTGGAGAGTAATTTATTAGCTCTCATATGTTGTAAAGTTGAGATCATTTCTCTAAATTGGGTTCATTTATTATCAAAGATTTGGTTTTTGTTTTGGTTAGCGCTGCGACTACCGTCTTAGCTCCACATATCCATAACGTGCTTTGGCACAAACCATTTCTATCCCTTTAACCCATTTGCCACCCTTATTGTCCTTGATACATGTACTTTTGTCTACATATGATGATTGCATATTAGTTGGGGAAATCCCTATCACATTAGATTGCATGCATGTTTCATAAGTTGAGTGAGTGTTTCTACTTATTTCTATCTTCACATATAACTCACCCTATATACTTATGAGTGCATGAGTGAATCCGCGAGAATCCGACTAATTTGTCTTGCAAGATCGAAAGGTATTTGGCATTTGTATCTAGTATGGTGACTTGAGACTTGAGCTACGTTTTCTATTTCCCGTACCTTTGAATTTGTTTTATTGGTACACTTTAGTCATTACTTTGTTCTGAGATATGGATAGCTTGGGATTTGTATGTGCATTAAACATTAGCTCTGAGTCGTTTATTCGCCATTTGTATGATTGCCTTTTGTAATGTGTATTGCTTTGCTTGAGGACAAGCAAAGAGATGGTTTGGGGAGTTTGATGAGTCATAATTATATACATATTTATGCCTCCCCTTAATTACTTTTGATACGGTTTTCGTGTTAGTTTATATCATTTACATGCCTTTTATGTTAGAATGTTAATACTTCCGCCTTTTGATGTTTAATGCAGGAATGATGCATTTGAGGAGCAAAGGAATGAAATGGGCATCGCGGAGTGAGCATGAAGGGATACACGAAGCATGGCACGAGAATCCATAAGAATGAAGGAAGAGAAGTTAAGAAGAAAACACGAAGAAAAGAGCTTCTTATTACAAGTGCCTCCTTTGAAGAGCCATATCTCGAGTTTTACAACAGATTTTCAAGTGATTCCAATTGGATGTGAAAGCTTATCTTCTTAGCTTTCCAACGCCGCAAAAATCGCTTGTTTCTGACAAGTAACGAAGAAATGGCGGTCGTTTGAAGTTCAGTGCGCGAAGCAGGAAATTGGTGCCTCGATCGAGTCAGCCTTGGCTCGATCGAGGAACTTCATGCTCGATCGAGTCACTCTCGACTCGATCGAGGAACCAACCTAATCAACTAAATTTCGCAATGTCGAGAGTTGGGTGTTCTTGAACTTTGGTGCCTCGATCGAGTCACCCTTGGCTCGATCGAGGAACCTTCCAGTTTTATAATTCCCGCAACTTTCCTTAAGTCGGTTATGTATTGCTATAAATACCAAAACTCGTACCCTAGGTTATTTTATGCTTTATTTTACATAGGTTTAATATAGATACCTTAGAAAACTCTCTCAAATACTTAGTTTAGTTTATTTATTGTTCTTACTTCCGGATCTAGCTATTTACGGTATTGTTCTTAATCTTTCCTTTATTATTAATCATTTATTTCATTGTTCATCTTTTATGCTTGCAATCATGTTTCTTATTAATGTTATTGTTGTTCTTCTTTCTATTATGCGTAGCTAAATCTCTTATCTAGGGTGAAAGGGGATCTAGGTTGTTAGAAAAGGGATTATTATGAATTGATTGTTAAATTGCTCTTAATTGTTGTTTGATTATCGTACTACTTCTAATTAGTTAATTACTGATCAGAATTGATTAATTAGTCTTGCATAAACTAGGATTATCACCGACCGGGTTAAGACTAGTATAGGCCACGATAATTGAATAGAGATAATTTAATGATAGCGACCGCATGTTAAATTAGATCTAAAAGAAATATTGAATCGACCGATCATATGACTTTCAACAATATACATTGCTCAATCAATGAATTAAAATTCTACCCTTTGACGACGACCTAGTGAACCCGATCCCTAGACCTTTTAATATTATTGTTATTCATCTTTTATTTACTTGCAATTAGTCGATTAGCATACAAACAATCAAACCCTCAAAATTGGTTACCTTAAGACGGAATTAAATATAAACAAACTAGATAATCACCGCCTCCCTGTGGATTCGACCCTGACTTACCGCTAGCTATTTTGTTAGTAGTAGTTTAGGTTTACTTTGATTAAGGCAAACGACTGAAAATAACCTTATCAAATTTGGCGCCGTTGCCGGGGAAAAAAGAAGAAAAAGAAAAAAAAAGAGGAAAAAATCGAAAAATTGAAAAAGAGGAAAGAAAAGAAAAGAGATTGCTTCATTTGGTTTTGTCAAGGATCAAAAGGATGGTTGTTAGAGTCTAATGCATAATTGGAGAGTAATTTATTAGCTCTCATATGTTGTAAAGTTGAGATCATTTCTCTAAATTGGGTTCATTTATTATCAAAGATTTGGTTTTTGTTTTGGTTAGCGCTGCGACTACCGTCTTAGCTCCACATATCCATAACGTGCTTTGGCACAAACCATTTCTATCCCTTTAACCCATTTGCCACCCTTATTGTCCTTGATACATGTACTTTTGTCCACATATGATGATTGCATATTAGTTGGGGAAATCCCTATCACATTAGATTGCATGCATGTTTCATAAGTTGAGTGAGTGTTTCTACTTATTTCTATCTTCACATATAACTCACCCTATATACTTATGAGTGCATGAGTGAATCCGCGAGAATCCGACTAATTTGTCTTGCAAGATCGAAAGGTATTTGGCATTTGTATCTAGTATGGTGACTTGAGACTTGAGCTACGTTTTCTATTTCCCGTACCTTTGAATTTGTTTTATTGGTACACTTTAGTCATTACTTTGTTACAGATATGGATAGCTTGGGATTTGTATGTGCATTAAACATTAGCTCTGAGTCGTTTATTCGCCATTTGTATGATTGCCTTTTGTAATGTGTATTGCTTTGCTTGAGGACAAGCAAAGAGATGGTTTGGGGAGTTTGATGAGTCATAATTATATACATATTTATGCCTCCCCTTAATTACTTTTGATACGGTTTTCGTGTTAGTTTATATCATTTACATGCCTTTTATGTTAGAATGTTAATACTTCCGCCTTTTGATGTTTAATGCAGGAATGATGCATTTGAGGAGCAAAGGAATGAAATGGGCATCGCGGAGTGAGCATGAAGGGATACACGAAGCATGGCACGAGAATCCATAAGAATGAAGGAAGAGAAGTTAAGAAGAAAACACGAAGAAAAGAGCTTCTTATTACAAGTGCCTCCTTTGAAGAGCCATATCTCGAGTTCTACAACAGATTTTCAAGTGATTCAAATTGGAGGTGAAAGCTTATCTTCTTAGCTTTCCAACGCCGCAAAAATCGCTTGTTTCTGACAAGTAACGAAGAAATGGCGGTCGTTTGAAGTTCAGTGCGCGAAGCAGGAAATTGGTGCCTCGATCGAGTCAACCTTGGCTCGATCGAGGAACTTCATGCTCGATCGAGTCACTCTCGACTCGATCGAGGAACCAACCTAATCAACTAAATTTCGCAATGTCGAGAGTTGGGTGTTCTTGAACTTTGGTGCCTCGATCGAGTCACCCTTGGCTCGATCGAGGAACCTTCCAGTTTTATAATTCCCGCAACTTTCCTTAAGTCGGTTATGTATTGCTATAAATACCAAAACTCGTACCCTAGGTTATTTTATGCTTTATTTTACATAGGTTTAATATAGATACCTTAGAAAACTCTCTCAAATACTTAGTTTAGTTTATTTATTGTTCTTACTTCCGGATCTAGCTATTTACGGTATTGTTCTTAATCTTTCCTTTATTATTAATCATTTATTTCATTGTTCATCTTTTATGCTTGCAATCATGTTTCTTATTAATGTTATTGTTGTTCTTCTTTCTATTATGCGTAGCTAAATCTCTTATCTAGGGTGAAAGGGGATCTAGGTTGTTAGAAAAGGGATTATTATGAATTGATTGTTAAATTGCTCTTAATTGTTGTTTGATTATCGTACTACTTCTAATTAGTTAATTACTGATCAGAATTGATTAATTAGTCTTGCATAAACTAGGATTATCACCGACCGGGTTAAGACTAGTATAGGCCACGATAATTGAATAGAGATAATTTAATGATAGCGACCGCATGTTAAATTAGATCTAAAAGAAATATTGAATCGACCGATCATATGACTTTCAACAATATACATTGCTCAATCAATGAATTAAAATTCTACCCTTTGACGACGACCTAGTGAACCCGATCCCTAGACCTTTTAATATTATTGTTATTCATCTTTTATTTACTTGCAATTAGTCGATTAGCATACAAACAATCAAACCCTCAAAATTGGTTACCTTAAGACGGAATTAAATATAAACAAACTAGATAATCACCGCCTCCCTGTGGATTCGACCCTGACTTACAGCTAGCTATTTTGTTAGTAGTAGTTTAGGTTTACTTTGATTAAGGCAAACGACTGAAAATAACCTTATCACTAGGCAGCGTCGCGGGTGTACTGGCTGGTTGTTGTCGGCAATGAAGATGGAACATCAGGTCAGAGGAGTTCGTGGTGGTTTAATCAGGTTTGTCGCCGATTGATGTCGTGTTCATATGGTCATGAGTATTGGTGAATCGTATCGAGTTTCGATCCTGGGCAGAGGGTTGCACGAAATTGATGGATTTTGATGAAGATTATGATGTTGATTAATTGATTATGAGTTCGATGGTGCTCGATGGGGTTGAAATTGAATGATTTGGGGATTTTGATGGGGTTGAAATTGATTGATTTCGGGATTTTGATGGGGCTCGATGGTAGCTGCTGCTCCGCTCGTGGTGTTTCTGAGACTGAGAGTGGGATTTATATCATCATCTAAATATAGTAGGCAGTGCAGTGTACACTACTACTACTAATACTAAGCACTGATCCAACCGACACTGTGACGTTGCTAGGGATTATACAATCACAATACATAGATTAGTAGATTTCTGGAATTAGGATTGGATTCTACTCCACGTACCACATACCTTTCTCTATTATTTTATACTTATTATTAATAAATTAGCTATTACGAGTACCCTATTTTATTTTAAAAAATTGATGTATCCGTCTTAAATAAAACGGATTAAATTATATATATTCGAACTTTTATATATATGGCACAAACCTTGTCATCCTTCTTTTGTTTCATCTTTTATACTTAAAAGCCTTATTTTTTGTTTTATGTTTAGTTTATAAGGAATATTGTCGTTTTTTAACAAAAATTTGGGTTCTAAACGTATTAGCGTATGCAAATTCTCATTTAAGACGGGTATATCCGTCTCAAGAATCGTAAACTTAAGACAGGTCAAATATACTCATGTAGGAGGCATAAGATCAAAGTAGAATACTTGGGAAAAAAGAAAAATATTTGTTATATATGCACGATATTTTTGATATATAACCCGTCTTAAATTTAAGACGGAAACTAGCTAATTAGCTTATTGGTCAGCTGTAAATCTAGAGGAGTGGAGCCCATGTCGCATGTTTTGTGGACCCATCTTCGTTGTTCACTAGGTTGTTTTTTTCCTGCTTTCACACTTTGCTTTATTTATCCCATCTCTTGCGCCCCGAAACATTTAGTGTAATCCTCCACCAGTCCAACCCTAATTTATTTATTAGTTGTACTTATCGCAGTTTCCTTATGTCCTTATTATGGAGCTTGATCGACCTCCCAACTCATTGAACTTGTCAAGTCCCAACCAACACAGTACTCATGACCATCAGAATTATGCATCTTTTGGTTGTGCTTGCTTACACTTTTGTCCTCGTCTTCTTCTTCGACATTATTATTGATGCCAGGAAACCCTCTTAAGTCTTGTAAAGTTTCTATACTATCTTGGTTGGTGACTGGTACGACTTGTTGGTCGTCTTCTTTCTTGGGACTCATGGAAGAATAATGAGATGGTTTTGAATTGTAGGATATTTCCTATTTTGTATCAAGTAGGAGGCAGCAGCTAAATAACGCAACAAGAAGCATTTATAGAATTATACTGTAGTACACAAGCCACTATGTGATATGGAAACTTATCTTGTTTAAAGAAGTGACAATCAAACACAAGGGATTACGATATGGAGTAAAAACATTTAGGAACATGGAAGGATGGTTGCTTGGGATGAACTACTTTCGCTTCCAACCATACTCTAAGTGCGTTAGATGATATCAACATCATTCCTCAACAATGATTATTTTCATAGCATAGGTGCAAAGACCCATATCTAGAGAAATAAAACATTATACACGCTAAAGCTGAGAATGAGCATAAAGGAAAATCAAAGTGGCACCGGAATAACATCACAATAACACCAGAATAACAGCACAATAGCATGCGGTAAAAAAAGAGTAAAAAAATTAAAGTAGTAAAAAAAATCAAAGTATTAAAAAAATCAAAGTGACACCGGAATAACATAACAATAACAGCAGAATAACAGTAGAATAACATCACAATAACACGTGGTAAAAAAAAGAAAAAAAATCAAAGTCGTAAAAAAAATCAAAGTTACACCGAAATAGCATCACAATAACAGCAGAATAACAGTAGAATAACAGCACAATAACACGTGGTAAAACAAAAAAGAAAAAAAATCAAGGTCGTAAAAAAAATTAAAGCAACACCGGAATAACATCACAATAACACCAGAATAACAGCACAATAACATGCGGTAAAAAAGAGTAAAAAAATCAAAGTAGTAAAAAAAATCAAAGTAGTAAAAAACTCAAAGTGACACCGGAATAACATCACAATAACAGCAGAATGACAATAGAATAACAACACAATAACACGTGGTAAAAAAAAAAAAGAAAAAAAAATCAAAGTCGTAAAAAAAATCAAAGTAACAGCAGAATAACATCACAATAACAGCGAAATAACAATAACAACAAAATAACATGTGGTAAAAAAAAGAGAAAAAAATCAAAGTCGTAAAAAAATCAAAGTAAAAAAAACACAATAACAGCATAATAACACGAGATAAAAAAATAAGAGTAAAAAAATTCAAGTAAAAAAAATCTGGTACAAAAAGAAAAAAAAAGGTAACATAATGAGAAAATTAGAGAAAAACATAAGAGAAAAAAATCAAAGTTGTAAAAAAAAAAGCATAATAACACGAGGTAAAAAAAAAGGAGATAAAAAAAATTAAAGTAAAAAAAAAGTAGCACTAGAAAAAAGAGAAAATAAGTAAATAACACTGATTTTATATGACAAGTAATTAAGGGAAATGGCGTTAATGTGAAACAAGATCACGTTGTGACATTGACTATATTGACATGTTATAGTAACAAGTTTTTGATGTGACACTGAAGGTAACTGACATGTTCTAATCATTTTGTTACAGTAATAATGTGCTGATGTTACAGTTAAAGGAAAATGGGGTTACTGTGAAACAAGATGACGTTTGTAATAGAATTATGACTTCTTGGCAAAAAAATTATTGCAAACACAAACTGTGTAAATGTTCTACTTTTTTTTATTGAAGTAACCATGTCTCAAAAAATTACATAAACTGTGTAAATGTTCTAATCCGAAAAAACAAAAAAAAAGTAAAGTAATGTCTAAACAACAACAAAGTAAAGTAATGTCTAAATGGAATTGACTTAATGTCCATGCTGTTGCATCACCATCACTCAAACATCCTCTTCAGAAGTGCCCTGTTTAAATAAAAATAATTAAATGATGTTTAGTAAAATAAATTCAAAGGATATATAAACATGTAACAAGGGAAACAAAAAAAGAGAGAATACCGAATATATATCCTGTTTAGGACAATTGCGTTTGTCATGGTTCACCATTTCTTTGCAGCAGGCGCACAGTCTTTTGGGCTTCTGTGATTTCGCTATAGCCTCCTTCCTGGTAGATAAAAGCCTTTTCCCGCTGCCCTTGTTATTTGAGATTTTTGGTGGTAAGATTGTAACTTCTGAAGAATTTGTGAAGCCCAACAATTGCTCTATCTCTTTCTCCTTGGATGATACCTCTAATGATACAGGACTGACTTCCTCTCTAAAAGTCTTCAAAGTTGCAGCTAATTCTTTAATTCGATCTACATAAAGAGTTTTCGCAACACCAATTGTAGAATAAAACTCTGACCACACATTAGAAATCTCCATGTTAATAACATCAGCAGGCTCACAATCCTCGACGAGATTCCCGGGGAGAATTGAAAAAGGATTTCTATAAGAAACCTTGCACCAGCGAGGGACAATGTATTTGCCAGGAATGCTTTTAAGAAGGTTAGCTGACAAAACCCAAAAAAACATGTCTGCAAAGTAGACCTTTACTTTCAAAAAGTTTGCAAGTACACTTAACATCTTCTGTTGTGGCAGTGTAAGAGACCTGAAATGTAGTATGTCTCAACTCATCATTTACATCATATACACGAATGTCCCCATTCAAAGGCATACCAGCAAGCCCGCAGACGGAAGTGTGCTTAAATTAAGCTTGCACATGATAAAAAACTTTATGAGTATAGACAGATGCAGCATGTAACTCAATCTTAGTCGGCGATGGAGTAGTAACTGGTAAATTGTGCTCACTGTCATTGTCTAGAAATTTTTGTAAGTAACGTTGTTGTTCAATGGCTGTTTCATACCGCATCCATAACTCAACCAAAGTTCCATAGTGATTCTGATAACGCTTAAAGAAGGAATTTGCACTCTCGGATCTCTGAGTTGTCCTTAATAGGCTTCCCATTGGCATGTCCCTAAAGAATCCTGGAATCCAGAGATGCTTATCACGAAACATACTAGAAAGCCATTTATGGCCATCAAGGTCGAAGTCCTTCATAACTTCAAGCCACTTCTGCTCAAACTCCATTGGTTCTAAACTAGAATCCCACACAACAGAATTCAAACGAGATAGGAAATCAGTTTCTTTGCATGTGATTGCACCCACTTTAGCACTGACTTTCTCCATAATGTGCCACATGCAAAAACGATGACGGGCTGTTTTAAAGACTTTAGGAATGGCAAGTAACATCCCAGGGTCTTGGTCTGTGACGAGACATAAAGGTTCTTTTTTATCCATACAGTCCAAAAAAATTTTGAAACACCAAGCAAAAGAATCTTCATCCTCATGAGCAAGTAAAGCACACGCAAACATAACAGACCGCTTATGGTGATCAACTCCAGTAAACGGGGTGAATTTCATACGATATTTATTGGTTCCATAAGTAGCGTCATAGCTAAGCCCATCCCCAAATATAGAATAATTCCTCATACACTCAGCATCTGCCCAAAACACCCTGCTCAAACACTGATCATCATCAACCTCATACGCAAAATAAAAACCAGGTTTCATTTTTTTTAACTCTTCAAGGTTATTGATGAAAAGAGTTGAATCTTGTAAAGTTATATAACATTTGACATCCCTTGCAAAATTCTTAAAATCTGTCAAAGTCGCTCCAACATTAGCATAACCATCTGCATATACTTTGCAAAGTTGAAAACTCTTGTCTGCCCCAATATTCAACTTTGAATTATCAATTATTAACTTTTTTTGGAAACTAGAAAACTGCCTGACAACTTTATGGAAGTCTTTGTCTATAACAGAAAGAAGACGGTGATTATGAACAGCAACAAATTGATCGACTCTATAACCTCCACCCTCAACCGCTTCGACTCTCATCATTGCTGGACACCCAATCCTAGTAACTTTAACATTCCTTGAAACTTGAGTCTTAACAGTAGAATCAGTGTCAACCACTTGAGCAGGACACTTCAGTTTCCTTTTATTATCTCTAAAGCCTTGACGATTACAAACAATCGATTTCCTAAGTAATTCACCAGAACGGGTCCTAAGTAATTCACCAGAACGGGTACGTTTTGTGGTATGCAGCCTTGGTTCAAACCCACAGGAAATTGCATACACAACATAAAAACACATTGCTGAATCATAATCAACAAAATGCATAGATAGTTGAGGTGTGAACCCGTCCTCAACTAACCTAGTCCATCTCTGACTACCACCAGGAGTGTAACTCACTTGAAGTGGATGTATTTTTGTTGGGTGTGATGTGCACGTTGGAGTAAAAACAGAATCACGACAAGATTGGACTACTGAATAAAACAAAATGAAAATAAAAAATAAGAGACTACATATAGCACTTTAAAAGGAAAATTACAGTGTATTAATGTTACTAAAACAAAAAATGTTACAGTGACATGGAATGGGTGTTATAGGGATATGGTTTGCTATTCCAGTAATGATTACATGTGTTATAGTCATTTATCACATGTTACAGTAATATGGCATACATATTATAGTGACATGGAATCTGTTACAGCGATTTAGCCTATCTGTTATAGTAATTTCACATGTCAATATATTTAAATTAAATTTAAAATGCAAACAAATAAACAAAAAGCAACGCGTAATTCAGAATAAATCTGTTATAGTGAATTAAATTATATGTTACAGTTAGTAAATATGTGAATAGATAAAAAATTAAATTAAAAAAGAAACAATAGACAGGAAAAGACGTAATTCAGAACAGGATAAGCTGAAATAAATGTAAAATACTCAAATATACAGGTAAAGCCGGTTAAAATACACATGCAGACACAATAAAACGGTTTTAATTCGGAAAATAAAGGAAGTATAGTAATACCTGGATGATTGTAATCTTCAATCGAAACGCGAATCAATGGAGTAGAAGGAACAGTCGACATGAAAACAGAGACCTTCAAAAACGAATAAACAGTGATGAAGAAGCGTGAATCATTAAAAAAACTAATATGCAAGCAATTAGATGAAAAGGAAACCGAAATTGAATAACAATTGTACAATAAGTACAGAAATTACCTAAATAGAAAGGAATCGAAGACTGAAAGATATTGTTAGGTTCATATACCTATTATTAGACTCCTCTAATAGTGAACTAATTAACTTGTTAATTATTTGTTCTTTAGATCTAGTGCATGCATAACAAAATGAAAGATTTATGAGAAAAACAATGTTCCTTACATTGTATAATGGTTCGAAAATTTGGGCACAAGTAAGGTCACCTTCCTTCACTTGTTCTTGAGCTAATAATAATGGATGATCCTCCTAAGACTCCAAGTTTAGAAGCCACTCCAATAAATTGCACCCAAGATGAATCCCAAAAATCTCTACTAATATTAACTAGATATATAGTAGAAACAATACCTTAATAATACTAATATTCTTATATTACTACTTCTAGTAATAGATTTGGTATATTAATATTTGTTGAGAGTTTGAATGAATTTTGCATGTGAGGAATTTTAGAGAGAAACAAGTAAAACTAGCAAAACAAGCAAGTGAAAAATGAGCAACCAAAATGCCCATTAAATGGTGCCAAAACCGGTGGCCTTTTTGGAGCTACAAGGGAATCTTTTTCCACTTGTTTTATTCACTTGTTTTTGCTTTTGGTAGATTGTAGGATGTAGGTGTAAGATGTAGTATGCAATCTTTAGTATGTAGTGTCTCTTTCACACAATAACCAACAACAACATAAGACAAAAGAGCATCTTTGCTCATCTTATTATGGCCGAAATTTTGGTCTTTTATGGACCATTTTTGCCTTTTGTCATTTGTCCCACAAATGCTTATAAGTCTTATGTTTAGCAATCTTACATATTTTATTATTAATGTAATCATTTAACACTTAAATATTACAATTAATAATATAATATACACTCCACTTTTTGAGTAGTATACTACCATTATATCATCATATAATGGGTCCCATAATTACTAGTTAGTTAAAATTACAACTTCTTGTAACTATAAATAACTAATTACCTCTACCTCAAAACTTATATTAATACCTCAACTAATTTAGTAATATAACACTTAATTACTAAATTTAATCTTTATTTAATCACATTAAAATAAGACGCAAAATTGCACTCCCATAATTAAGGAATTAATTAATCAGACGCATACAATTAATTAAATATCTATTTGGGCTTCATCCTATAGGTGTGACCTAAAGGGATCAACCGACCACCACCGTCACACGACAGTAATGTCAAACTCTAGTTAGCCAATCATTACCGATTAATGACGGTCGATCGATCGTATAAAGAATCATCCCTCACGTATTCTTAATTTGAGATTTAATTATGATATTTAAATCATGTGATCGCACTATTGTTGAGGACACATTTCCCAACAATCTCCCACTTGTCCTCGACAAGTGTGCGTCACCATTTCTCTTGTCCTATTACAATCTCCCACTCAATGCAAGGTGTCTTGAAGTCGTACTTACATTTGATCATATCTTGAGTGGTTTTCTCGATCCGGAGATTAACGTCTGACCGAATTATCAATCATAGATACCTTCCGAGCGTGGCCACGCATTTCCGGTTAACTACTCCTCGAGTGGCCTTGAGATTTCAAACAACCCGACAAGGGGTGGACAATTTCTATCGCCCTATTCCTTCGTTCACCCACACCCATCATAACCCAAAATATACCCAGTTTGACCTCGTTTAAGAAATCGTAGAGTATAAATCAAAGCTAATCCGAAGTTGTGCCAACTTGGGCGAATAGTCTCTAGTCAAAAGAATTGACTCATAAGAATACTATAGTAGCTCTTGCCACGACCAGGCTTTATGAATTACTGAAACTCTATAAGCGGTCATCGCCGACGATTGTCCCATACATCTGCCTATGTGATCGACTAGTCATCCCATATGACTCTATGGCACTTGAACTTGCCATCAATCGCATCACACTCTAGTCACTTCGAGACGTCACCTCATATAAGTAACTAGGGGCGAATACCATGTCAATCCAGTTCACTTCAATGGGGTTCAATTTGTCTCTAAAACCCATTCGGACACGACAAGGTAGCGGGTGAGTTTAATAAAACTCAAACGATAAATGTGATTATCACATATGAATAGTCAATACACTATTACAACTTCTTATTCTATAATCTCTAGTGTATTAAAACACTAGTTAAAATGCAATACAAGCTTGGCAAGTGGATATACTTGATATCCATGTATTCCAACCTTTTAATTGCTATTTCCTTTCCATTCAATGTCATCTCTTAATGACATCAATGTCATCTCTTAATGACATGAATTTCTCTAAGTATATGTCTAGACTTCATACTAGACCCGAGCTCTTTAACTTGAAAGAAGCTCCCACTGTTATCGCATAACTTGTGATAAAGTCATTTGTAGAGGGATTCACCCTTAATCCTTACGTTGACCATTTTATCACAACTAACTTAGATTCCTTTTGTAGAATTTGCAATGCGCGAAACTAAAACACATTTCTTAGTTTCTTACTCCTTAGTTAATAACATTAGCATAGGATATCTTCTAATCCTTTTAAGCTTGGAAACTAAAGTTGGTGCAACCCTTCAACACTTTGACTTAGTTTATTATCCAAACATGTGTACAAGTCATCAATTGTACTTTAAGGCTTTCACAAGCCCATCATATGAATTAACTTATTATTGTCTCATAATGTACCTAGCAAATGGTACATCACTGCAGGTGCGTCCGTTGGCATACATAATCATTCTAATGGCGGAAACATTAGTAATCGATTTCATGTAATCAACAACTTAATGGGTTCAGTGAGCGACTATGATTCCATCATAGTAATTCCACTTTCATCATCATGAATAAGCCATTCAACTTTGTTGATGTTAAACAGATACGAAAGAACTTATCTTCATAAGACTCTCAATTCTATGCCAATTTATTCTCACATAGATTCAAAATCTAGAGTACTTTGCATCCCTTTCCATGTCTCCCAATTACTCTTACCAGAAGAGAGCATTGGTATATTATTCTCAATAAGTAATATGTTATCTACATATAAGACATGGAGAAACAATTATAGCTCCCACTTAACTTCATGTATATCATGATTCTTCAATCATGTGAATGAAACAATTCACTATAATCACATGAACGAAAAGTATAATCCTTTAATGCTAGCTTAAGACCATCTTGTGATCACTTAAGATAGCTATGCATAATATGTTAGGATTCTTAGATCTTCATCTAAGATTTTGTGTTTCAAACACTTCCTTCTCTAAATTCCCATTTTAGAAAAACGAATGTAAATCTCATTTGCCATTCTTCATTAAAATGAAATGCGGCAATTTCTAACATAATTAACCTTGATCAACATCTTCATGTAAATCTTATGCATTTGTACTCTGGAGCTCTATTTACTTTTGAGGAGACCCGCGCCTTAAAGTAAATCTACTCTTGAGTTACAATTTTTGGATTGTAATGTTTCGGCTCGTATGTATGATGGTCATGATCCTATCACTTTCACAAAGTAATATTATTAAACAATAAGACATGTGTGATAAACTCCCACTGAACTATACTTCTAATCTATCTTCATAGACTATAGTTCATATACACTCCAACTCTATAATTCTATTACTTTCACAAAGTAACATTTCAACTATAAGAGATGTTTGTGACGATACAATCTTCTCCCACTCTATCTCTCAGAAATACACCTAATTTCTTGAGAGATAGCTTTGTGAGTCACAAATATATTTAACGGAGTATTAGGAGTTTTCAAAGACTATATATTAACTTTCAAGAGGCCATCCTCACATGGCAGCTTTGATAATATGACAGTCTGATCCATGTAATCTGGTTTAATAGACTCTCTATTCTAGGTATCTCACGGTTGACCATCCAATTAGAATAATATGTCCAATTACTATCATGAATTCCCTACTTGATGAATTCAAAAACTCATTACAACTTTAGAATTGATCTTATATAAATAAGTTGTTACTTTAAGTAACAAAGACATAAGGAGAATCAGATTCATAGCTTATGGACATATAATGATCCCATCATCATAATCGTCTACTTGATCAATTTAAGTTGTTTATCTAATGTTTCTCTACGCAAGTAATTAATGATGATGATTTTAGAACAAACAACATAATAAAACAAGTGATTTGGGTTGAAAACCAAATCACCAATATCCAAAATACAACCCGTGTTCAAAGGATACAAACCAATTTCCAAGTCACACAAGGAAATCAAAATAGTTCTAAAACATGAAATTCATCATAAAATTAAAGACAAAGCAAATTTAAAAGCCAAGCTTCCATTGATCCATCACCATGGTCGGCTACTCTAGCTTCCCTCGTGATTCTCTAGACTTGCTTTTCCTTGCCTTTGTCCTTGCTAGGAGGGGGCCCTATTTACAATAAAAAGGGTAATCATCACAACTTGTATCACATACTAATTGAGATTGAAACATAAAAGATAGGGATATTTATATACCTACTGGAGTAACCTTTCCAGCTTTGATGTCGCCAAGATACTTGGAACAGTTTCTCTTCCAATGCCCAACACCACAACAATAGTGGCACTTGTCCCCGGATGGGGCACTGTACTTGGGCTTGGAGGTGCTTGCTTCATAAGTCTTAGCTTTGTTCCTGTTGGGAGTTCGCTTCTTTCCCTTTTTCCCACTTTTCTTGAAGGTTCCTTTGCTCTTTTGATTGACATTGAGCACATCTTTGGTGGTGCTAACACTTAGCCCCATATCCCTTTCGGCTTGCACAAGCATTTTGTGCAATTCATCAAGGGAAACCTTCTTATCTTGCATATTAAAATTCACTCGGAATTGAACATATGCTTTGATTTTGCTTAGGGAATGAAGAATTCGATCAATCACGAGTTCATCGGGAATTTCCACCTTATGCGATTTCAAGGTCTCAACATGCTCTATCAACTTGAGCACATGTGGGCTCACCTTTTGGCCCTCTTTGATGTTTAGATCAAAGAATGCGGAAGCCGCCTCATATTGAATGACCCTAGGAGCTCGTGAAAACATGTTCACAAGCTTCATGTAGATCTCATGGGCGGTGCTAATCTTTATAGCACTTCGTTGGAGTTCGGCCTCCATAGCAAAAATCAATACATTTTTCATTGCGGCCGACTCTTTTTGGTAATCCTCATAGGATTGCCTAGCGGCGGACCTAGTATTAGGTGGTTCGGTGGGAGATGCCTCGGTAAGGTAACGAAGCTTGTCGTCACCTTGCGCGGCCAAGCGAAGTTGTGCATCCCAATCGGCGAAATTGGACTCATTCTTTTCTAACTTACATCGATCCATGAAGGATCGGAGCCATGACACATTGGAAAGCGGGGTGGAACTAGTGGATGCGGACGCGTTTGGAGTTGTCATTGCAGTTGATTAAAACAAATTTTGACTACAAAATAGGAAATGAAGGAATTAATTTACATCTATCATTTTAATAATACTCGTAAATTTAACTACAAGTATTGCATTTATATAGTGACCTCCACCCAACTACATAAATGATTCCGAGATCCAAATTCATATTAACTTGGGCACGGTGAGCCGATTCATCCCTTATTAATATAACTCGGTAGATTAACCTTTTAATCGATTCTACTTTTAGAACTCTCGGTTGATAAAAATTACTCTAATTCTCATCTTTAGCCCGGAACACATGCGACTACGGTCAACAATACTTCCGTTGAGCTCAATCCAAATTTCGATGTAATAACATTTTACTACCCCACTTCGCCAACGTAACAAGGTTTGTATTACGGTGAAGCCGGATTAACTCCCTTGTGAAATTGGTACTTCATGAGTTTCTACTATTTGGCAAGGCTTTTTCTCAATTTTTAATATGTGAGGGGTCTTGTCAATTTATTATCTATCACGTTTTAAGTGAACTAAAGCAGTGAACTACGATAATTATAATTGACACGGTCGATGACTTGATATGATATGCATGTATTGTTATGGCGATTTGGCAATGCATGTAACATATTAAAAGAAATGCAAAGCAATAAATAAAATTCCTAGTATGGCCTTCCTAAAATAGAAAATCAAATAATCTATTACATATTCGGAAACCAACTCCTTTAGTCCCTTGAATCTTCAATCGGCACGCCTCCCAAGACACCGTCTTTGTCGGATCACCTTTCCGAATGGCACCGTCTTTGAAGATACTCCATAATTACAAATAATAATAATAAAAATACAAAGCTATTCCTATTATACATTTGTAAAATGGAAAAACTAATGAAATAGAAATAAAAGTGATACGAGATCACATTAAATTACAACCGAATCAATATTCCCTTTCATTACGGGTAATATCGATTAAAACTAAGGCCATACTAAGATAAAATTACATAATCCAAAATTATATAAATAAAATACATTCAACAATTGAAATATGCAGCATAATAATATGTACCTATCATGCAAAATGATGTGCCAAATCGCCCTATTTAACTTATGTCGTACATATAACCCGGTTTCATGGAAATATGTGATAATAACCTTTTAAAATCACTAATTAACACTTAAATCACATCTAAGCTCAAGTTAATTATCCTAACACATTTTAGGACTCAAAAATTAGTCATCACATAATTTTTGACAATAATTCAACTTGATTTAATTTTATGCTCATTTTTTGACCTTAAAATCATCATTTATATGTAATAAATCCAAATTAAATCATAAAAGTTTTAAAATTTGAATTTTTAAATTTTTGAACATTCTGGAATAATTTCATGACCCTCATAATGTCAAAAAACATGGTTAAAATTTTCGAATTAATTTTGAGAAAATATAGTTGCATTTTATCGGTTTTATCTCATAAAATACATAAAGTATCCGAAAATTACTACAATAATTTTTACAACTTTAGATCTGATTAGTGGGATATTTATGCAACTTAAAATAATTTTCTCAAGCCATGCAATACGTTTTAGCTAATTTTTGCTAAAATAGTCACTATTTATGCCATTTTTACTCAAAAATCCATAAATCATGCTAAATAAGATATTTAAATCTACAAATTTACATACTCTCTGTAAATCTTGCATGTGACATCATATTAAAAGATCATGGCTTAATTCGAAATTTAACTAATTTTAACCATTTTACCTCCTTTAATCCATTTTTATCTCATAAAAATCATAAAACATGCAAAATTAATTAAATTAACTCGTCCTTTTACACACTTCTTGTAAAATATGCATGTGAGGTTATATAAATTTTTCAAGGTCAGAAACGAAATTTAACTATTTTTAGCATTTTAATTCCCATTTTAGTCATAAAAATGTAATAAAATGACCAAAAATCCTTAAAATGAGCAATAAATTTCCATGAATCATAAAATTGACCTAAAAACATTTTAGGACCAGAATATATAACATGCAAGGTGATTTCGTGGCTTATACTTATAAATCACAAATTTTTAAGTTTTATATGTTAACCTTTTAACTCGGAAAAACAATAACCGATTATGCATGCAACATCCTATGCTCTGATACCACTTGTTAGGTTCATATACCTATTATTAGACTCCTCTAATAGTGAACTAATTAACTTGTTAATTATTTGTTCTTTAGATCTAGTGCATGCATAACAAAATGAAAGATTTATGAGAAAAACAATGTTCCTTACATTGTATAATGGTTCGAAAATTTGGGCACAAGTAAGGTCACCTTCCTTCACTTGTTCTTGAGCTAATAATAATGGATGATCCTCCTAAGATTCCAAGTTTAGAAGCCACTCCAATAAATTGCACCCAAGATGAATCCCAAAAATCTCTACTAATATTAACTAGATATATAGTAGAAACAATACCTTAATAATACTAATATTCTTATATTACTACTTCTAGTAATAGATTTGGTATATTAATATTTGTTGAGAGTTTGAATGAATTTTGCATGTGAGGAATTTTAGAGAGAAACAAGTAAAACTAGCAAAACAAGCAAGTGAAAAATGAGCAACCAAAATGCCCATTAAATGGTGCCAAAACCGGTGGCCCTTTTGGAGTTACAAGGGAATCTTTTTCCACTTGTTTTATTCACTTGTTTTTGCTTTTGGTAGATTGTAGGATGTAGGTGTAAGATGTAGTATGCAATGCTAGTATGTAGTGTCTCTTTCACACAATAACCAACAACAACATAAGACAAAAGAGCATCTTTGCTCATCTTATTATGGCCGAAATTTTGGTCTTTTATGGACCATTTTTGCCTTTTGTCATTTGTCCCACAAATGCTTATAAGTCTTATGTTTAGCAATCTTACATATTTTATTATTAATGTAATCATTTAACACTTAAATATTACAATTAATAATATAATATACACTCCACTTTTTGAGTAGTATACTACCATTATATCATCATATAATGGGTCCCATAATTACTAGTTAGTTAAAATTACAACTTCTTGTAACTATAAATAACTAATTACCTCTACCTCAAAACTTATATTAATACCTCAACTAATTTAGTAATATAACACTTAATTACTAAATTTAATCTTTATTTAATCACATTAAAATAAGACGCAAAATTGCACTCCCATAATTAAGGAATTAATTAATCTGTATCGCATACAATTAATTAAATAGCTATTTGGGCTTCATCCTATAGGTGTGACCTAAAGGGATCAACTGACCACCACCGTCACACGACAGTAATGTCAAACTCTAGTTAGCCAATCATTACCGATTAATGACGGTCAGTCGACTGTATAAAGAATCATCCCTCACGTATTCTTAATTTGAGATTTAATTATGATATTTAAATCATGTGATCGCACTATTGTTGAGGACACATTTCCCAACAGATATATGTTGATCAAAGTAAACGCGCAAACCTGGTAATAAAGCAAATAATGAATTGTGTAAGAACAATATGAACAATTGAAGAAAAATAATCAGAGAAATTGAAGATGAATAGATAAAAATAAACAAATAATGCAATATGATGAAACATAATTCACCAGAAAACGAAGTTGAGCGTGAAAGTGATGATTAGCGTGAGAGAAAGCAAAGAAAGAGAAAGAAGAGAGAGAAAGTTGCGTATGAATTATGACACAAATTAGTCAGCTCAGTTGTTTTTATAAACAATACACAAAAATATAAAGCTTAGATTAAATCTCAGCCATCAGATTGACATGATCAAACGGCTAGGGATGGTAGGACGGACTAACCTAGACTCTCAAGATCCTCTCTCTCTCTCTCTCTCTCTCTCTCTCTATATATATATATATATATATATATATATATATATATATATATATATATATATATATATATATATATATATATCAACAATATATATATAGAGGTAGGATCCGGTGAGTCCACCTAAATAGTTGAGTCCATAAAACAATATCACGCACTATACAAAACAATATCACGAATTTTTTTTTCAAAATTTTTTTTTTAAAAATTTTTTTTTTTTCAAATTTTTTTTTCGAAATTTTTTTTTTCGAAACTTTTTTTTTTCGAAAATTTTTTGTTTCTAAATTTTTTTTTTGGAAAATTTTTTTTTTCAGGAATTTTTTTTCGAATTTTTTTTTCGTGTTAGCTGTGATATTGTTTAGTATAACGTGTGATATTGTTTAGCATAACTTGTCGTATTGTATTACAAAACAATATCACGAAATTTTTTTTTTCAAATTTTTTTTTTTCGAAAATTTTTTTTAACAATTTTTTTTTCGTGAAAGCTGTGATATTGTTTAGTATAATGTGTGATATTGTTTAGCATAACGTGTGATATTGTATTACAAAACAATATGACGATTTTTTTTTTCAATTGTTTTTTTTTCAAAAAGTTTTTTTTTTCCAGCTGTGATATTGTTTAGTATAACGTGTGATACTGTAGGCTGTGATATTATTTAATATAAGGTGTGATATTATATCATGGACTCACGGACTCAAAAAGATAGGGTGGACTCATGTGATCCTAATTCTATATATATATATATATATATATTTATATATATATATATATATATATATATATATATATAAAGTATAATGTATGTATGAAACGTATAAATATAAGTTTTTGTTTCTCGAGTTAAACTTTTACTCTCCCGTTTCTCGTTTCACGTGGTTTAATATGAACTTATGAATGGTAATTGATTAGGTATAATTAATAACCCTTGGAAATCTTGAAAAGAAAATTTTAATATCCTTAAGAGCGCCCACAATAGATGAAAAATTCTTATGTCCTCCGGGAGGACCGTACTGCTTACACTTAAACTTTTATAATATTTTATTTAGTGGATTAGCTTTAGGTGTAAGGAGGACGGTACCCCCGGAGGACACAAGAATTTTTGACAATAGATAGTATGCTATCTTCCTCTCAATTTTTCTTTTTCCTTCTATTTTTTTGACACCTCATTTTCTCTTTCATTCATCTCATAGCTCACCATCACCATCCTTTTCCATTATTTTTTCTCACAATATAGAGAATTCTCTTATATTACTTCTCTTACTTTAAATAATATCTAAAATTTTAAAAAAGAAAAAAAACAAAAGTATTGTTGGGCAAAAGACAAATAGTGATTGGTTAATAGGTATTAGGATCAAGGTAAGCTTTCCTCTAAAAGTAGAGGAAGTAAACATCTTCCTCTTGCTAAGAGGGCATGTAACATATACCTCACAATATAGAGGATGTCCTCTTAGAGGAAAGAGAGTGTTAAGAGGATGTCTCATCTCTTTATTGTGGATGCTCTAACACAACCTCTCAGTTTTTTTTAATAAAGTAAAGAAATTAGATTGATTCATCCTTGCGGATGAGAAACGGTAAGAGAAAATCAAAGAGTTTCAAAATTAATTATATCCAACTAATCAATTAAACTCATTGGTAATTAATTTCTTAAAAGTATAAAGAGAGAGAAACTTGAGAGAGAATACTCTCTCAAAAACTTAGAAAAAAGGGATCGGGAAATTTTGCTTTTCCCTAACCTTCTTCCCAGCCCTTCATCATTTATCTTCATAATCATCTTCTCATCTTCATGGTTGTGTAGATTCTTGTCTTTTTAGTCCTTTAAATGAAAAAAAAATACAGTTTTCTTCCTTGATTTTCTCCTTCCTAAAGACTCGGCTTTAATTTACTCTCCATTTTGGCCTAGGAGGGTTTATTTTAGTCATATATCTTGGTTAAAGTAGGCTTAAATCAAGGGTAAAAGAGCAATTTTTCAAGATTATATTCAATTTGATTGTAGCTAAATCAATGTTGATAATAGAAATGTGGTTGAACTTTTGATCTTTTTGGGTTTCTTTTGAAATCTGGAGTTTTTTCTACTGAATTCTTCAGTATACAGTCTCTTTTTTTACCCTTTAGATTTGCACTTGTAATTTTGGAAAACTGCTTAAGTTTTTTACTTATTATTCTTTAATTCTTTGTTGGGTTTGAAGTGACTTTCTTTTTTATTGAAAGTTTCCTCTTTAATGCCCTTTTATTATGTTCAATTTCTGGTTATTGTTTGAAAATCATTGATTTTCTTTCACCTTTCTTATCCGCAAGGATGCTATAGGTTGATTCCGATCAATCTAGTTTCTTTACCTTATGAAAAAAATCAATTAAAAGTATAAAAGGAGGTGAATGGGTATGAGAAAGAGAAAAAATGTATTCGAAAAAGAAAGTAAACTCTAACACGATACTAGTTTTAATCCCGTGCAAAAAAATTGCACGGGTTGCTTTTTAGATTTCAATATATACGAAATATGTTATCTAATACAAATATAAGAAGACGTAGTGTTCTCAACTGATAATTAAATGATACATACGATATATAGTGGTAGCATACTCTTAAATGTTTTAAATTCGTGGGTAAACCTGACAAAATTAACCAGATCCAAATGACCAGACCTAAATGTTTATTGTTGCAAGCAAATTATTATCCATGAGTAAGTCGAGAATAGTTGACCCGAAAATAACCCAACCCAACCCGAGGCTAGCAAACCCGAAATTAACCCGACCCGAACTGGCCCAACCCAAACGGGTTGACATGTTTGTTAGGTCTACCTGGAGGAGGGGGGGGGGTATTATAACCGCAGAAGATTGAAGATTTGATTAATTGATAAGCCTTGAAAACTAATCTACATACTTGAATGAGATTAAATATTTAATAACTTGACTAATGAATTAAATTTGAATTTTATGTTATTAAAATTCAATCAAATAAAAGTGTTAATAATAATAATAATAATAATAATAATAATAATAATAATAATAATAATAATAATAACAATAATAATCATAATAATAATAATAATAATTTCCCATATTGTTCACGGGCCAATAATCTACAGCCCAAATTTTCATATTGTTGTGTCTGAATTTCTATCTATAGGCCCAACATACCATTGTTGTATAAGTCCTAATGTTTAACCTAATAGGCATCCTGATTTTAGTATTTCATGCATTTATTATCCTAACTCATCACCTCTTAGAGCTTGTTTGGATTAAGGGTAAAGGGGGGAATGAATAAGGAAGTGAAATGTAAGGTGCATTTTCCATGTTTGGCATGAGAGTAATTATTCATCTCCCGAATCTATTACCCTCATGAAGGGGTAATGCATTACCCACGCTTCCCCCCCGGGTAATGATAATGGAAATAAATCATCTACTCAGTAATCATTACTCTTATATGTCAAACCTATTATTAAGGAACTCATTACCCAAATAATTAACTTCCCCCCAGTAATTATCATCCAATTAAAATTTCCCTCTTGATTATTCTAGGGATTCCAGGCAAGCCCTTAATAGCATTCCTATACTTAGGGTTTCTACTTTATTTCATTAGCTAGATCCCAACATTCTCACGCCTCACTACACCCTCTCTCATTCTCTAATTCTAAATTTCTAACTCTCCTACTCAACCACACCACTCCGCAACCACCATAAATGAAAGCCTTACTCATTACCATCACAACCTCATCTCGACCAAAAAACACCACCACAACATCCGTCATTACACTAAAAAATTATCATCTTCATATTTTCCCAAGTTCATCAATACTCATTGAATAATGCTTGCATGCTTCTTTTCCTCTTTTTCTTTAAATTTTAGGCCAGTTATTATTATTATTATTATTATTATTATTATTATTATTATTATTATTATTATTATTATTATTATTATTATTATTATTATTATTATTATTATTATTATTATTATTATTATTATTATTATTATTATTATTATTATTATTATTATTATTATTATTACTACTACTACTATTATTAGGGTTATTTAATGATAATACTATGAACTATTAGGGTCCTTCTCAAAATACTCCATACTTTACTTTAACTAGCAATACACCCAACTTTTACACCCCTCCTCTTTTAATGAAACAGGTAGAAGGGTTACCCGTTCGACCGGTTTCTTTTTCTTTTACATTTGTTTTTTTTCCCTTAAACACCATTAACCCTTCTATGTTCTCCTAAACACCATTTTTTCTTCTCCTAAACTTTATTTACTTCTTTTCCTTCTCTAAAAATCCATGATTTTGCCAATCGCCATTTATTTTGGCTCATTTCATACAAGTGATGTATGTTCTTCATTTCTGCTTTATCTTTCTCAATGTCCCCTTTCCACCCTTTGCAATTTCCAAATTGCCAGTTGATTAGCACAATATAGCATACATATTCAGTTTTTCTGCACCCAAAATCACCACTTACACCTTCATAAATTTGGGTAAAATTTACATGAATTATTGACACTAATAAAAAAGAGTTCACTTCATCTTCATCATAACCCAATTTTCTTCAATAGTCAATACCTTATTTAAATCAAACAAAAAAAGCCCCATCTTTGTTCGTTCACCTCCTTCGTCTCAATTTTTCTACCGAGATTTTTTTTAAAGACCAGTCTTTCGATTCAATTTTTCCTCAAAACTGAAAAAAAAAATCGAAACCTAGATACCTAAACCACATAAAGCTTCAAGAATCTATCTATATTAATAAAGGAAACTTTTTTCGAGTGATTATAGAGAGTACAACCTTTATAAAATTCTAGAAGCTATATAATAATTAATAATAATAATAATAATAATAATAATAATAATAATAATAATAATAATAATAATAATAATAATAATAATAATAATAATAATAATAATAATAATAATAATAATAATAATAATAATAATAATAATAATAATAATAATAATAATAATAATAATAATAATAATAATAATAATAATAATAATAATAATAATGCTAATGCTAATGCTAAGTTGAGATCACGTATAATTGGTGGTCTTTGTATTAGAGTGAAAAAGATGTTTGCTGTTAAGCAAGATAGAGTTTCATTGTTTGGATTTTCATCAAGTAAAAAAATTAATTAATTAAATAATTAATTAATTCTCTGAATAATAAAATGAGTTTTACATGGCTTCAACAACTTCAGCACATGTATAAAAGCCCTTATGTTAGACGTACAAAAGAAACCAACTTTATAACAGCCATATCCTTCTTTATTTTTTGGTTTATTTTCTTTGATTTAGGATGAACTTTGTTGTGATTTTGATTGTGCGTATTATTGTTTTTACTTATAACTAGTGTAGATTCTCGTGCTACAGCACGGTATTTTTTAGTTTTGTTTTATAAAGAGACATTTTCATTAAATTAATTGCATAAATTAACTGTAACTTTAATGTTATAATGTACTAATATAATCTTAGTAGGAGGTAGAAAATAAAAGTTTATTTATTTTTGTCTTAAACCATTTTTATATTACTTTACTATAAAAATTAACTCTATAATGCTATATCATTTTATGAAACTAATTTATGACATTAAATTTCAATTAAGTGATGTAAAAATGTAATCTAATAAAACGCATATAAACCTTATAAAAAAACAGGTAGAAACAGTATACCACGCACTTAAAAAGAGGATTTACGAATAAGTAGACTAATATATTTCTTTTAATTAAAAAAATACATTAGAGTTGTTACGTCCTTTAAAATATACATCATATTTAGAGAGTAACTGATGAAGGATAATATAGGAAACAAATTTACGTAATTTTAAGGTGTAAGTGATGACAATAATTATGTTAAAGACTACATAAGAAGTAGGTTTCCGTAATTTTAGAGTGTAACATATAAAGAATTATATTTTGGAAATGAAAATAATTGCATAATAAATTATGAATCCACACTCTTTAAAAAACCCAAACTTGGGTTACTGTTCCAGCACAGTACTTTTGTACTCTTCTACCCATTTTACCCTCCCTTTCATTTTCTTCTGCCCATTTTACCCACTTCCATTCTTGCTTCTATGCGTATTCTCTTTTTGTTACAGTTTCCCTTTCTTTTTTTCTTTTCTTCTCTCCAACAATCACCATAATTCCTCTTTATTTTTTTCAAGGAAGCAGCTCACCTATCAGATCGGCAACAATGGTGTTAACAACTGAGGTGGATTGTTGGTTTGTGAGTTAGACAATAATGGCGATCACGAATTGAATTCGTCTGATACGAACATAGCAGGTAAGATGCCTTGTTCGTTCTTGTGATTTTTTTTTCCATTGAGGTGGATTGTTGATTGTGAGTTAAGGATAACAAAGGCGATCACGAATTGAATTCCGTTGATTATTGATTGCGAGTTAAATTTAGGATTTTGTTTTTGGGTTTAAATTGATTGCATGCAGTAATTTGGGGCTTTTTTTGTTTATAAATTGATCGCATGCAATATTTTTTGGGGTAATTTTATTTTCTGGATTAAGGATGAATCCCTTGAATCTGTTATTGACCAGAAAAATGGCACGAAATTGAATACCATCATAGAATAAAGTATCTACATTCTACAAGATGAATGATGTCAATCATTTGTAGAAAAAAAAGGTATTCTCAATACATCAACAAGATCAACGATGTTTATGTCAGGAATATCTTGCTCAAAACCCTTATTTCCCACGGGCTAATTCTCCAAAGTCCAAACTAAATTTAGAACGCCTTCGGGAAACGCCTTGACACGTCTTTTTTCTTTTGCTTGAACATGATAGTTTGACGATTGTTATCACCTATGAGAAGCTTGTGCTGTTTGTCGTGGTTCTAAGTTGTACTAGAATAAATGGGTTTAAAACTGTGTAAACTTAGTCTGAGATATGGGCTGGATGGCTCGAGATTAGCTTGGACATGGAGCTTGAGCTCAAAATAATAGAATGGTAGAGCATATTAATCTTAATCGCCAATATGAGACGGTGTTGGACTAAGCCCAGTACAATAATAATCCGACTCCTAATAGTATATACTCGCTTATTTTCGGTTGTTTGTTTAGGTTGACGGGGTATCTTGAAAGGTTGATTAGAGTGTATTGTGATTAGGGTTCATCTATATTCCATCAACATCCACGGTGTAAGAAAAAAAAATTAGTTAAGGAGGTTTTACTAATCTTAGTGCAGTCTATGAGAAAGTTCTAAATTATTAGGTAAAATATACTGACTAGCATTCTGAAAGCCATTTTTTTCCTTTAAAACCTTCACAAATCGGCTTTGATATGGTGTCGTGACTAGCTTAATTTTAATACCCTGAGAGAAACTGCTAAGCTCTTGGCTACCTCTTATAATGATTTATCGCATATGTAAAGTCTCTCTATAATACTGTATGAAATTTGTATTGGCGGTTTAAAAAGCCATCTTATTGTTATTTTGTATTACTGATGGATCACCTTATATGATGATGGATGGTTGGGATTGAGTGGGTTTTGTTGTGTAGAGATAGCCTTTTACTTTTTTCTTTTTAGCTGAGGGTGTTTTAATCAAAGGTAAACAAATTATTGAGACGGAGGGAATATGTGTTAGTTACTCCATATAGACAAGAAAAGGAAGATGCAATCTTATTGACGTGAGTTTAAGATGCATAACTGTACAAGTGTAATGCAAGCTGCCAACCTCCCAATCAGCATTGGTATACTGACTTAATGAGCAAAGACTGTCTAACTGAAGTCACTGAACTGCACGTAGATCATTTTAAACTGACAAGCATGCTATATCAACCTGTTCATTTGTACGACTAATCATTTGTTTGTGTGTCGAATTAACATGGCATTTCAAAGAATTAATAGGTTATGAGCTGCTACATGATTAAAAAAAATGAACTTTAATCATTATGTATAGTCATTAACGACCACAATATTAATCTTTTCATTTGTGTGAAGGGTCATATATATGTGTGGATGTAGTACCAGCATTTTCGAGAACTTTTATAGGTCTAGCATTGCATTTCTTCTAACTGAATTTTTGACTGACGACCATGCTACGTCAATTTGTTTGTTTGTATTAAGTCATTTTTGAGTATATCAATGTAACACATCATTTTCGAGAATTGATATGTTGAGGGTTGCATTTTTTCTGACTGAATTTTCCCTCCATTACTCTGTGTGTGCTAGCAATAGTAGCATAAATTGTTGTACATGCGATCAGAATGCTAAGCGGAAATAAGTCGGCAATATATCAATAGAAAGGAGCGTCGTCCATTATATATAAATATATTTATAGATGGTGGAACGAGCACAATTTTTTTTACAAAACTGCCTATATTTTTCCATTCTATTCTAAACCTTTGCATGTCTAAGAGAACAATTACGATCATGCTATTATTCCAATTTTAATCAATTTCTAGGTTATTTTGGTGTTTCTATTATGAGTTGGTATAATTTTTTTTGTTTTTTTTATCAGGGGTTGGTACATGACTGAAAATTTGTGTTTTTCAGTATAGTGGTAAAAGATATTTACAATCTTATATTTGTGTTCGGTCTCTGATGTTTCCGTTCTCTTCTACGCCTTTGCATATAGGTTTTTGATGTTTTTAAGTGAAGTTAGTTCTTGCCTGATCGCATTACAGTTTAGGGATTTGGGCATCTGTGTTATTTTGGAATTAACAACAGTACTGTGACTAAACTCGCTATTGCTCATACCTCCTTAGTAGTACGGGTAACCACCAGCTGGGTAGTACATACTTAGGCTGTTGTAATCCTAGAATGGTAATGGGCATATGGCTTAGCCAAGCTATTTATGGTGTTGCGAGAAGCATATGAACAAAACTGCAAGCACAAGAGTATTCTAGCATACGGAGACAGTTTATCATCTCAAACCTCGCGCATTACTTTTAGTATCAAAACAATGTCAGAAGCTAGGATCCAACATCAACCGACATCCATTAACACTAACCTTTTTTGGATTCTCATGTACGTCAAGTGATTTCGTATGTGAATCCCGAGTTAATTTCTGCAACAACTCAGCGGGCACCTATAACATCACAGATGAGGATGTGAAATTATTTAATTAAATAACGTTAGTTATATCACCTAATGTGTATTACATGATAAATAACGCTAGCAAATTAAATAATGTTAGCAAACTAATTTGAGTAAACCATAAGTTTAGTTTATATACAATCGTTTAGTTTAATTTGATTAAACTAAATGGTTATATACTCCCTCCTATTCTTAATAACCCTCCCCTTTCATGGAGGGCACGGGATTTATGGGAGGGGAGTATTATATGGTAAAGTATTGTAGTGGGGTAGGAGATTGGAGAGAGGGAAGGTATTGTGTGATTAAAATAAGTATTGTTGTGGGGTAAGGTGATTAAAATAAGATAAAGTATGAGTATTGTGGGGTATTGTTGTGGGGTGGGGTGATTAAAATAAGTATAAAAGTTTGCCAAATAAGGAAATAGGGAGATTATTGTGAATAGACGAAAAAGGAAATAGGGAGAGTTATTTAGAATAGGAGGGAGTATTATTTAATCAAATTAAACACGACACTCATTATATATAAATACTTAAGGGAAACATGGCATGCATTATAATATGTATTATAGTTCAGAGAACATTCATCACTAAATTAACTACATCAATTTCTTATCAGACTCTTGTGTTATAATTGTTCGTGATCTCTTGTAAATTTGACTTGGTGTCACTATTTTGTCTTTTCTACTAAAGATGATACCACTTTGAAACTTACACAATGAAAGAATGCTTGAGTGATTATGTTCCCAGTTTAGGCTGTTCATCTCTGGCTACCTTTTGACGTCTTACTTGTCCAAGACTGTAGGAAGTGACCTTACCAGAGATAGAGACGATGTGACTGTCACACTATCCGACAATAGGATCTGAATGTGTTGCTTCTCTTGATCATATTTTGCAGAAACTTTTAAGTTATTTTCATTTCCTTATTCAATTCTATAGCATGTTAGGTTAAGGTGTTAGACTGTTGAGTTGCTGACTGATACGCTCTTTACATATATATAGGGATAACTCAGAATTCGGATGGGATTCAAGAATAGCCCTTTCCATATATGGTTCATTCAGCGGTGTCGAATATATCAAAGCACAGAAAATCAAGTATCAAGTGTTGGAAATACTGGTAATGCAATGGATGTGATCATTTGAATTGGTCTATAAGACATTTCTAATGTGTTTGATTCTCTCGATTGCCTTTTTATCATGGTTTAATCAGAGAATCAGCAGAAAGAGGCTACTCCTCCTATCCTCAAGTTTCAATGGAGAACAACTTAGAGAAGAAGATGTACTACTTGGCTGAAGTATGTAAATATTATCCTTAATCATGTACAACTCTACCCTTTTTCCTGCGCAAGCATTCATATCTTAGATGCACATAGTAGTGTTGGCTTTTTGTTTTCGGATCTAGAATGCAAATTCTTTCTGACAAGCCTTTTAACTACAGAGAAATGCTTCTGGTAAACCAGGCCTACCCTTTTTCACGCGCAAGATATCGTTTTTATTGCATTAGATGACACCGCGGCTACTTAAAATCGGAAAAAAATGTTAAAACTATCTTGAACTTCTAGAATCAGTGACAATTGAACCAGTGATCAATCCTGTTGACATGATTGACTTGTCTGTGAATGTTGTTGTGTCAGCCTTTGTATCTGTGGGGACTGGGGAGAGAGGGAAGAAGGAAGGGAAAGGGAGGAGGTAGGAAGAGGATACGAAAAAGTGTGGAATAAGAGAATGTGAAGAACACTATCAATAATTCTTCTAAGTAGATGGCACAGAAGCAGGGTAACTAAAAACCCATGGACCCCGGTTTTCTTAAGGTCTGCCCTCTTTGTCGTTATACATCCAGACCTAGCAAGGCTAATTTGACATAAACCATCCTTGGTAACCGAAAAGATAAACTTGATTATGCCACCCCAAACAAGCCCATATCAAGAAACATACCCAAAAGACCAAAATAACCTGACTGACCCTACTGCCAACATACCCCCGAAATTACCATAACCCGTAATGACCCGCCTAGAAATGTGTTTTTGTTGATGACAACTACTCCTTCACGTATTTTATGTTACCTTAGTTCATTATGCTTTGAAGGTAGATTCAGATTTGTTATCCCAGGTATTATTTTTAATCTGAGTTGTAACGATTAAATCAAGCGAAATGTTATGCAAGATGGTTGTATAAAAAGGTGTTTAAAAAGGGGAATGAAGTTACCATTGTTATCAGAGATTATGATGAATCTAATATTTGTATGACATTTGACATAGATGCGGTTTATAACATATAATAAATAATTTAGATTAGCAACAACAGCATGCCGTTTTTTAGATTTGCATTGTTCTCCCATTGTTGTTGGTTTGACAATTGTACAGAATTGCCAATTGAGATTTTGGATGTCTAATGTCCAGTTTTATATCCTAAATAAATCACTGACTTTCCAAAGAATTGTGGCATACTGATAATGACTCCTTGAACTTCATAAATGTTGCAGGTTCTTTCACGTTTTGGTATGTTTGCTGTTGTTGGAGCTAACAAGCCACTTCCACCGGTAGACTTCAGAATCTATGTTATGGATGATGGCCTACTACTCATGAGGTTTAAAGGTCTATTCGGAACTGCTGTTGATAGCGGAATTTGCATTTAGAGAGTACCGAAAATGGGAGGTAACTTGGACATGGAATTTTCAGTTTATATATTAGTTCTCAATTATCGTTTTACTAACCTATCTATTGAGCTTGATTTATCCTTATACACACAAATTTTGTTGCCTGCAGCCAGAAACTGTCATTGATGGAAAACAGCGACATAAAACAAGCTTTTTAGGGCAGGCTGATATTTCTTTTTCCTATTCATTATGCTAATTTAATACTCTGATGAGATTCACGGGTTTGCCTTTCACATAAGGCGTAGATGCACATTACATGGCTATTTGCATTTTCAGTAAAAGTAGTTCCCAAAATGTAAACTCTTAATCCCGAATTACTCATAGATTCTCAGCTGGCACATGAGTATCTCCGATGAAATCATTGTGCTGGTTAGACCGAACTTCCTGTCGCTCAGGTCAAGACAGAATGTGGTGCACTTTTGGAAGGTGAAAAATTTACTTAATAAAATGTTCTGACTGAGTTGATTCTTGGTATCAGGAGAAAGACAAGCGTCTGAAACTGACACCAAATATAAAAAGAAAATAGGCGGGTTGAGCCAGCAATGTCAGGGCAAGACAGATGATTGCTATCAAGCTTGGATGTCTTTGACTATTGTGAAAAAGCAGTTGGAGGTGGTCAGGACGGAACTTGACAGAAAATCTAATTTGATTACCAAACGCAATCTAATTTCACCCGACCGTGTGAAATATGGGTAATTTATATGGTTATACCAGTATGGTATCATGTTCATTTTGTTTTTACACCACCGACTGAGGTTTTAACCCACAATCTATATTATTTAGACTCATCTATGAGCATTCTAAATGGATAAATAAAAGTGTCTATATATTATGAGAAGTACCTTATATGAGAGTTGTGAATGTCAAATACGCTGATATTTAGTTAATTGAATACAAGATTTGCTGTTATTTTCGACAGTATATTTAGTTAATTTGGTTAAGAGTGATTATTTGTAACTATTTCGAATCTGCAGACTTATAAACCTTCAATTTGTGGAGGGCAACCCCTTTTTACCCTTAAAGAAGGACGTTATGTTGAGGATCTCTCTTGCCTTTGCTGAGCTTTCAGGTTAGTCATCCTACCCTCTCCTTTTTCTTTCACTCTTAATATTCCAGTATCTTCGCCTGATCAAATCATGCTAATTCATGCATTAGTATTAGCTTAGTAAATATGAAATCATTGTTAGGTGTGGAGGAGGGGGAAAGATGAGAGGAGGAGGAGGAGGAGGAGGAGGAGGAGGAGGAGGAGGAGGAGGAGGAGCCACCATGTTTACTGCCCAACCTTATAGAGTTTAACCATTTTTAAAATAGATTCACACCAAGTTTTAAGACCTTCCACGGAGTAGAAGTTGATTTGGTCGTAAATAAAATGAATGTCGGGCGCGGGCACCATGCCTTTCTGGTACTCCTAAATAAGGCGTCAGTGTTTAATCTGAGTTACGGAACATGGTAGGGTAAAACATTGGCCTTTGCTCTAGAGTTAGCATGTGTACTTCATTACAATCCGTTCTTGGTAGTGGGCGAGGTGACAATCTTGGAAAAAAAAGTACAAGTGATTCTTTATATGTTAATTTAGTCTTATGCAATTATGCGAAATATAAAGCTTTTTAACTTTGCTTTAATAGTTAGCTTGTGTACTCGATTACAGTCTGTTCTTGGTAATGAACGAAAAGGAAATTATCTTGGAAAAAAATATACAAGCGATTCTTGAACTAAATGCAAATCCCATAAGTAACAAAAGCACCTGTTCAGGGGAAATTGAGAAGGAAAGGGAGGTAAAGCTTTTGCGTTTGGTTTAGTACAGTAGTATTTTTTAGTGGCATGATATAGATTGGCCCATGTAGTAATGTCTCTTTTTTTATCATATGCGACACTCAGTGGCGCCTTCTATTTTCTAAAACATGTAGCTAGGTCAAAGTAAACAACTCCACTTGACAACCTTTATAGTTTATATAAGGGCAACTTAGAGTTAATGGCTGCCTCCAGTTCCTTTTTGTAAGACAAGATTATAGAAATGAGATAACCATATTTTAAATACACCAAGATTTTGAGCTTCTCTTTATAAGAGACCATCTCATCAAAGCCTCGCTAATAATTCAATTGATGTCTGTTCATTAAACAAGAAAGAATAGCTAGCTGCGTGTTTCTGTTTTCGCGTCTTAAGCAAGCTAATTTCGGTCATGATTATATTTGTTTATAAACCTTGTGATTTTTGTGTTTGGTTGCAATTTCAGAATTCTTATTGCAAGACCTGGCTCGCCCGAATTGGAAAGGCTCAAAAATGGCTTTCTCGATAAATATCTTATATATGGAAAATGTAAGTATGAACTATGTTGTACACCTATTTTTTCATTGTTCTGATGTTATATGAAAAGAAGTGGCTATAGTTCCACATATATGTGAGTTGTCCTAATTTTAGTACTTCGGTTAATACAATTCTTGCCAGAAACTTCGGGAGTGTCGTTGCATTGATGTACAAGGTATTACTTAGATATTGTTTAGGTATTTTTTACCGAGTTGATTGATTAAGGTCAATGCGGTCTTACTCGTTGGTTGATTGCATGATCGTTCGTATGTTAGTAAATAAATAGAGCGCGTAATGTAAATTGACACGTGAGATTTGGTGACGCGGAAAACCCAATGTGGGAACAACCGCGGGAGGGACGGTACCCTGGCGAATATTGCACTATACTTGAATAGGAGGATGATTACAATTGAGGCGCAAAGCTAATCCTGCTGGCACTAGGCGTCTGGCCTGCAAGATCTTGGACGGATGTATATTTGAGTATAATAATATGCTAATGTCGTGGTGTTGATGTGTACTTGAATGTGAATGTGTGAATGTCCTTCTTGATTTGCTTCCTTGGCTATTTATAGGGTAAGAACCCTAGATATGTCCTACTTTGATTATGGAAAGGGAATATAACTTCCATAAGAACTCTTTCCAAACTCGGCCGCCTTTCCCAATTCTCCCTGATCTCCCTAACTTCTCTTTCCTTAATCTGGACGCCTTCTACAATGGGCCCCTGATCTTCTTTCAGCCCGTTTCTCCTTTTCCCTATTACGGGCTTCCTTCCTCCTTATTACTCCTCCCATAACCTTTTATTTTATTAAGTGGGCCTTCCTTATTATGCTATTTTTAGCCCAAATAGTTTGCCCCAAATTTCTTTTGAAGTACGCTTTAAGGTGTCGAGCAAGAAATTTACGTAATCGAATGCCAAAACCCTAAGCCGTCTTTTACACTCCTCATGCAATCCATCACGTCAGCCGCCCTATTCCTCTTTTCTCGCACCCTTTTTCCCTCTCTCTTCTTTATAACCCCAACCTCCGCCTTTCAGTTTCCATTAACTTCAAATCATTTCAAAAAATCTCCTTCTCTCTAAACCCTCAACCTTCCTTTTCTTCTACCCCGCCGGCTTCACTGTTCCACCCTCCATTGATACTCTCATCAGGTATTCTTCCTCTTTTTCTTCTTTAATTTCCATTTTCTCTTTCTTCGCCATGGGTAAAACTCGACAATCTTCATCAACCTCCACACCCGCTGACCGTAATCTTGACCCAACCTTTCCTTCTCGGGGGCTCTTTAAACATCCCCACGACTGTGACTCTGCTTTGACTCCGGCCAACATTCCTATGATTAAGAGTCTGCTTGGTCTTGGTGACGGGGTGGACATTGCCATCCCTGAACCGGGACAGAAGCTGACGCCCTTCGTCCGGGGTGGGTTGGTTTTTATCTGTACCCATTTAGATACGGCCTCCGTTTTCCTTTTCCTAAACTCATCCAAGACTTCATCTTTACCAACAACTTCGCCATGGCACAAATTTCTCCTACCATCTGGAGGGTTCTTCTCTACTCTCTGGCCGCCGGTCGAACACCGGTAAACTCCGTCACTCGGGCGATCTAGCCCATATGTACAACATCGATCCCCGGGCGGGGTCAATTCTCATTCCGGGTCGTGGAGAGGCTCCTTCAAACACGTGTCCAAATCCCATGATGAGAAAATGGTTTGAGGACTTCTTCTTTGTGAGGAAGGACTCCATCCACCTCCCGCCGATTACATCTTCGAGAAATGGGTTCTAACTTCGAGTAAGTAGCCTTCCCGTCACACCGATTTATTTTATCTCGCCGCTTACTAGCTTACTTCATCGTCTTCATGCAGCCCCGTGACCCGACCCGCATTGGTGCTAAGATCCCCTGCGCAAAGAAATTGTTCAAAGATATCTCCGAATCGAGAGAAAGTTCCGGACTCCGCCTCCCGGTTTTTCACCGCTTCCTCCTCCAACCCTCCTCGCCGGCTCACGGATGTCTTCTAGTAAGACTTCCACAACCATTTTAATTCGCATGCTGTTTCTCCTGATGTTCTAAGTATCTTGTCGTCTGAGACTACATCTGCTTGCAGGTTCAAAGTTGATCCTTTAGAAATCATCCTCCAAAGCGCCAAAAGGAAGAGACCTTCCGCCACCACGATGTGGCATCCGCCTCCAAGAGGAGTGCTCCTCCGCTTCCTTCCGGACTCCTTCTACGTTTTCCGATTCTGCTGCCGCACCCGAGCCCTTGGAGGTTGACCCGTTGTCTCGTCATCCGCCTATTCCTCTTGCCGAGTCCTCGTGCTTCATCCAAATGGAGGCATTACCGCTTATTTCCCAGGGGTTTTGGGAATGTGGACAAGGTGCCATCTTGGCGAGATCGACCACCGCTCTTCCCTCCTCTCGAAGGAGACATTTTCGAGTTCTCCCCGGAGGAGATGGCTGAGAACGACGTGCACAATACCTTCATGGTAAATACTCTTCATTTTATACCGTTTGTTTGCTTTTGCTTGGATTCCTCTTCTTTGAGTTCGACTTTCTTGACCCCAGACGAGCCCTCCAACCGACTCTATAATAGGAAGATGATCAACATAGTGCGGACCACCCGGCCCGTGCTACCAACGTCAAAAACCAGGAGTCAAGGGGACTATTGCCGATTTAGCGCAGCAGCCGGCCGATCCTGAAGGAGCGTGTGGTGGAGTCAAGACCGAGCTTCGTCACCAAGAAGAAGTCAAGGAGGGGGCGATCACCGGCTCGCACTCAGCGGTGTGCGAACACTTTCTCTAACTCCTCAAGCGCTCGATGAGAAGATCAACGAGCCGATCTCCTGGCCACCAACGTTGTTGCCTATGCTACCCGGGGGGGAAAAATCGGCGGGATGCGTCTTTGCTCTTGAGGAGGCTCCCACCAAAGAAGCTATAGAGGAGGAGGAGGAGAAGCGGTGGAGATGATCTACCCCACCCAACTCTGCTTGCGCCGATGCCTCGAAGTTGGGGAGGTGAATTCTCCCGCATTGGGTGAGCAAGCTACTTTGGGGGTGACGCCGGAATGTCCTAGGATGCTTTGCCGATGAAGCTCGGGAAGTTATGGTGGCCGAGGATGTGCAAGCCGTGCGGTACACAAACGGGAGGTCGGCGAGCGGAGGAGGTGCCGGGTAGAGGTCATTAATGTGACCGATAATTAAGTATTTTTATGTTTTGATGAATTTTTGGCGATCCGGCCCAAAGGTGGCAGACTTGTAAGTTTTTAAAACTCTCTTTTGTGGTTGCTCCGCCAAGGTGGCGGTTAAACTTTGGGCCGTATTTTGGGCCATGTTTTGGAATGCCCCTTGTCATAGTTTGGCAAGGTTTTAGCCTACATATCGTGTGCTTGTTATTTATTTTCCCTAGTTTAGGAAGTTTGCCGTGTCGGCCGCTGATCGATTTAGGCGAGTCCCGTCATCCCGAAAAGGCCGACGTTATGACCACTAGTCGCTGTGTCGGCTTTGATGGTGATTTAGGCATATCTTAGTAATGTAAGGAGGAGTGGTCGTGTCAACCTAAGAGGTCGATTTAGACCCGGCTGTCACCGAAAAGGCCGATCCGGACTAAGCTAGCATTGTTGTGTCGGCACCGATGGATGGTGATTTAGGCCTATCTGCATTTTGGACTACTTAACCTTGTTCATGACGCAAGGTGTGTTCATCACGTTTAAAGCCAACAGGGCGTAATTTAGGCAAGTTTATCGTCATTCTAGGACCAATGGGACGACTGCAGATTTTGGTAGCGCAGATATCCCTACGTTCCATGTTCGTGTGCATGCATCTTTGGGCCCGATTAATTGCGATTAGTGCGAGCTACGTCCGGGGGTGGTATCGGGGGTAGCCGGGTAAGCGTGTTTAGTCACAACCAGGCTCCTTTCGTATGTTCCACAAATCCGCTTTGTAAGGGTGCTCCTTGTGGAGAAAATAGGTTAGGCATGTTGGAGTGTCATGTGCCTTGTCACCCCGCGTTGGCGATTGAGAGTCTGCTGAGACATCCTTTCAAAGTACCATAGACACTAGGATTCAAAGTGATGTACTTAGAGAAGCACGAAAATAAGAAAATCTATTAAAATGATGTGAAGTACTTCGCCATCTCATGGGTACTGCAGCAATTGTGGACCCGTGGCGCCGCTGCACCACACCATCTAATAGTAGTTTAAAGTTTTAAAAGAGCTAGAGACACCAGAAAATAAAGTGAAATTGGCAGTATGCCTACTACCGGATTTTTATTTTAACTTTATAAATGATTTGGCTTTTCATAGTACACCATTCTGAAAGCTAAAGTCTACTTATTATTAAAAATAATATATCTTCGAGTGAAGTATGTTCCATGGGCGTTATATGATTTGACCGTCCATAGTCATCGATCTGATGCACCATGGCCAACAACTCCTTCTACCTGGTATGGTCCTTCCCATTTGTAGGTGAATTTGCCCTTTTCGATTCTTGGTGTTTTGAAACACTTCTCGAGAACCATGTCTCCTACCTCTGGAGCCTCGACTTTCACATTCTTGTTATAACTCCTAGCCACGATCGTTTGTTTGTAGGCGACCAGACGGATTTTTGCGCTTGCTCGCACTCGTCAATGTCTCCAGGCTTCGATCATCTCTCGTTGTTCGGTTCCCCGTCATATTTTCATACCCGTGAGTGGGAACTAGAACTTCTAACGGAATGATCGCTTCCGCGCCAAACACCAGTGAAGGAAGGGTGTTTGACACATTCTTATCTTTGGTGTCGTTCGTCCGACCATAATACTAGTGGCACCATTCATCCGCCCACTTTCCTCCTAACTCCCGTAACCTCCTTCTCGGATTGTCCATGATGATTTTGTTCTTTGGATTCACTTTGCCGTTGGACTTTGGAGTCCTAGTGCGACTTTTTAGGGTGATGTTCCACCTGGCACAGTATCCCTCGGTATCGTTGGAGATGAATTGTGAGCCATTGTCATATATGATTTCGATGGGATACCAAACTCGCAAATGATATTTCGTTTTATAAACGAAATGACACGCTTATCTTTTACTTCGTGAATGCTTCGCCTCTATCCACTGGGAGAAGTAGTCGTCATTGCCGAAGATCCGGGTTCGCTTCCTATGGCTCGTGGCGGAGGTCCTACTATGTCCATGCCCACGCCATGAATGGCCAGGGAGAAATGATAGGGTGCGGGGTTCTGTGGTGATGGATCATTGGTGATGAGCGCGCCAGCGTCACATTTGCGTGCCTTCATTGTAAGCCGCAGTATCCTTGCTGAGGGCTTTATTTGCCGGACTCTTGCCCCCTGCATGGTTTCCACATTCGCCATTGTGAAGAGCGTATGTCTGATCTGCCCTTCTTTCTTGTCCAGTCAGTAAGTAGGGGCACATTAGTGATTCTCTGAATAATATATCATCAATGAGTATAAACACAGAGGCCTTCACTCCGAAAGCTCTCACTTCTTTCTTGTCGTCGACAACTTGTTATGTGTGACGAGCCGGTCTAGGTAAGGTGTACGCCATCCTCGCTGCTCATATGATTGATCGGTGATGTGAGCTCTCACCTTCCTCTCAGAATCGCACGGGCTCCTTCTCCATTCTCGTGGATCCTCCAGTTCTCCTTTGTTTACTTCATCCGCTCTTCTGGATAGAAGGCTCCGGCATGTGTGCTATTAGAATCTTTGGATAGCTCGTTGGTTTAAATGTTGCCCCCGACCAAGGCGTCCGCTTCCACATTCTCGATCTCTCGGGAATCGCTAAGCTTGCGAAGTTGCGAATTTTTGTTTTAATTCCTTCGCTATTTTCAAGTATGCAATCATCTTTGAGTCTCTGGCTATGAACTCATCATTTACGTGGTTGACTATTAGCAAAGAGTCACTGGATATGTGCAGGTGCCTGACCCCTAACTCCAGAGCTAGCTTCATTCCCAATATCAAGGCCTCGTATTTTGTTTCATTGTTGGTTGCCTTGAATTCACATCTTACTGCTTGCGCTATCAGGTCTCCCTGTGGTGATCGTAGGATTAATCCCACACCTGCTGATACGTGCATTTTATATAGTCCTTTTAGGCCTTTTTATGCACGTATTTCTATGCTATTATCGTAGTTTTATGCTACGAAATGCCCCGAATATGCTACTTTGGTTTGTTTTGTCTTATTTGCAGGAATAAAGCAGAAAATAGTGAAATCGAGCCTTTTACCGTCCGTTTAGCATGCATTTGGAGGAAGAGTGAATTTGGAGCGGGAATGTAGCTATTTTGAGATGCGCAAAGAAGAAAGATAGCTAGGCGAGCAAAGGAAGAACTTCAAATTGCTAGTGCCTACTTTGGAGAGCCATATCTCGAGTTTTACAACATATCTTCATATGACTATAATGGGAGATGAAAGCTTGTCCTCTTAGCTTTCCAACGCCACCGGAATCGCCCTATTTGTCCAAGTAACGAAGAAATGGCAGCCGTTTGAAATTCAGTGCGCAAAGCAGGAAATTGTGCGCTGGAAAGTACTCGATCGAGTACAATTATGTTCGATCGAGTCCTTTTTCTACTCGAACGAGTAGTTGCATTTTAAGTTTTACTCGATCGAGTAGATTTTCTATTCGATCGAGTGGTTTAAGCTTTATTTTACTCGATCGAGTAGTTTAAAATCACTCGATCGAGTGGTTTCTATTGGGCTCGGGCCTTTTTAGCTTTAATCCGTCATTAGGTTAAATAAAATCCTATTTCTCATATAAATAGGAAGGGGGGACGTCATCTCTCACTCTCCCAACACTACATACACTACTTTTCTTCTGTTTTCCACTGTTCTCTGTTCCTTTCTTTTCCGGATCTCTTAATCAGTAATTCCTTTCCTTACTCTTTTTCTTCCTTTACTTTATTTTTAATTTATGATGTTGTTTATTCCTTTATTTTTCGTTCTTGCTCTTTCCTTATTTATGTCTAGCTAATTTCTCTGCTAGGATTAGGGTAGTGAATGGAGTGTTGTTAATTGCTGATTAGGTTTATAGATTTGTCGTTGTTGTTTTAGTCTATGTTGTTAATCACTGCTATAATTATATCCTGCTAGTTGAGTCGACACAATTAGCCTATTTAACTTTGGTAAACCTTGACCTGGACCGAAAGGTTGGAAGGGGTGAGACCCACAGTGAACAATAGGATGCTTTAGTGAGGGCGAAAGTTAAGCTAATAACATTTTAGGGCAAATTGAGACCGAAAGAAGATATTCATTGCCCCTTAGACCGACACATCAACTGATTTGTGACCTTAACTGCGATTAACTGACGTTCATTGATGACCCGAAATCCTAGTCCTCTCTCCCTTGCTTGTTAATTCCTCTCATTTTTATTTCTCTTGCTTTATCTTATTTAGTTTAGTCAAACAACTCAAAACCCCCAACTTGTGACTTAGACAGACCGAATAGACAAGTAGATAGTGACCGCCTCCCTGTGGAGATCGACCCTACTTACCGCTGACTTCTGTTAGTAGTAGTTAGGTATTTATTTTTGGTACTGAAACGGCGGTATCACCTGCCCCCATTTGGTTGGAGGCTCCGTCAATATGCATCTGCCAGACTTCTGTCTCCTTGCTTCCCTCTAAGGTGAGGATCTCCGTATCTACCGGATTACGGATGGTCAATGAAGTCCGACACGAAGTCGGCCAAAGTGCTTGCGATTTGATTGTTGTTACGGGGTTATCTTGGATATCGTACCCACTGAGGCGTACAAACCATTTTGACATTCTGCCTGATAGTTCAGGCTTCCTCATGATAGATTTTAGCGGGTAGTTGGTCACGACATGTATGATGTGGGACTCAAAATAGGGGCGCAGTTTGCGAGATGCTACTACCAATGCTAGTACTAATTTTTCAAGAGATGTGTATCTGATCTCTGCCGTTAGCAGAGACTTGCTCACGTAGTATCAAGCCTCTCTTTTTTCTGCTCTCGACCAGGACAAGACTCACTGCCCACCTCCGTGACGTCCGAGGTATAGGAATAGTGATTCCCCGGCCGGCCGGCGGCCGACGGATGGCGGGGCTCAGCGAGGTAGTGTTTCGACTCTCTGAAGGCTTGCTCGTGCTCGAGGTCCATTCAATCGGCTTTTCCTTAGTATGTCGTAAAAAACGACTGCATTTATCCGAAAATCTTGAAATGAACCTTTTGGTCGCTACCTTTCCAAATAGTCTTTGAACATCCTTAGGCTTTTCGGTGATTCTAGTTGTAAGACGACTTTGATCCGCTCGATCTTTGGCTTCTATCCCTCTTTGAGTTACAATATAGCCTAAGAATTTGCCGAAGATACTCCGAAGGTGCATTTAGATGGGTTTAGCTTCATTTTGTATTCCCCGAGGGTCTTGAATGTTTCGCGCCGGATGCCGCATGTGATCTTTGGCCTTCTCCGATTTCACCACCATGTCATCAATATACACCTCCATTGTTCTTCCTATCTCGCTCTTTGAACATTCGGTTAACTTGACCTTTGATATGTGGAGCTGCGTTCTTTAGTAGAATGGCGTGACGTTATAGCAATATATTCCTCTTTCGGACATGAATGCCGTCTTCTCTTGATCTGCAGGACCCATCTTAATCTGATTGTATCCACTCCACGCGCGTCCGGAATGTCGGATCTCATGTCCATCCGGTGTTGCGTCCACCGTTCAATCAATATGAGGCGGGGAATGGATCTTTAAGGCATGATTTGTTGAGGTCGGTGAAGTCCACACATACTCTCCACTTTCCATTCTTCTTTGGCACCACCACTACGTTAGATTACGGTCGTTTCGGATATTTTACTTCTCTTATTTTCTTTGCTACCCATTATCTACCTCTTGGTTGATCACTTTGTTTCTTTCCGCTGCAAACTTTCTTCTTCTCTGCTGGATGGGTTTACACTTTGGGTCCACACTAAGCTTATGCGTTATGATGGACGGATCTATTCCTATCATGTCATCATGTGACCACGCAAAATAATCCATGTTATCCTGTAAGAACTTGACTAGTTGATGTCTTAAGCTTCATGTGCATCCTGCTCCAATGAGCACGGTTCTTTCTGGGTGCAACTTGTCCAGGTTGATTTGATCCAGTTCTTCTGCTGGGGGGTTCGATGTATTCGTCCTGGATAGGCTGCTTCTTTAATTGTTATGCGGGAGGGCTGGCAGTGCACTTAAGTGCCTTCTTATAGCAGCCTCTAGCTTCCTCCTGATCTCCTCTTATTGTTTCTACTCCCCATGGTGTGGGGAACTTTATACACTGGTGATATGTTGAGGGGACTGCTTTCATCTGCTGCAATCATGGTCTTCCCAAGATGACGTTGTAGGTGGAGGGGCCGTCTATAACCAGGTACCTGACTTGCTTGTTGACTCCTCCCACATAGATTGGGATGACTATCTCGCCCAACGAGCTGGCTGTTTCTCCACTGAAGCCTAGTAGCGGAATAGTCTTCTTCTGCAAATCCTTCTCGCTAAATCCCATGTTTTCTATAGTTTTCAGCATAATCAGGTTGACCGAGCTTCATGTATCTACCAAGACCTTCCTGACTGTGCAATTGGTCATTGATAAGGTGATAATAAGTGCGTCGTGATGTTCTCGCTCGTCGTATGTATCTCCTTCATCAAAGCTGACCGCTGGTAGGTCACTATGAGAAATTCTGCAAGAATTGGCTAGCCTGTCTCCTTTGGTCTCGGTGGCACGTCTTTTAGTCTGCCGAGTATGTCGGCCCGCTTAAGTCCGAGCCGCTTTGTTATCACGTTTATGATTTTGGTGCATGTGGGTGGGTTTGTAGGCTTGGCGAGCCTACCTTATCTTCTTTGCTTGCCCCACGTGGTAATAGGTGGCTCAGCTTTCCTTGTTCGTACAGGCGCTTGATCTCTCTTCGTAATGTGTAGCAATCCTCGGTGTTGTGCCCAATATCACGGTGGAACTCACACTTCTTCTTGCTATCCTTTCTCCACGCTTGCTCTCCTACTCGGTGGGTTGGGCCACCGACTCCATCTCCCATCTCCCGAGTGCCTTTAAGATTCCCCCAATACCGTGGTGAATCCATACTCGCCAGTGTGGGGAGTTGCTTGATTTTTCTCGATTCTGACTGACTCCTTCCATATGGTCTATACCTCTCATCCTTCTTCTTTGGTGGTTTGCTTTCTTCCCGATTTCTCCACTACCGAGGTACTCTTAGAAATACTTGGCGTGCTTAGTAAGATGGCTCGCTAGGATATCTTCCTCCAACTGATTGCGCGGCCAGCTACCTTCTCCTGCATCGCCTCGAAACTATGGCGGGATGCATAGTTAGCGCTTGTATAGGTCGGAGTCGTGGTGGAGGTCTCTTCAAGGCTTCTACACCGTTGAGACATCGCACTCTCGTCATCGCTACCTTCTCATTGTTGAACCTAGTATTGTATTCTCCAATGCTCTCTCCCCCCCGGACGATTCTCGTACGCATCTCCCGCGTGCTTCGTGGTTTTTTTGCTTGCGAATTGTTGAGTAAATGCGTTCACCAATTCAAGAAATGTAGATATCGATCTATCAGGCGTGCTCACAAACCATCGAAGTCTTGGTCTGTTAGGGTGGACCCAAACCATTTGCACATGCGAGCCTCCTCGACTTGCCTACACATTCTTTCGTCATCATTTTCTCAAGCTTGTGGCTTATATGATCAAAGGGATCTGTTGTGCCGTCGAAGAGGGGCATATTTGGATTTGTGAATCCCTTTGGCATGGCCGTGATGGATATGGTGTCCACGAATGGTGAGTCGGCATAGGCTTGTCTAATCTTTGCTTCCTCGAGTGGGGTGGCAATCCGGGACCCTGCTCGGTATTTCTTTTAACTCAATCTTCTTTGATTTGTTATCTTTGCTTGAATGGGGTCCGCTTTGTCATTTTTTCTTTGGTTCAATATATTGCCTCCGATCCGAGCTCTTGAAGGTTACGATGTGTTCCCATTTGCTAGAGGAGTCGTTGTAACGACTATCCCCTGTTGCCGATCCATTTGTTGGTTTGACTCGGATCCCGCTCCCGTGTGTCGGTCGATCATGGGGCGGGTCGCTGATCGGGATGCCACCACGCTTGTGCTTCCACACGGCTAGCCGCGGCGATTATCCGGCGTGAGGTATCCCGGCCCTTGTGGGGTTATTCTTCCATCGATGGTATTGTGAACATATCCAATCTGGTTACCGATTCGATCGGTATCGTCGAAGTGGATTCTCGCTACGATGCCCCTGCGTCGGATCTACTAGTGGAGACCTTCCCACGCCCCGCCTTCTTTGGGGTGTGGCATCATTGTTTCAGGATGTCTATTTGTGCCCAGAGCTTCCTGTCCCTTTTTCTTGCTTCAGCTTTCCTCTGGTCTTCTCTCATGTTTTCCATGGCTTTCTGAAGATTTTCTACGCCGGTGAGTAAGATTTGTGTGGGACTAGGTGGCGGGGTGAGGCTTGAACTTTCTGCTCCCTTATCTGGTCTGCCTTGGGTCGTGACAGCAGGAGTCCTAGGAGGTAGAGAGGTTTTTGTTGTAGGTATGATTCTTGACGTGTGTCCGGGAGCCTGTGTAACCACTGTTGATGTTGGATTTTGAGTAGAGGGCGGTGGTGGCGATGGTTGTCTGCTCCCTGACACGGCGTCCGATGCTTGTTTTTCCATTGTGTATCTAGAGTATCAACGATTGACGACCACAATGCCCCACGGTGGGCGCCAAACTGTTTAGGTATTTTTTACCGAGTTGATTGATTAAGGTCAATGCGGTCTTACTCGTTGGTTGATTGCATGATCGTTCGTATGTTAGTAAATAAATAGAGCGCGTAATGTAAATTGACACGTGAGATTTGGTGACGAAGAAAACCCAATATGAAAACAACCGCGGGAGAGACGGTACCCTGCCGAATATTGCACTATACTTGAATAGGAGGATAATTACAATTGAGGCGCAAAGCTAATCCTGCTGGCACTAGGCGTCTGGCCTGCAAGATCTTGGACGGATGTATATTTGAGTATAATAATATGCTAATGCCGTGGTGTTTATGTGTACTTGAATGTGAATGTGTGAATGTCCTTCTTGATTTGCTTCCTTGGCTATTTATAGGGTAAGAACCCTAGATATGTCCTACTTTGATTATGGAAAGGGAATATAATTTCCATAAGAACTCTTTCCAAACTCGGCCGCCTTTTCCAATTCTCCCTGATCTCCCTAACTTCTCCCTAACCTCTCCCTAACTTCTCTTTCCTTAATCCGGACGCCTTCTACGATGGGCCCCTGATCTTCTTTCAGCCCGTTTCTCCTTTTGTTTCTCCTTTTCCCTATTACGGGCTTCCTTCCTCCTTATTACTCCTCCCATAACCTTTTATTTTATTAAGTGGGCCGTCCTTATTATGCTATTTTTAGCCCAAACAGATATTAATATACTTTTCTAGAGTGAAATAGGGGTAGCTCATATTGTCTTTGAGCATTAAGTTAGATGAGCAGGGCCATATTCCATGCTCGCATTCTAATATGAATTGTTTTATTGTAAATTTACTTGACTTGCTTTCCAAACAACAATAAATGTTGAGGCCACCAACTTTGTCGCTTAGCAATTAAACATTTTACACCGAGGTCACTTTACCACTGAAACTATGTAAGTGAAGTTTGTTGGAACTAAACAAATCGATTTTATCTCTGATACAATACTTGCCTTTTGTTTTGTCGAGAACTTTGGGATTGGTTTCTTCAGCATCTTAATAGTAGTCACTGTCTATTTTCGTTATAGAGGCCAGTTTTAATGTGCTGGATTGTGATGAAATACGTAAAATTGAGAACTACAATGAATTTAATTCTCCTATATTTCTACTCTTTTGTACTTCAGGGTGACGTTATGAACCATCGAACGGATGATTAATGTAAAATTTTCGAACACTTGTGAGTTTAAGAACATGATACCAGTTAAATTTGAGGTGTTTTCTTTTTAATTCCCATACTCTTTGAGGTGATTCTGGCCCATAATATGATGGGTCAGCGCAGTGCGATGCATGTTTAGTTTCATTTGGAAAATTACCAAAATTTTTAAGGATAGTTGTAAGTATATTATAGTGGTAAAACGGGTATATACGAAATTAACAGCTCAAAACGGTGCATTTCGTGAATTACAGCTCTATCTCTTCGCTTAACCCTCTTGCTGTTACTTTTGGTTTCTTTGGCTTTTGTAGTAAGCAATAGATTGAGAATATATCCCTCTAGAACAGTTTGGACTCTAAAAGGATGAAAGTGAAAAGCCGTTTTAAGTTTCAAAATTATAATGGAAGTGAAAGTGGTCTTCATTAACAAATGGGATTGGCGGTCTTCAGCAACTATCGTTAGCCTATGTTTCTTTGTTCACTTCCAATTAACTCTATCAATTCATTGATCTTTCTCATTTTCTTTATTTCTGATTTTTAATAACTTTCATTTGTTATTTAAGAGGTTAAATATTTGGAATTTTGGTATGTGATGTCAGTTGTTGGTGCTGAAGGGGGAGGATATTGGACTCCAGATCAGGTTTCATTGCTGAAAGCACTCAAAGCAGTCGATCAGGTATTTCTTTATGGTATGACTTGATATCTAATAATGATTTTTACGAATGGGACTATGTGAGCGTATAGCTACGACATTGGGTTGTAGCCGGTAGGTAATAATATGCAAGTCAGTTTTCTTTAGACCTTTCAATTTTGGAGTTGATTCAATTATTTTTATTTGTAGTTGATTTTCCAACTCTGGTCCTCCTCGAATTCAAGTGATGAGTCTATAAAAGAATCGATTATATTATATAGTAGAGAGAATATTCTCTAAATAGAGTCTAATTAACTGCTTACTCTTCGTAATTTGTTGTGAAATGAAATTACAGGGTTATAATAATCTGCAAGTAATTGTAAAATCCTCTATTTTTGCATAGATGTTTAAGATTTTCTTAACCATATTTTTCCAAGATTTGTACTTGAATCTTGACACCATTCTTCTATTTAACAGCAAAAAACAACTTAGAACTAAACAGCAGAAACTTAGATTGGGTAGGGAAAAAGCTGACAGATCACTTCCTTCTCTGCTCCTGGGAAGGTGATTAAATGTTCTTTAATTCCATAATACGAATTGGTAGATCTGTCATAAGGTTTCAATGGTCCAAGGTTTATATTCTTATTGAAATATCTAACTAGCTTTTAGGTCCCTAGATTCGAGTGAGGGGAGTTGTGATGTGTAAGCTATTTGTTACTTGTCATGTATTATGGCAAAATGGTTATTTCACAAACCCTATTTAGACGGCTTTATTTACTTGAATACTCTGGCCTTGTGTGTAGGCTATTTCCGTACCATCCCCAATCGACCCAAATGAACTTGTTACTATCTGGGACCTAGAGGTGGGAAAGATAAATCCTTCAGAGCATAAGCGGATAAAGCTTAATAGGAGCTTCAGTCGTGCTATTATTGATCAGGAGTTGAAGCCAAGCTCCAATGAAAGGAAGTGAGTTTGAAATCTAATAAATTCTGCGTACTTTGCGTTTGGACTGCTATCACGAAGTAATCTGTGGAAGTTGTAACTGTCATCTTTATAAATGCAGAGTCAAATAGTTTCTTGTGGCCTGCTATCCAATAGTTTTTAATTGCAATCTTCTGTTAAATTTGCTTCATACAATCATACCTTTACTAATAAGCTTTACACGAACCACCTTCGACATCTGGTTTATGCCTTCTTATATTGGGTCACATGGAATGGTTGCATGGAGTTCACTATTCTTTTCTGCAGTGTGTTACAAATCACGCCTTTCTAGATAATTAAATTATTTATGTCTCTATTTCTACAACAATACAGAGGATTCTGAAATACCTGCTAACAAGGACTTAAGTAAAGATGCGAAGCAGCATTTGTGGAAATTCAGATTACTTTTTATGTGAGGGAAAAAAGCTCTAACCAAGTTTCTCCGGCGTATTGAATTGAGTGATGTTCAGGTGAGGATTTTGGTGTCTTGTTCCTTTTGTTCCTCTTTTTGCCACCTTCTGATGTACCGCATTGATGTGATCAATGCATTTTTGGGAAGCGAAGCAGGCAATTGAATTGACAGGTAAGTGGGTGATGGTTGCTGTCAGTGATACGCTGAAGAGGTAGGGTCTGTTCATACTCAGACTCGGGTAGAGTTTTGGACATAGTTAAATAGATATTCAAGTGCCAATCTGAGCTTGACTCATTTTATACTCATTTTAATTTAGATATGGGTACTGTCTTAGATTATTTCTCACTAACTGAACTCATTTTTTTCTATTCACGGAGGATTCATGAGAGCAAAGCTCAACAAGTGTGTTATTTATTAGTTCATCAGCGTTTGTATAATTGTTTCGTATTATAATCTCAGTTTTAAGTCTGTTTGTATAAAAAGGCCTCCTATGCTATAATTATTTTGCATTAGCCATTGCGTTTTAAAGCATTTACGCAGTTTTGTAAAAATTTTGTGCTTGCTATACCACGCTCCTTTTGATTGTTAAATTGCCAACTTACTTCCGCTTAGCATTCAACCAAATTGGGATAGGGCGCGGTGCAACAACTAGTTTTAATGAAAAATTCATAAATATGAATTTTAATTAAAAGATTAAAGTTTAATTATAAGAATAAATTAATTGAAAAGATAATAATGTAATGGAAAAAAAATTTACTTGTTACCTTATTTAGCTAGATGTTTTTTGGAGGGAAAGCTAAGAGAATTTTTATTCTCTTAGTAGTAGGAGGATGTGATTGCTTGCTTATTGCCTTATGATCATATTGTCTCATACTCTTATAGTATAGTTTATCTAAAGTATTAATTGTGCAATCTATTAATTTCAGGTACAATATAAGGTTTGATATGCGATTAAATCTTTGGTTATTTCAAGCACAATAAAAAGTTCAGGGTATAGCGAAATAAATTTTCATATACTTCCGCTGAAAAAGGTAATTTTGAGTTAACCCATATCATTTTTACAATTTTTCGAGTTATGGAGCTTATTTTTCGAGTTAAGGAAATATTATGGTATAACAATCTTACGGAAAAAAATAGTAACAATCTTACGGAAAAAATAAGACTTTCGAGTGATATTAGAATCTCTTACGAAAAAATAAAAGACTTTCGAGTGATGTTAGTGCGACCTGGACTATGATATACAAAATAACCTATAATTGTCTAGGGGTTCTAAGCTGGGTCAAATATAATTAGTTGAGTAAATGAGTTCTACTTTAATTCAAAAAGACACTAAACCGTGTGATTTGTAGAATCCTATCTTAAGCTTACAATTGTAATGTATACTACTCATTGCTATATATCCTAACTTCCCAAGTCACTACTCTTTCTTTTGATAGCTTTTATTTAATCATAATTTAATGTGTTATTTACATTATATTTTTGTACGACCTTTGTTACACAAATCATGCTACCATTACTTTTGAAGTTTTGACTATTTCATTTATCAATGAATTTAAATGTTACTTGCCTTATTTTTTTCAATACTTGAGTAATAATTTTAATTTATATCGTTTTGTACTAAATGATGGCTAATAATATTGCGTTTTCATGGATTGGTCCATTATTTGATCATTGACAACTCGAAAAGGCATGGAGTTTGATCCACACAGATGGAGAGTAGCCATAGTGAAAAAAGATGACACCAATGTACATGGTCTTCTCCATTGAACATACACAAACAGTGTTATTAATTAATGAGTATGCCTTTTAAAAGATAGTGTCATAAATATTGTGTTAACGTTTTAACGAGTACGTCTTCTTTCTAGTTGAAACTACAAAGTGTTATCAGTGTTATGAAATACAGTAGTCTCTTAAAATAAATTCTCACTCTTATCACTATCAAAGAGACAAAGAATATATACTCTGTACATAGAAACATCTACGTAGGCTGTAGTAGCACTTCATATAAAAGAATAGCAATTAGCAACATGACGTGATTAGCTACTTCAACTACAGTAGGAGTTTAAATATTGATTAATTAAATAAAATGAGTTTTATATGACTTAGACTTCTTAGTGTATATGTACAAGACGGAAATACCTCCCAGAGTATTATTTTTAGTAGTAAATATAGTTATAATTATTTTTTAATGAATTATCCTCGCCAAAATCAAGTTTAGCTAAGGATGAGGAAAGTTAAGTAGTACACTTCGAATGCTCTTGCAGGTATTGTCTCAATTGGCTGAACATCTATATATGAGTTTATTGATCAAAATTGAGTTATCTTTATTCCCTTAACAAATCCTATCATTGCTATCAACAATATAGTGTGAATGTATGATAATTCTAAGAAAATGCACAACAGAAAGACTAGCCGGAATTACAAAAAGAACCGCTTAAAGATAAACTAACTATCCAGATCGGTGGAGATGGCCATACATGGCTAACTGTAAGCAGTAGTTTAGTCAAATCCAAATTTTCATAAATGAGAATTTCTTTGCACCAAAAAAAACAAGAGAATTTGTGTATTTTTGTAACTCACGCATCTACGCACTATTGATGAATTATCGCAAATAGAATTTGAGCATTAAACAACAATAACTATCGTCTAGATTTCTTATATTTTGCGTTCATCTAATTTTATTATTAAAAATATATTTTAATAGTTGTCTTTAATAATTTCAAATCATTATACACACACTTTACTATGTACGGATATAAAAATTTTATAAAATACATCTTTCCACGTCGCACGAATAAATCATACTCAGAGTTTCGATAATCAAATAACGTTCCAAGTATAATTAAAATAGTTACAGAAGATTTAAACAAGCGACACTAATGTCTATAGACAAACAAAAAATCTACGAACATAATAGTATGAAAGTCTCTGTAAAAGCTCAAACTCGAGTCTTCAATTTAAAAAGTGGGAAAATTATCAGCATGCAAATCAAAATATGAAAATAGATTCCTTTTGACCAATTACATTAATTCTTTTAGATTAAATCATGATTCTAATTAAAACAATCGCCCAACAGTGATAGATTTATTTCATGATCGATTCTATTGTCAGTCATAAAGAAAATTAAACGAAACGATATTATTTCTAGGCCCGTACATCGTACGGGCATTAAATCTAGTTCGTAATAATTAGGGATAAACAAGAGATGAAAATATAGTCGAGATCAATAAAAACTCAAGGTAAATCAACAACTCTAGTACCCAACACCAACTAACTCAATCAAAAAACTTCAAATTTCACCAATACAATTTCATCTTAGAAAGTATCAATCATTTATCAAACCCAATTCACGTTTCCTTGACCCTAAGTTAGACAAAATAAGACAAATTGAGGTGTGAGTTTATATGATTTGATGTTGGGTTTTATTTTGTTTTTTTACGATGATAATGTTCAAGTTTGCAGAATTTTTTTGCGTTGATTATGTAGGAAACTTGATAAATCTTGTGTTAATAAGGTGGGAGGTTGATATGTTATTGGGGTCTTGTTATATTTAATAATTTTGAGTTTGGTGGTTCATGATTTTGTGGATTAATTATTCTGGTGGATTTATTAATCACAAAAATCTGTCAGTTATTCGGGTCTTGTTAGGGCATCAGCAATGGTAGTTCTTAGGGAGAGTTCTTAGTGAAGAACGAATTGGGCACCATTGTTGAGCCTCCTTTGCAGTTCGTTCGTGGATGAAGGTTCGCGCAGACGAACGTGGTTCTTCTCTCACTTAAAAAACAATAAAATATGGCTGGGTAATATAAACGGAGAGAGCGAGAGGGTAACACACAAAATATTAGACAGAATTTGGGGGCGTCAAGTTCACGTGATGGTGTAGACAATTAAAAATGGATAGTAGTGATGGGTCCCACTCTATTAATTTGCAGGCTTCCTTTCACTTTTGTGGACGTTTGTCATTGTTGAGACGAGTTCTTAAAAATCGATTTTGTTGAAAAAGTGAGGTGGCGATGATGTGGCGAAAAACAAACCCATTTTCGGTTCTTCCATTGCTAATGCTCTTGTTTTCATTATTTTGAGTTGAGTGGTGTATGAACAAGGTGTTCAGTTGGAAAGGAGGAAGGAGGAGTTCACTGTCAAAGAAGATGAAATGGGTCCCACCATTCATTTACCTGCTACATCAAGTTAGAAAAGGGCCAATTCTAATCCGTGGGAAAGGGTGTGATAGTTCATAATATTCCTAGTTAAAGTAAAGTATGGAGTAATTTAAGAAGGATCCTAATAGCTCAGAGTATTCATGTTAAATAACCATTATTATTATTATTATTATTATTATTATTATTATTATTATTATTATTATTATTATTATTATTATTATTATTATTATTATTATTATTATTATTATTATTATTATTATTATTATTATTATTATTATTATTATTATTATTATTATTATTATTATTATTATTATTATTATTATTATTATTATTATTATTATTATTATTATTATTATTATTATTATTATTATTATTATTATTATTATTATTATTATTATTATTATTATTATTATTATTATTATTATTATTATTATTATTATTATTATTATTATTATTATTATTATTATTATTATTATTATTATTATTATTCCGGGTGTAATTCCGGAGCAGGATTTGTTACCACGTAAGCTTGATGAATGACGTCTTTGCTTGACTCTCCCTTTCGGCCTCTCCTGAAACAATGAACAAACTGAGGGCTCGACTTGGTATCGAGCGTACTCACTCCGACGCTCAAGTCAGTAAACTTAAAGAGATTAAGTTGTGTGTTACTTGGCAAAGTATATTGTAGAGAGATAAGGGAGTTTATACCAGATTAATAGTGAGTTTATGGGTGAATTGCGGATTATTGGATCATTTTCTCAATGAGGGTTGAGGAGTATTTATAGACTTTCACCTTTTGTCACGTAGTGGCCAAGTGGCCAAGTGGCAGAGCAGGTGGAAAGACTGATCTACCCTCGGCCGAGGGACCCATGGTAGGCCGGCTGGCCTTGTTGACTCCATGCCGAGGGGTCTTGGATATGAGTACGCGGATGTGTGTCCCGGTGATGTGACCATAATTGGCGCATATTTAGCCCCCGAATTAACCTTGTTTCCATGCTTTTTAGTGCTTATTTGGGTAATTTCTTATCTTTAGTTCTTTGTTTTGCATATTCTTTGAGATTTTGATCCCTTGCTAGGAAAGGAGTAAGAATCTTGCATTTTCATGGCAAAACGAGACTAAATTGATCGAATTCAATGACCAAGCATCAAGGAGAGACAAGATTAGAAGGCCTTTGTACATATCATAGTAGAAGAGCAATGTTGAGAAAGGATCCTTGAGTCCCCAAGGAAATCCCCAAGGAATTTATGAAGAAAAGGGAAGAAAAGAAGAAGAATTGTTGCTTTGATCGACAATCCGAGCGGATTGTCACCAATCCGTCCGTCCCGCGAAAGAAGACAATCCGAGCGGCTTTGCCACAATCCGCTCGGATTCCCCTCCACAATCCGCCCGGATTCCCCGAATCCGCTCGGATTCCAACGCTGAATCCGCCCGTCCCGACCCTATTCCGCCGGATTCTAGCACAAAGACGGATTGTCTTCTCCAAGCTACGAAGAAAGAAGCCCTTCTCTCAGAAAATACCGGCTCCTCCTTGCTCAACTTAAAAAGTGTAATTACTAGTTTAGCCCTTAGTTAACCCTAATGCATCCTCCCTAATTTCCACTATAAATACCCCATTAGTCTAATTAGAGGAGCATGTTCTTCTTATCAATAATTAGTGTAGTTAATATCAATCAAATCTCTCTTTAATATTGTAATCAAGTATTAATCAAGTTTTAATCCAAGTTTTAGTTCTTTAATCTCTCTTTTGTTCATCCTTTATTTTGGGTAATCGAAGATTATTTTGGGTTATTGTTGGGAGATTGACAACCTCTCAATCAAGCATTCAAGTACTTCTTTTATCTTTGCTTTATTATTGGAATCATTAGTAGGTATAATCTCTTAATCCCTTTTTAATTATTGTTAATTACTTTCATTTATTCATCATGTTTCATATTGTTGGTATGATTGACAACCTTGCTAGCATGATTAACATGATAATGAGTGAGTAGTCTCTTAGCTAGGGTTAATGGGTGATTAGGGGAAACCAACATGGGGAATGATTCATGCTTAAATTAATATGCTTTCATGTTTTATTTGCTTGCTTGTTTTGATCTCAACTCATGCACATGTTATATTTGATGAAATGCTAAGCCTATGAATCCTTGCATTTACTATCATCTTCTATCTTTTCAATGAGACTTGTAAGACATAACCCAACTCGAGTCTCATTAGACCATGCATGTTGTTGATTAGGGAAGATTAAGTCGACTTGTAGGTGTTGTACAATCTAATCGATTCGGCTCCGGGACCCAAACTTTCCTAGGATTGTAAGATATAACCCAACTCAATCCATCGCAACAATAATTGCTTGCTTATAATTTGAGAACATGTTTGTATGATCATATCCCATGATTCCCCTATGATCCCATGACACCCTAGTGCCTTTAATCAATTGTTTACACCCCTTTAATTCATCTTGCTTGTTTATTTTCATTGCTATTTTAGTTTAGTAACCTTCTACATCAACCCAATTTGTGACACCCCTTAGACACCACTAGTTACAATAGAAATCTCATTTCAACTCCCGTCCCTTGGGATCCGACCTTTACTAATTGTAGAGTTGTTTGTTGAGCTATAAATTGTGTTTTGATTCGACCGTGACCAACGACCACATCTTAGTTTGTGAACACTTAGCGGGATCGCATCACCCGGCGGGCTAGTTGCCTAGCCGAGACCCAAGTGACAGGCCGACAGGCTGCGTCGGTTAGGCTGTCTGAGACGTTAACTTGCTGTCTTTTGGCTTTGACCTTGCTCAATATGTTGACTCGGTCAGCGGGTGCAGAATATGCCCCATCAATTATTATTATTATTTATTTTTAATTTATTTCTTTATTTATGGTCGATGGTGTATTTTCTCTATTTTTGATGCATACTTTTAATTTGTCAACAAAAATTTAAGATTTACTCATTTTAACCAATATGATATTTTTTATAGAATATTTATTTTATACGGAGTAATATTCATTTAATAAATTCGTTTTGAGTATTAATTTTTTTTTTCTTGGTAACAACACGTATTTTACTAATAAATTATTTTTAAATTAATTGGTTATTTAGCGAATTTTCTAAATCGTTGATAATTTTGAATTTTCCTCACTGGTTTTTCAATTTTTTTATTTATTTATCAATGTTGTTACTTTTAATATTGTGATGATTAGATTTAATTTGTCTAATATATGTAATTCATAAATTTATATATCAATTTTAAAATATATATCATAAATGTTCATATAAAAATAGTTACTATAATAATTTAATTTATGAAATTTATTCTTTCAAAAAAATCACTTAGATCTGCGATTTTTGTTGTTATGTAATTTACTAAGTTATTAAGATTTCATCTTATTGTAAATTGTGGATCTGCATCTTATTTTAATTAATGTTCCATTTAATTTGTAATTATTTGTGAATTTTTGATGTTAAATGAAATTTCATATTGTATTGTATGGTTTCATATTAGATTCAGTGACGACAAAACTATTGAAATGAAGTAATATTTCTGGAAAATCAAATTGGAAATTTAAATACAATGTAAATTTAACGCAATTGCTAAATCTCGCACACCCTCTTACTAAAATCCCGCACATTTTCCACTATTATTCTGTTATTACCATTTTTATAAAAGAAGTTAAAAAAATAAAAACACAAACTCTGTAACTCATCACCATCCCCCGACCACCCATTCCCCAGCCCCGACTACCCATCCCAAACCCCGACCACCCTCTGCACCGTCGACCACCCATCTTGAATGAGAATCATCACAAACCGTCTACCACCCTCATCCCTTCCCCCACGCTGTTTCATCAACGATTAGGGTTTCGATTGAGTTTGGTTGTTGAAGAGGTGGTTGTGGACTTGTGGGGTCGTCAAGTCGGAGGAGGCAGTGTCGATTGGTATTGTAACACCCCGGTTTATAAAAGAAGTCCTCGTCAAGACATTCCCTCATAAAACGGACTGTTACCATCTCGGTTTCCCGAGGTAGTAGATAACAAAGTCCAACTCACCAAAGTACTTTAAATAAAAACTTTAATGATTACATATGTCTTACAACTTTTAATCAACTAGAACCTAATGTAAAAATAAATACAACTCGCAGCGGAAATTAAATAAGTGATATAACTACATTTGTGATCTAGACTCCTGCAGGTCCGAAAGCTCACACGTCCAAGCTCCCCATATCCAGCTAACTCAAAACCTGCTATTTAAATCTGCTCCCCATTTAACCGGAAATATTAAATGGTTCACCACAGGATGCCATCAATTAAAGCGAGGCATCAATTTTATTTTGACACGAAAGCAAACACGTCAACACGAGGTTGAGTAGGGAAACAATAAAACAATAAAATATGATATGCATGATACTCCGTCACCTCCTTATCCGCCTCAACTCAATCTCATATCTCATATCTCATAACTCATTTCTCATTTCTCTTCTCTCATTTCTCTTTTATTTCACGGACCGATTAACGGCAATCACGGACCCATTTAAGGGCAATCACGGACCCACTTAAGGGCAATCACGGACCCACTTAAGGGCAATCACGGACCCATTTAAGGGCAATCACGGACCCACTTAAGGGCAATCACGGACCCACTTAAGGGCAATCACGGAGCCCGAAGGCCAATACTGTTTATCACAACCTCACATCGTATCTCAACATCCTCACCACCGCCTCATCCTTCAACTCCAATGCATATGAAATGCTCAACAATAATTAATGCAATGCAATATGTATATAAATCGTAACGTAAATCAACAACCAGAATCCAGTCAACACAATTCAACACCGATAATAGAGTAAGTGTATTTCCCTACCTCAAAGTGCCAGCAATCCAATTAAGCAGTTAAGCAGTCCCGAAAATAAAGCAATGAATTTGATAATTGATCCTTCACGAATTCGTCACCTAAAACAATTATTATAATTATAATTACTAACTACTAAATATAGTAATTTCCCAAAATAGAAGCTTTCCCGAAATAGTAACTTTTCTCCTTTAACAAACCCGACTCAAAACCCAACTTGAATTATTAAATGTCTCGGGAATTAAATTGGATAACTAATATGATAATTAAATGAATTATATGATTTATAAATACCCGGATCAATTCCTTAAACAACTTAAACAACCCGACTTACACCCGTCTTCAATTATTAAATAATTTGGGAATTACATTAATTAATTATTTAGAAGACTCGGAAATAAATTAATTAATTAAGGATACGACTCATTACGAATTGTGACGATTTAAATTAAATAACTCGCTTCCAAAACAAACACCACCCGTCATCCTCACTACCCCATTTCACACGCCCCCACACCCTTCAAACACCACCTACACCACCGTGACAATCACCTGGCCGTGTCCCCACTTCAACCCCACCACCACCGCAACCAACCCCATCTGGGTCGATTGCCGCGGTTCAAACCAGTGCATCAACGGCCTGGTTCCCACCGAGCATCACCAAACACCCCCTTTCTCGCCATACCACCACCGCAGCTAACAACTACACACTGCCCAAACACCACCGGCTTATTCACCGTCCACCCACGAACCCAGACCTGGTGGCGCCACCTTGTCGACCTCCCCCTAGTCGACGTTGGCCCCACCCAAACCTAGTCATCTAAAACCCACCTTAAAACCCGTTTTTAAACTCGCTGCCGCAACCCCCGTCGCGCCACCTCTCACCGCCACTAGCACCACCTAGAACCACCATAACCACCACCATTACACTCTACCCCGACCACCCATTTCCCTTACCCCATCACCCACCACTACCATCGCCGCCCTAAGACACAAAACCCCACCCAAAAACCCGACACAAATGCGAAAAACAGAGGAGAGTTTGACTGCTTACCTAAACCGCCACCAAAACAGCCACCATGGCCACCCACGGCCGTCGACCACCGCCCCTAATCCTTCCTTGCGCAAAGACTCGACTACCCACGGCCGCTCTCTCTTTCTCTTTTATGTGTGAGGATGAATGATTGATGATGATGAAAAGGAGCCATGCACATGGGAAGAGGTGTAAAGGGAAAAGAAGAATAGCATGCTTGTGTTGTGTGCAGTGGAAAGACGTAAAGGGAAGAAAAAGAAAGAAAAAGAAAGCATGGGTAGTAGTAGTAATGATTAATAATAATATTAGAATAATAATAATATATAATAATAATAATATTTATAATAAATATATTTTATTAAAAGTCGAATGTAGGATAAACCCGACACAATTAACTTATATCGGTACAACGCGGTTAATTAAAATAATTTACGTAATTATCGACTCAGCAATTATCCCGCCTTAATTAATAATATAAAATGTATAGTAATTAATTTATAATAATATCCGTTTAATTATATCCGTTTAATTCAATAATATCCGTTTGCTTCAATAATATACGTTTAATTCAATAATATCTGTTTAATTTATTATATAAAAATACGGGGTATTACAGTCTTCCCCCCTTAAAATGAACTTCGTCCCGAAGTTCGCTCCCATACTCAACAACAAAAAAGGTATTGTATATTGTACTTTCGGACGTCACGCAACACTAACACGGTTAACACACTTTTTGACTCATCAATTAAACGTAGCAAATACAGAATGTTACATTCTGCCCTCCTAAAAATAAACTTCGTCCCGAAGTTTAACTCGTCTTTACTTAACCCAACTAACTACGACTAATAATTACTTGTGAACACAACTATATAACAACTAATTAATCATCTGAGAACACCGTCATCTTCCATCTAAATTCCGATCTCAAACTCAAGTAACTCCATAATCATGGTCGCACTGGACCGCCAATGTAACTCGGCACAAAGGCCCCACAACTCATAACTCCATACCAATGGTTTAATCACACTCTCTTTTTTTCACATCAACCAACTAACCGAAGTAGGAACAAAACATATAGGACTTATTTGCATAGGTACCCCACAACTAAACGTCAACTTGGTCACTATAACCTACAAACAAGTGCAAATTAAGCATCAAGATTTTACAATCCTCCCCAACTAAAAACATGGTTACGTCCTCGTAACCTTCATTATTATAACAAGGTTCTCAACTACTGCTAACAACTGAAAGAGAATAAAAGATTCTCAACTCTCGCTTAAGTTAACTAATCCTTATAACAAAGGGTTACCCCATTATAATTATCAAACCATATCATACTTATCAAATCGTATCACAAAACTAGTTCAAAACATGAAAATGTATCACAAAATAAACTTAAAACTAAACTTCGTTCCAAGGTTTCGGAACTACAATTACTTTATTAAACTCACAAACTTAAATACTTATATGAATTATAAGACTCTAATCCACTCAATAAACTAGTTACCCTCATCCCCATTCCCTTGCCTATTGTTGTAGCTCCTCTGAGTACTCCATTGTCCCGGATACGTATTGCTTCTAATACTTGATATTGGGGTTTGATATAGCCCTTGGTTACTCCCTCCATCGCCACTCCTCTGCGTGCCTCTACACTCATACGCTCGATGACCTCTTTTCCCACATCCAAAACATGTCACTAAGTACCCCTCACAACTCCTGCCCGGGTGGTTATTGCCACACTTGGTGCAATGATACACTCGCTGACTCACACTCTGACCTCGAGTATCGTTGGATCGCTCTGTCCCACTAAGGTTATTTCCCCAGAATGAATAAGGTTTAGGTTGAGTATTGATTTGCTTCTTATTATTCCCCTGCCCCTCGCCTGCAGTTTCACTCATTCTTTTCTCTCCCTTCTCTTTCTTTTCCTCCTTTAACATATCAACAACCCTCTCGGCATGCCCAGCTCGCTGATAAACATCATCCATGGTACTTGGTTGACCAGCTGCAAGTCTCTTCTTAATAGTTGTTGTTAATCCTTTCTCAAACTTGAGTGCCAACATCTCATCACTAAAATTCAAATCAGCTACATATTCGACAATTCCATAAATCTTATAATAAGTCTCTACTGTCATCTCCTCAGTCATCTTGAAAGAATCAAATTCAGCTCTCATCTTACTCCTAATATGTTCTGGTACAAATACAACTCTCATATTTTCCTTGAAACCCTTCCAAGTGATAAACGGTTCTTCACTCTCCCTCCAAGCTTCCCTCATGCCCTCCTTATTACGATTCCACCACAAACCCGCTTTTCCCCTCAAATAGTAAGCAGCTTGGTCCACTTGCATCTCCGCAGGACATCCTAACAACTCAAAAAGGTTATCAAACTCCCTATGCCAATCTCCTAGTAAGGATGGTTTACCTAATCCATCGTACTTCGTTGGGAGATGTCTTGCAATATTAGCACTCATCCTTGCTGGATCCTGAATTGACCCTTTAGCCTTCGAGCGCGCCAAGGCCTCATTCATAGATATCAAACGGTCAATCTCGTCTTGGGACATGGTAGAGGGTGTAGGTGTACTTCTCTTTGGAGGCATGGTTCTATAAAAGTAAAACAAGTCAACATAAGTTTCTACCCGAGTAAAGATGGCTTAATATTTTAAATGTTCTATACTTACAAAGGTAAGGTGTGGTCAATTCTACCCTTTCTCACTCCTCTTTAGGTCCTAGGTACAAGGATTCCATTTTTAAAGAATTTTACAACTCAGTCGGTCCAAACAAATGTGACAGCAGTTGGTCCAAAACTTGGGTCAGTTTGCAAAATTTATTTATTACTCCTAATCCGTATATCCTATAAGCATGAATCCAACGTCAAATAAACACTAACTCACGAGGCTACCTCTCATAAAATTTTTATCCTTAGGCAATGAACAGAAAAGAACTGGTAGTAAGGTCAGATTAAGAGTAGCATCAACTAAACGAGTTTCAGCACTATGTCATTCACTTTCTATGTCTCGATTCTTACAACTATACTATCGATACTAATCCGTCCTAACTTAAATCTCACACTGTACTTACGTAAACATTTATCCCGTATAATCCCTTCGTATCTCAATCTACTTCGTACATCTAATCACGATTGCTATGACTCTAAACATGCAATTCAATAGTGTTTCTAATCACTATCACAAGACTATACTAGCATGGCTTTGGGATCAGATAACCGCATATTACTTAGTCATAGTAGTACTATCAACACATCATTCATACAAATTACTTACCGTAGCGTTATCCTGCAATAATCAATGTATCAATCAGTCAACACTTAGGCAACGGTATATGAATTTCTGTTCAACCTCAAGCAACTTCCTACCCTTTCTCTCATATACCCTCAGGGTTTTCCGAGTCAAACTGAGAGGGCCACTGGTTCGGTGTGAGGGGGCCCCTAACTCATACCTTACCGTAGTGTACTCCTAACAGTTCTATCCCGGTGTTCATTTTATTTAGACACATCCTATGTTCATTGGGCTCATTAGTTTAGGCCTGAGGATCGTTCGCTCTGATACCACTTTGTAACACCCCGGTTTATAAAAGAAGTCCTCGTCAAGACATTCCCTCATAAAACGGACTGTTACCATCTCGGTTTCCCGAGGTAGTAGATAACAAAGTCCAACTCACCAAAGTACTTTAAATAAAAACTTTAATGATTACATATGTCTTACAACTTTTAATCAACTAGAACCTAATGTAAAAATAAATACAACTCGCAGCGGAAATTAAATAAGTGATATAACTACATTTGTGATCTAGACTCCTGCAGTCCGAAAGCTCACACGTCCAAGCTCCCCATATCCAAATAACTCAAAACCTCGCTTATTTAAATCGCTCCCCATTTAACCGGAAATATTAAATGGTTCACCACAGATGCCATCAATTAAAGCGAGGCATCAATTTTATTTTGACACGAAAGCAAACACGTCAACACGAGGTTGAGTAGGGAAAACAATAAAACAGTAAATATGATATGCATGATACTCCGTCACCTCCTTATCCGCCTCAACTCAATCTCATATCTCATATCTCATAACTCATTTCTCATTTCTCTTCTCTCATTTCTCTTTTATTTCACGGACCGATTAACGGCAATCACGGACCCATTTAAGGGCAATCACGGACCCACTTAAGGGCAATCACGGACCCACTTAAGGGCAATCACGGACCCATTTAAGGGCAATCACGGACCCACTTAAGGGCAATCACGGACCCACTTAAGGGCAATCACGGGCCCGAAGGCCAATCTTTTTATCACAACCTCACATCGTATCTCAACATCCTCACCACCGCCTCATCCTTCAACTCCAATGCATATGAAATGCTCAACAATAATTAATGCAATGCAATATGTATATAAATCGTAACGTAAATCAACAACCAGAATCCAGTCAACACAATTCAACACCGATAATAGAGTAAGTGTATTTCCCTACCTCAAAGTGCCAAGAATCCAATTAAGCGATTAAGCGATCCGAAAATAAAGCAATGAATTTGATAATTGATCCTTCACGAATTCGTCACCTAAAACAATTATTATAATTATAATTACTAACTACTAAATATAGTAATTTCCCAAAATAGAAGCTTTCCCGAAATAGTAACTTTTCTCCTTTAACAAACCCGACTCAAAACCCAACTTGAATTATTAAATGTCTCGGGAATTAAATTGGATAACTAATATGATAATTAAATGAATTATATGATTTATAAATACCCGGATCAATTCCTTAAACAACTTAAACAACCCGACTTACACCCGTCTTCAATTATTAAATAATTTGGGAATTACATTAATTAATTATTTAGAAGACTCGGAAATAAATTAATTAATTAAGGATACGACTCATTACGAATTGTGACGATTTAAATTAAATAACTCGCTTCCAAAACAAACACCACCCGTCATCCTCACTACCCCATTTCACACGCCCCCACACCCTTCAAACACCACCTACACCACCGTGACAATCACCTGGCCGTGTCCCCACTTCAACCCCACCACCGGCAACCAACCCCACTGGGGTCGACTGCCGCCGGCGGTTCAAACCCAGGCCGTCAACTGGCCTGGTTCCCACCGAGCATCACCAAACACCCCCCCTGTTCTCGCCATACCACCACCGCAGCTAACAACTACACACTGCCCAAACACCACCGGCTTATTCACCGTCCACCCACGAACCCAGACCTGGTGGCGCCACCTTGTCGACCTCCCCCTAGTCGACGTTGGCCCCACCCAAACCTAGTCATCTAAAACCCACCTGAAACCCGTTTTTAAACTCGCTGCTGCAACCCCCTGTCGCTGCCACCTCTCACCGCCACTAGCACCACCTAGAACCACCATAACCACCACCATTACACTCTACCCTGACCACCCATTTCCCTTACCCCATCAGCCACCACTACCATCGCCTGCCTAAGACACAAAACCCCACCCAAAAACCCGACACAAATGCGAAAAACAGAGGAGAGTTTGACTGCTTACCTAAACCGCCACCAAAACAGCCACCATGGCCACCCACGGCCGTCGACCACCGCCCCTAATCCTTCCTTGCAGCACTGACTACCCACGGCCGCTCTCTCTTTCTCTTTTATGTGTGAGGATGAATGATTGATGATGATGAAAAGGAGCCATGCACATGGGAAGAGGTGTAAAGGGAAAAGAAGAATAGCATGCTTGTGTTGTGTGCAGTGGAAAGACGTAAAGGGAAGAAAAAGAAAGAAAAAGAAAGCATGGGTAGTAGTAGTAATGATTAATAATAATATTAGAATAATAATAATATATAATAATAATAATATTTATAATAAATATATTTTATTAAAAGTCGAATGTAGGATAAACCCGACACAATTAACTTATATCGGTACAACGCGGTTAATTAAAATAATTTACGTAATTATCGACTCAGCAATTATCCCGCCTTAATTAATAATATAAAATGTATAGTAATTAATTTATAATAATATCCGTTTAATTATATCCGTTTAATTCAATAATATCCGTTTGCTTCAATAATATACGTTTAATTCAATAATATCTGTTTAATTTATTATATAAAAATACGGGGTATTACAGGTATTGTCAGGGATGCATCGTCGAATTTGGTGGTTGTCATAGCATAGAGAGGCTGTCGGGTTTGTAGGCGTGCGGGAAAGGGGTTGTCGTAGTAGGGAGGGCTGGTCGGCGAGGGTGGGATGGTTGGCGCGAGTATGGAACTGTGGAGGGGTGGTCGGCAGCGCAGGAGGGTGGGGGGGGGGGGGGGGAATGGGTTTTTGGGATTGGGAACTTAGGAAGGTAGTTGTACGCTTTTTTATTTTTCTTTTTTTCCCTCTCTCTCTCTCTCTCTCTCTCTCTCTCTCTCTCTCTCTTGTTTCTCTCATGGTGGGTGTGAGAAATGTGAGGGGCAGATTCGGTATAAGGGGAATAAATGTGCGGGATTAAGTAAAATAGTGTGCGGGATTTAGGAAGTCCCAAATTTAAATACGGCATAAAAATACAAAGTAAATGTGTAATGTACATTTAAATACTGCAAAGCATAATAATGTATGGTTTATAATCTTGTATTATATTTTGGAATCTCTTAAATCATCTTCGTTACTACTAAGAGAATAAAAACTCTTTTAGTAGTTTCCCGCCAATGCTAGAAACTTGAAAATGGGCCACATCTTTGGATGAGAAACTAGGTAATTATCAGGCTATAAATATTGATTGGGCTCAAATCCCTTCTATTCTATCTATTCTATTATAACTAATATTTGATAATGAGTGATAATAATGAAAGAGAGGGACCCACTGTTAATTCAGAACGGATTCTCTATCCCATCTTATATTTCATTACTTCTCCTAATGACATCCTAATGACACATTAGCACTTTAAGATATAATATTATCACTAGTTGGAAAGCCCGTGCGATGCACGGGGCTCCTATTAGGATTATCTGAAAAAATATATATTCTTAAGTTAACAAAAAAAAGTTTAACTATGTTGAATCATGGATGAAAAAAAATTCATGGTTGGTATAGTTGATTGAAGAATTATTAGTGCTTTTACCGTAAAAATTTGACATTTAATAGTACTTATAACATCAAGTGATTTATTTATAATATGTACTTTGCTTTTTCATTGTTGCAAACACAAATTGGTTTTTAATTCAATAAAAAACGCTTTCTTTGTTAATATGGTGTAGCTCACCAAAATGAATCCTTAATAACGGAGATAGACCTTTATGAGTCTTGTAAATTATTTTAACCTACAACAACTACGTAAAACTGAATGCTGTTACGTAAAACAACAATTACCATAATTATATATAGTGTGTTCAAAGAAAATGTTAGATCTCTTAAACATAATTTTACCTTGATTATATATATTTACAATTAAGAGTATTTGCTCCTTATAAACTTCTCGCAACATCAAATCCAAACTAAATTCTAATAGAATTATTAGTTTCTAAACAACAATAAAAAAATATATGTGATTCTATTGCATAGAATGCATGGGGCAACATCATTTATTAGTTTTATGACATCATTTAAAATCGTTGAGTTACAAAGTTAGTATTTTATGGCAACGCTGAAACGTTGATTTAAGTTACCATGGTCTGGTAATAGAAAACTATTAAATTTAATAAAAAGTCAAACCATGCTGAAAATGAGAGCAAACAAAAATTCGGGAGTTGATTTAGATGAGGAGAGATTAATCATCAGTTCCCCTCACAAAAACGCAACAAAAATGTTGGCATTTGGTATTGACTATATCAGTTGTATAACATTCACAGATATAATTGGATTGTAGAGTTATTATTCTTATAATCTCACGCGTCATTGATTCTTAATAGAAATAGTCTTTGACTATTTATAATTAAGATTACTTGTCCTTAAAAGCTTCATGCAAAATATATAATACGGTACATAATTTGATAAATTTGTGAAAACTTCTTTGTAAATAATGTCTTTCGTTTGGCCTTGATACATTTGGTCTCTATCACGATGAGAACCTTAATCCCTTGGATGACTTTGCTCTTGACGCTTCTACGTAAAGGTGGTCATTACTAAAAATTGGCTTCAGCACATAAATTCCAACATGATTAAGTGATTGTCCCTGACTCTTGTTTATTGTCTAGCGAAGCATAGCCTCAATGTATATTGTCTCCGCTTAAGAACGAAAGGAATCTTTGTATCCGAGGAAGTCATTCCTATGCTCGGTTCAGTACCTTTTGCCAACATTGGAACCCGTAATTATCTTCCTTTCTATTTCGAATTTCCCAAGGCGATTGATAATAAGACAATGTCTTTTTAGATAGTCCTCTTACGGAGTTGATGTTCCTCAACAACATAACCGACATACCACACTTGGTAAAACATACCATTATGAGTTATGTTAAAAAATTCATCATGTATACTCCCTTCACTTCTTAATAAACATCTTTCCCATTACATCTCAAGGGTCAAACGTCGTTTATAACTTTGACAATTAATATGTCAAAAATCATGGTCAAACTAATGTATTGACGACTCTACAAAAACAATACATAGGATCATTGGGAAGAGAATGATGTACATTTAGTGTGAAATTCCTAAAAGATAATGAATTTTGCTCCCAAAGTCTAACGGGACTAAACTACTCTACCAAGTCTCGAATAATAGGAAACAAAAAAACGACTCCTAAAAGCAAGGATGTCATACGGGCGAGGGGACAGGACGAATATAGGCTTTCTCATACCCATGCCCTTAGTTGTCACAAGTAAAAATTTTCAAAGCCATAGATCAACTTGTGTAGATCTTAAAATAGTTTGTTCCATATAAATGTTATATTCTCGCTTATTCTATAGTTTTCAAATATTTCTGATATTTTATTTACCCATGTCCCATGGTTGACATGATTTAAAATTCCGTTTGAGTCTGAAACTTTATTTATATTCGCTGCATCCAAGACAAAAGAGATATAATTGGACAATTGTGATAGATTTTCCTTTTGATCAAGTTTGTTTTTTTATTGTAGAGTTAACAATTTTCTTATATGGAACGCTATTTATTTTGAACCAATTGCTTATTTATTCTATTTCTCATGATTATGATATATACGTACTTTGTGTTACAATGTCTCATTGCTAATATTTATTCTGAACAAATAGCTATTTTTTTTACTAATCAAGTTTATAAAATTAAAAATGGAACATGAGATTAACTCTTAACAATAGGTTCAAAAGTAAGTAAATATGGGTAAAAAAAATATCAAAAAGAAATTAATTTGATATTATAAAGGTCAAGAGATCATGAAATTAAAAATCTCATATTTAGGCTCTGTTTCGAAAAAAAATAAGCTTAAATTTATCTAATCAAAATTTTATTTTTTTTGTTGTTGTAAGTATTTGGTGGATAAATTATTTACCAAAATAAGCGAAGCATATGAGAAATAAGCTACCTGTTTTTTTTTAATACTTCAATTTATAATATCAAATATAGAGTACTTACAATGTCCTTTTATGCCATATTATAAAAAAAAAAGGCTTTCTTTCGGTTAGTTTAAAAAGTAATTTTTATTTAATCGGTTAACCGATCGGTTCCGAATTTTCAGTTATCTTTTAAGCTCGTTTTTTAGGTTTCAGTTAATTTTTATAATGAAATATAAGATATAGTATATATATGAATAATGTGTATGACATTAATATACCATATAATTAGTTACATAGTGTATTTTGAGTATGTAGCACCTACTATTTCGTAATGGTTAAATTACTTGGATATATGCTGGCGGTTTATATGAAATTTTGTAATAGATGAAATTAGGTGATACTACTAATGCGTGAGTCTACAATCGATCATCAATTCATCATATGAATAACACTATGAATTGTTCCATTGTTACACAAAAGCTTTGAGTTGTTTACACCCCCAAATTCTACTTCAGGTTTTCTCGGTTTCATTCCTCCATCTAATGGTCTCCACATTCTTATAGAAAGTAAATTAGTTAAACAAAAATAGTAACATATATAGATTAGTTAAGTGTTTTATGTATTGATACCTTGAATGTACACGGAGGCATTTATGTTTATGATTTCTATACACACACTCCAATGATTATTTAGTGATTACATTTCGATGAAATCGTAATTTATACTTCGTGTAATTACGTAAGATTACACTACATCATCTTAACATAACACTTGAATAAATAAATTCATCTTTTATCCGCCAGCTTCTTGAATTTTGATGCGAGAATACAAACTAAAAATGTATGAGACCATAAGTTGGGGAAAATAAATACGATAACTTGAACTATTATGAATTTCTATTATCTATTTGATAATTTTAATCTACTTATATTAGGATAATTTTATTAAAATATATTTGATCTACTTATATTAGGATAATTTTATTAAATATACTTGATCTACTTATATTAGGATAATTTTATTAAAATTTGTTTTAAATACTAAGAAATATACTTTTATTAGGATAATTTTATTTATTTAACTTTTTTTCGAAATCTACTTTTGTTAGGATTTCTAAAAAAAGTTGGACTCTCTAATATCGCTCGAAAAGTTTCTGCTTTATATATATGTATTGATTTTTATTATTTCAAGTGTGATGTGTCAAGATCTTAAGGGAAGGAGACATAAAAGTGGTACACGTGATCTCTACTCCCAAAGGAGTTAATTGGCTAAAATATATATTTTCTATTCTAGCTAATATTCTTACTAATTAATAAAAGTGGACCCACTGTTAATTGGTTCCATTAATTTACTAACACTAATTGACAAGTATATACCGTATATACATATATATACTCAAATGATTTACACAATATTCATCATCCCTGCCGAAATTATCTCACAAATTCCTTACCCTCTTAATAATATAACTCCAAATTGTTAATTAGTTTAATAATTTACTCCCTCCATTCAACTCCAAATGGTACTTATCACTTTTTCACGTTTGCCAACGCGAGTTTTACTCTGTAAATATCTTTAGTTACACATTTGTAAAAATTATAAAAGTTTGATATTTTAAATGTACTTCTAAAGACGAATAAAACAAGATCTCACATGGATATATTTTATCTTATATATTGGGAGGAAATGAGAAGATTCTTCTTACTTGTGAATAGTGTACAAAAAAGATAATTACCATTTGGAGTTGAATGGAGGGAGTATAAAATATTTATACAAATAATTTTATTGAGAGTGCCTCTTTAGAAACCAAATCTAAAAAGTACGTGCCGTAGCACGGGCAGTACACTAGTGTGAGAGTAATTATTTAAGAGGGAGAGAGTGATTAATCCCAAATAAGGAGTTAGGCAAAAAAAAATTTAATTTTTTAATCCCTAAAAATAAGGAGTCAATAGAAATTGCCTAAATAACTCATATTTTATCCAAAAAAATTGATTTTAATGTTGTTATGCCTAGGTTTGCCAAAAATGCTGCAGATGCCTTTTGAATGTATAGTTGTGATCCCATATGACTTGTATGCCTTCATGAATATGCCACAACTTTATACGCGATCCGTGTTTCATCAAAATGTCTTCACTAATTTCATTTTTAATCCCTCCGTCCCAATCATTAATTTACATTTGAATTAAAATACCTTTCACAAAGAGAAAAAGAAAAAGGTGAACAAACGATTAGGACGGAGGGAGTAATATGTGTAGCTATGTTGTTTGTGATACAATTGTTGACCTAAGCCCTACTAATTCAAATTAAACTTGATTTCTTCCTGCAGAATGTAACCAACCACTAAGGACTGTGAGGATGCAGAAGGGATTGATGTTGAATCATGAAATCATACTTACTTTCTGTCTATTATATACATAATATTGCAATTATTTACTTGTAAAATATCAAATTCAATCATTTACAACATTCTAATTTGTATGTCTTCCTTTAAGAAAGAAAAGGATTCGTCTGATTCCGGTAGTCATGACTGGCGTCTGGCGTACAAAATTGTGCCCTTCACGCTTATCAAGTAGCTAGGAGGAAAACAAGCCTGGAGTCACATATTTTTCTTGACGAATGATAGTGTCGCATATATATCTTGACAAAGTTAATCACAGCTTAATCCTACTGCCTATTATCTACAGTTAATGCTTTTCCACTCGCGGATCCTTCTGTTTCTGCCTTAATCAGTGACAGTAATGTACTACTTTTATTGCTGCATTGAACCTGCATGGGAGTCTGAAACAAACAATTTGAGTTATTTGCGTAGTTGGTTGCTGAATGTTTTAACCGTAATTGATGTATTTACGACAATAACATGTCTAGGTTTAGAATGCTTACATTGTATTTTGAAAGATTCATTGAAGCAAGAAACTTGCTTAGTGGCAGTGCAGCTGTTTTTGAATTCGCAGGCTTCAAAACATCAATTTCTGTGATGAAAAGGGCTGAAACAGGTCGATGGTCTGAGAATTTACTCTCTCCGCGGAAATAGGAAAGTTGTTCTACTCCTTTCCCAAACCACATTATTCTGTCACACCTGCAACCACAAGAATTTTGATGTCAATGTGTATCTTGTAGTCTTGTTTATGACGATCATTCGTAATGGTTAGTATATATCATTCATGGTTTTGTTGGGCGTACCATGCTGGGGTTCGTCTCTTCTCTGCTGAATTTGGAAGTAAAGGGGAATGTTTGTCTCCCGTGTAACGATTGCCAAGTTCTACAGAGTATTTATAGGTGGGTGCAAACTCTATATCTCCTTCTCTCCATCCTTGAAATACTCCCCTATGCTGTTGTTCCTTCTTGAGCTGGTCAAATTTTTGTAGCTCTTTCCACTTCTTCTGTCTTATTAGCTCCCGCGCTCTGTTGTCTTCCATGCAAAGCCGGTAGTTGAGGTCCCCAAACAAGAATATTCGTCTGTTTCACAACAATTTGACTGACCAAATTTAATAAAATAAAATAAACCTCCATTGCATTGCATATATGATTTAGTTCCTTGTTAAATGCCATAAAAGTTTTATCATAATTTCATAGTATATTTTTTATTTTTTTCAAGAGTTTCGTCATCCGATTGCTGTATATATATATATATATATATATATATATATATATATATATATATATATATATATATATATATATATATGATCTTATGTTATAGCTGGAGGCTGGAGCCATTTAGCTTGTGATTCAGTGGCCATAGAACTTCCCGTCAGCTCTTTTGAGGAACCATGTGGGGGGAACTGCCATGGACGCTATTGCGAAATTGGGTGAGACCTTAAATATTTTGTTATACATTTTAAAGTTTTGTCCTTCAGTTGGCTTAATTTTGTTTTGCAGAATTTTGCCAATCTAGGGGTAGGTTACCAATTAGGTGAGGAAATTGTAGGCCTGTAAATAGTGGTCAAGGAGGGCAAAATGAGGTGTTGAAAACATACTCATGTCCTAATATGGTGAGAGGAAGAGTATCTTCAATCTCCAAAGGTAGTCGAGGGAAAACAGTTCGCTTGAAGATCTCCCCGACTTGTTGGTTCCTTCGTAACTCATCTCCTTTCTTCTCGCCAGATGCCAAGTGAGCAGTTACAAAACAAAAACTGGTTCCATCAATTGACATACTGACAGAGACTGCACCCTTGTTTCCCAAGTAACCCATCAAACCACAGGCAACAGGAGTTGCCTTAACATTGGAAAACCGATACTTTCTTAGAAGATCTCGTTTTATCCATATTGTGAGAAAAACTCCGACCATTTTTTTGCTAGCCATCATTTTATAGGCATTAGAACTTCCATCCTGCTCCCCTTGTTGAGGGTTTGACCTTTCTCTTAAGGGAGTAGTGCTCCTCCTAAGACGTGTTTGTCGTCCACTGTTTTCAGGTTTAGCGTACTGATATTCGTCATTTGTCAATGGAGTTAGTGTAGATGACAGCCAAACACACCCTTCTCTGTTATTTAGTGTTTTTCCTACCAGCAAGTTCCATTTTCTTGCATCTGTGTAATCTTCCATTCCAATAACTGACTTTGTGTTCAAAGGGACAATCTCTTGGAACCTGTGAAAAACAAGGTTAATTAGATAGATCTGTGATCATGCTTTTCGAATCATCATGGTTTTTTTTTTCCGTCATGTATTACCTACCCGAGAACGTACATATCCACTGAGCTCTTTAGATTTAGCCATTCCTCTAAATCAGCAGCTAAGCTTCCTACTGGCGATTTTCCTCCCACATTCCATGTTCCCACAAAAATCCTGTTGAAAATATCATAAAACTAATGTGATCCAAAAATGCAATATATCGTCTAGCTGTTATGAATCTAGTCCGACTGATTACCTGAGTTCATGGGTTAAACCCGATGGTTGGAGTCCTCTAGAACCTACAAAACTATGACTTAGGTATTCCTCGGGTTCACTATCTGCAAAACAACAATAACATTAGCCTAGTGTCTTAAAAGACTCCTGCAAATGGCGGAGTCAGATGTACCAGACCTTACCAGAGTATAGAATTGTAATTCACATGAATAAACTTGCATTCTAGGAATACTGAATTACATAGAAGTGATGCACCATATTAATGTACAAAGATGCGCACCTGAAACTTCGGGTGAAGCGGAGGGCTCAGTTTTCTTGGATTTCTTTCTAAGCCATCTGGGTGACCTGCCAGATGACGACCTTAGCATTTGACTTCCCATAGCCCATGCAACAGTCTGCAAGCTAGTTTTTACGATATCACAAACTTGGCCGTTAATGTTGATGAATTTGACGTAAACTAGGCAAAAGGAAATTGAAGACAGAAGAAGGATGTTTACTGCCAAGAATTATCAGGGAAATTAGATGTTAGTTAGCAGAGAATTTAGGTGGCTAAAGAAGACGTGAAAAGTTCTATAAAGCATGTATAGTTTTATGATGGCTTAAGGTATTAAAAGGTCAAATTCAGTTTGTTTGTTTAGTTTGTTGTTTCTTAAATGTATTAGTCTTAATAATCCCATTTAAGTTATTGACTAAGTAGCTTTAGCTATAAGCCTATAATTTCCAAAGGCATCTTTTTAATTGTTTATTCTATTTTAGTATTAATAATCTACCAAGTATTTGTCACTCAAATATTTTGCTTATTTTCTATACTTCTCTCTATCTGGTGGTGCTTGTCACGTCTACCCTTGACAATTTTTGAAGCATTATTATGTATGATTTCTGATATTCATTTTATTTTCCATTTCAAAGTTAGACTTGGTGGTCTTGTACCGCCATTGAAACAGGCCGTTTAGAAGAGTTTCGTATTGGACTACATGATGCAGGGCAATGTGATGCTATTTTGCGTCATTTTTGTTTTGTTAGTATAGTCGTGAATATGAGGAAGCGTGATTTGTAAGAAAACGCAATTTGGTGGTTTCGCAAGTAGATAAATTGTTCTAAAATGGATATAAAGTTTCATATTAAATGGAATAGATCACTTTACGCTCGACACTAGCACACTTGCTGCCAAGTTAGAGTAACATAAGTACAAAGATACCGGATCAAGGTTTGTGTAGATTCAATCCTTGAGCTTTTAGATCTGAAAGTAGTAGTTGAAGACTTGAAGAAGTCTCAAGAGTAACAAGTTCTTAGAAGTCGTTTGGTTCGAAGTATTGGAATGGCATGGAATAGATTGTGATACTATAGTGGTATAGAGTTAGAATCTCATACTTGCTCATGAGTGTTTGGTTCGACCCTGGAATGGATATAGAGGTAGTAATAATATGGAATAGAGTTAGAAACTTGAGTAGAAACATGGGTATGAGATTTCAAGGGGTTGGAATGGAGTTAGAATCCATTGGGTATCTAACTCCATTCCAAAAACCTCCACAAGGAGTAGCTATAATAAGTCGGGCTCACAACAAAACTCCCTGGTACCTTACACTTTAGGCCTTTACAGAGTACAATCTAGTTAAGTACCAAAAAAACGCAACACTGAATTGCTCTATCCAACACCTTGTTAGCCTATTATCCTACTTCAAGGAACTAGAGAAGACGACGAGTCAGGATATACATCTCGAGTACGGTCGACTAGTGCAAAAGAAGCAACATTGCATTGCTCTATTCAACAACTTGTTAGCTATTTAATAACACCCCTTCCCCTTGCTAGCCATTGAGATCAACTGCAATTAGACAAGGTGCATAAATTCATCAGAGAGGACACAAAATCACACATTAATGGCAAAATGATTTCCAAAGTAATATTTAAAGTTAGTTTTTAACTACTACCTTTTCTATACCAACTTTTTCTGAAATTTACATCCAAACCACCACCTTTTTTGCAGAAAAAAAAAAAGTCGTTTTCTAGAGACTAATGATCATGAACGACATTCATTTTTGCCCACAACCGACCTTGATAGGGGATGAGAATACCATTTCTGAGTAATATTTGACAGAAAATGTCAGATATATTTGCCAAAAATGACATTATATTGGATGATTGGAGGGGATGTTAATGTAGGGAGTTTTGAAACTTTTTAAAGGTAGGAGTTTGAAAACAGTGAATATTAGTCATTTCGTAGTCATACTCATAACCTAGGTCCAAAATTCGTCAGCATCAAAATAATAGTACTAATTGATTCAGACTGCTGTTACAGTATAGAAGACCATCAGCAGGGGTTTCTAGGCTTTACGTCGGTAATTAGTCTGAATAAAGAAGACGTGAAATCCATTTAACAAGTGAAAGCAAACCTGAGGAGCAAACTTGCATCATTCATTGACATCTCCAAGTCTCTGTGCAATTCATTGTTCAAGCCATTGCTTTCAATTACAGAAACATCTATCAGTGTCTCCAACTTCCTTTTCAAAGGATCTCTTTTAGGCACAATGTTATCATCAAGTTTGCGTAAGACATTCTTTCGGCATTTTCGATGGAATGTAAACTTCCGAGGGCGAACATTTTCCAATTCTTTATGAAAGCTTCCAAATCCATTGGAGATGGGCACATCAAACAACTTTAACCCCACCAAGCCATCCACAGATGTAAGCGGGACTTTCTGGATTAAACCTTCTCTGGCTTCTTCCCCATCTCCTTCACCACAAACCATGACATCATTGCACCTATTCATTACTTCACTCTTACGACTCACACCCTCAAGGAGCGTTTGAACTGCCTCTACTGGGTCTTGTTCAGAATGCAAATTTAGACGAGTTGAACATGCCTTCAGTTGGCTAATTACGGGTCGTTTCAACGATCTGACATACTTTTTACGAGGTTTACCCCGCAAGGAAGCAATTGCTTCTCTGTACCTGGCAGTCTTTCCAGCAGATCTGCGAGGAGTACTAATTCTTTGGTCATTATAGCTGGTAGAGTTCAAATTTTTCTCATCAGTCTTTGAAGAGCACATGAGAAAAGGTTGGTCCAAAGATTGAACAAGAGAGTTCATGATACAACATTTCTTCATCACTGGATATAGACAGTTATTTGTTGCCTTAGCTTCACTGCTTTCTACGAGAACATTAGCAAGAGACTGGGTATCATTAGTTTTCAAACTAGGCGGCTTCATAGTTGACAAGTTTCTTTCAAATGCGCGTATTCTTTGAGAATGTCCAATTCTGCATAGATCTGCCTCTGTATTCTGCATAATGAAGGAACTATAATCTTCAGCGCTAGCCGAAGCATCATCCGAATTTGATTTGCCAAGAGAGCTCATACTATCCGCCACATGTAGAGAAACAATTCCTACTGAAGAAGCAATTTTTGCATCTGGAATCTTTGATGTGGAAGAATTAAGTGTATTATCATGGGGTAGATGTTCATACAAGGGTTGGTTTGTTTCATCAATGTGTCCATTTGAAGTCCTTTTCTTGTTGTTCGTCACAGTCTCTAATTTCTGATGCAGTTGCTTTAACTCATCCCTGAGGTCAACAATTATTCCCTCAGCCTCACCAAGTTGGGCTTCAAGCTCATCAATCTTCTTTTGTTGATTCAAGGATCTAGCTTCAGCATCTTGAATCTGATACAAGAAACTTGTTTCAATAAATGTTTTCATATCCCAATACAGAAAGCTCAAGAAAAGAGCTTCAGTATAATTCAGTACCCAAAAATGAAAACAAGATGTATAAATTCCAAAGGTTCCTTCCAAGGTCATCAGTGGCCGATCTTAGAGCAAAATAGCAGAGAAGACCAAGGTTTTGAAGTTTGAACCCTTGACCTTATGTCTGATTATTAACCGCTCAATCAGTGAGGCAGGAGGGCAAGTGATAATTTATATATTGAAATGTATTCAGTGTATAAACTAAAAAAGTCTTACGTTGCTATCCTCTCCAAAGCCAAATCGTCGTTTGAAGTTTAAACCCTTCACATTTCGGCGTAATATTTGAAAACTTTGCTAGCATAACTAGTGGTGATACTTGAAATTATCGTCGGGCGGGAAATGGTCCATGTACTTTGAGCATTTAATAATAACCAAGTCCATTAACACAACCCAATCTATGTTGCTCGGACTCGGTTAGAAGTATCCGACACGGGTACGTGTCCGAGTGTCGGATTCGTCTATTTTATGGAAAAAAAATTATGTTTTTGGTCTAAAATGAAATGTCCAAGTGTCCTACCCATGTCCGAGTGTCCAGTGTCCGACACGGGTATGTGAGGTAATATTGAAGAGTCCGAGCAACATAGAACCCAATAGCGTTACCAACAAATATACGCAACTTAAATCTAGATGGTTAAGGAGGGGTCCATCGACGCAAGTCAGTCAGGTAACATCTAATACATTAGGTAATATTCATTGTTTTCCAGTTTTTTTTTTAATACTAGTGCTAGGATCAGTCAGTTATTCACTTTTATCAGTCAGAGCTTCAAATCTTTCTTAATGAAAGCGGTTAGTTTTTTCATATTCAGAGCCTAGAATCACTGTGACTGATACATTTCCTTCGTCAAATCATTTTAAGATTTTAAATATCTAGGAGACTAATAACTTCATGCCATTTCTATTGACTAGCAACAAATCAGATATAGAGCAAACACGGGGATAATGTATAATTTCAGGCGCCCGGCAGCTCTGATATTTATTTAAAAAAAATAAACTACGCAGGATAATACAAGTATTAAGCTGCATAAAACCAAGTTACAATTCTAGGAAATGGGAGAACATGAGAAGACAAAGAAGTAAAACAATGAAATAGTTATAAACTATGAACAAAGGGAATCCCAAACACTTTCAATATCAATCCAATTTAATTCAGTTCATTTATATCCTTGCTAAACAGATTGGAAACAAGCAAAACAAGATAAGGCTGTCTTAAAAAAATGTATACTTGAATGAACCTAATAGGGGTTACTAGGGCGCAGAAGACTGTATCACCATACTAGAGTGCAGAAGTACTACTCACTCCAATAATAAAAATTTAAACTGCAGAAAGATCACTTGCTTACTACTACCTCCGATTCGTTGGAAATGCTCCGTTTGCTTTTTGTACACGCATTAAGGTTGTGAGTGGGTGATGGGTCTCGCCAATAAAGTAGAGTGATCTTACTGACAAAATCATGGTTAAAACGAAAATGGGGGCAATTCTAGTGAATAGGTAAAAAAAAAGAATATACGGCAACTCCTAAGAATCGGAGGGAGTAATGGGTAAATAATTGTCAACCGATTCATTGTTGTACAATACTCCGTACAATACAATGCAACATAAAGTAGCATACTTTGTTGACAAAAATCCTTAAAAACAAATTAAAAAATTCAAAAACTTAGCCCAGTTCAATCACAAACCACAAATCAATCCCGAGAACACTCTTTTTAAACTTACAACATACGGAGTAATAGAAAGAGACGAAATTTCAAAATTCAAAAACTTAGTACAGTTGAATTATAAACCAGAAATCAATGACGAGACTACAAAACTGAAAATTGAATGTGTTAATGGCTTAAATTAAGACGGTCTTAAACGATAATACCTGAGATTTGAAAGAATTATTAAGATGAAGCATCATAGTGACAGAATCTTGTTTGAAGGAAACTAATTCCTTATGAAAACCAAGTGCTTTACGCTCAGCCAACATTACTCTCGCCGCCGCTTCCTTTGATGTATTTAATATCACCTCCGCATACACCTTTTTCATTGCCTGCATTTTAATCTCCAATTCTTCAATTTTCTGCCCATTTTTCTAAAAAATTAATTCAATCAATTAACCAAATTAATCATAATAATCAAATTAATATTAAATATAATTAATGGGTTTTACGAAATTACGTACCTTGGAATCTTCCGACATGCTTGAATTATGGCGAGGTATCGATGGAGGAGAAGAAATTAGTGGAAATGTTTTAAGTTTTTTTTTTTAAAAAAAAAAATTAAGGATTTAAGGAGTTGAAGTATGATGTTCAAAGTTAATTACAATCTGACCCTTTGATTGAGGAGGAGCGGTACGAATTGGTTTTTTGGTTTGCGTTCAAGGTATGTCGTTTATTTGTATGGATGATACGACGTCGTTGAGGGGGGATAAACAGTGGAACTTCTAAAGTATGTCAATTATCCGCGATGGGGGGAGTGATTTTTACATGTTTACCCTTTTTGGGCGGGAAAACATTGACGACACACGGCAATGGGGCTAAAATGCTAAGAGCAAGTCCAATGGTGAGCTATAACTTTCTAGCTTGGTAATTCCACATCATATTTCAAGCTACAACCCTTAAACCATTCCAATGGTAAGCTATAAGTTTCTAGCTTTGTTTTTGTTTAATAAATAAAAAATTAACAATAAATCAAACTTAAATTTATTTAGCTAAATTTCTATTGGTTGATTTGTGATAGTGGGTTCATTCAAGCTACTAGCTTAATGAAGCTAGTTCTTAAAAGTTCATTCTATATATATGTCTCCAATGGTGTGCAGAAGAACTAGCCACAATTTTAAGAAATTGCAAGCAAGTCCCTAAACTACACCATTGGACTTGCTCTAAATGCTTAAGTTCGTATTGAAACGGGTGGGTCAACTTTTGTGAAGGGTTGATTTACAATTTTGGACATTTGTCAGCATTATTTTAGGGTATTGTTTTTTTACATACGACTTTTATTCTTTCACATACGTAGTTTACAATATTATCCTTGTCAATTTTTCATTCCTTTACCCAATTAATTTTTTTTCTCCCTTCCCTAATCCCCTTCACCATTAAATCACCACCACCCATCTCCATTAACCACCACCTCGCCGGAAACCAATTACTCCGGCCGATCCCACACCTGCCGACCTCGGCCAACCACCCCCTACCACGGGCTCCCTCCCCCTGCGACTGTCGGCACTCCCCTCCCCTCCCCCGCAACGCCCCACCTCCTGCGACTCACTGACCTCGGCCTTCTCACTGACCCGACGCCGCTCCCTTCCACCACCTCCCATTGACCCGACAACCCTCCTTCCCCAACCCACCACCGGCTACCACCATTATTATTATTATTATTATTATTATTATTATTATTATTATTATTATTATTATTATTATTATTATTATTATTATTATTGTTATTATTATTATTATTATTATTATTTTAGGGAAAATGGTACATAAAAAACCTAATTTTTTTAGATTTAGGAAAAAGGTAGAGTATGGAAACTTTATGAAGAAAAGTATGTTCAAAGAGTAAATTCTGTATGTGAAAAAGCAACACCGTTATTTAACTATGGAGTTTTACACTAGATTCAATGCCCGTACAAGCATATGAATTGAAGGTAATTGTTATGTTTTTCAAAACTTAACTAGGTTAAATTTGTGACCCGTGAAATTTACGGGTTTATCTGTTTTAGTTTTGTTATTTTTATCGTATTGTTTATATTTGTCAGAGGAATTAGTTGATCCATTTAAAAAATGTAGTCTTGAAATACATAAAATTTAGTTAGTTAACCCTTTATTTCTTTGACAACTAAACTATATATTATACTTTAGTTGTTGTTTTGATTAATATACCAATAACATGTGTTTTTAAAAAAACAAAAAAATACCTTCAAATCATCAACGAGTTCAGTAATTCATGGCACCCATGTAAAAAAAATTAAATGGTTAAGGTTGTCTTTTAATTAGATTGTATAGATTTTGCCTTAAAATTTCTATGTGAAAGTTTGAACGTTCCTTTGTCATTTAGGATAAATAAAGTTAGTAAGTGAAGATGAAAGGGCAAATTAATGCATAATGTTAAATTATTTTATCTTTTTTTTTTCCTTTTTTTTTGAGAATGATAAATCTCACAATGTAAGGAGCTTAAAACATTATATGATTACAGGGTTTTTTATCTTCTCAATATTTTAATTCTCATAAATTATATTTTTATAGTAACATAGTTATGAAGTTTAATAAATGCTAGTCTTAGTACATCATCTGTAACACCCCCATTTATTCAGGAGCCTTTAGCTAGACATCATAAGTAAATGAGAGCGTTACCATCTCGGTTTCCCGAGGTAGTGAATAACAAAGTACACAAACCAATGTACTTTAAATTAAAACTTTAGTGAAAACATGTTTATTACAATATTTACCAACTAAAACTTAATATAAAATAATTACAACTCGCAGCGGAAATAAATAAAGTGATATAATTATTCTATTTGATCTAGACTTCAACTACGGTCCAAGTCGAGCTCTCATCCCAATGCTCCCGAGTCAGCTAATCTTTAATACCTGTCAAATCTGCTCCCCATAAAACGGTTCACCGCAGGTGTTCACGAATACACTGTCAACCACGAGGTTGAGTAGGAAACTAAACAATGAATGAGAATAAAGCAACTTGCAATATTACTGATACACAAATAAATTCTACCACCACAATTCCGTTCATTTCACACCACAGCACACAACCACTTTTAGACACACAGTCATACTCCACTTCTAGACACACAGTCATACTCCACTTCAAGACACACAGTCATACTCCAGGACACACAGTCCAATGGACACACAGTCCCGCCTCAGACACATAGTCTGGATATACTGGACACACAGCCTCGCCTCGGACACACACGATCGGATACACACAAAACTCATCTCCCAACTCCAACAACAATCAATAATATTGACATAAGGCAGAAAATCCAGAAAGATAATAAAAGATCGGCGTAAACAGTTAAACACAACCTTCACCTATCCACCGCTTCATACATTTAATCCATCTTTAGCAATAATATAAATAAGAAGATTGAGTGGTTTCCTACCTGGCAACCAAATCCAATTAAGCAGCTCAAAGCGCTCCAAATAATTAAAGCACGCGAACCCGATTATAAATTCTTCACAAATCGTCACCTAACATAAATATATAATTCAATTCAATTATTTATTTGTAATTATAATTTATTATATTAATTATTCAATTTTATATTAATTATATTAATTTATTTTCCGTTTAAATTATTATTACGTAAAAACCCGTTACAAATACCAACCCATGCGTAAACCCCATGTCAAACACCCACATAAACCCGTTTTAAAACTACCCAACAAGCTCATGAATATACGGTTGAACCCGTGTGAACGACCCATGAAAACAACACCGTAGACACCCATTATCCACGGCCAACACCATCACCTTCCACCACGGTGCACCTTCTCCACCTCAGCCAGCCACCACCTCACATAACTCCCCTAAAACAGTCCCAAATTGCAGCAACAACATCCGAAACCCGCAACTCCCTCTATACCTGATACACACGGCATACCCATACTAAACACCACCATAACCACTCCCATTCACCGCCAAATACCTCATGCCATTACCACTGTGGTCCACCCTCCAGCCACGGTGGTCACGACCTGACCCACACCCCCAACAACACCCCCACACAACCTCCTGTAACACCATCAGCGCACAACAACGACAACAATACCAAACAGCAGCAAACAACCCACATAACCCTGAAAACCACCCTATATATCACCACTAGCAACCACCCATAACAACCCAAGTCCAATGACACACCACCCCCGTGAAGGAAAAGTAGATCTATATACATAACATATTCATATATGTTCCATTTTAATTTGTCATAAAATTAATAAATGATCTTATGCATGCAAACTAATAAACAATACAAAGAAGAAATATTCATCTTACATTGGAAATTCGGTTTATATGGGCACAAGAGAGATCACCTTTCTCTCTTGTTCTTGTGCTTTCCTTAGTGGAAGTACTAAGATCCAAGTGTAGGATCTCTCCCAAAGCTTAATACCCAAAGCATACTCTTAATTAAAATTAATATTATAAATACTAGTACAATATTAATCTTGTAGAAAAATTGACCCAAAAATATTATAGGACACTTAATATTTTCGGTTTATGGGAGGAGGAAGAAGGAAGTTTTTTTATCTCTCTAAAACTCAAATTTTAGATGAATGAAGAATGAATAATACACTAACTACATTTTAGTGTATATTAGGTGAAATAAGATGAAAAACCAAAGTGGTTTTTCATCTCAAAAAACCGGGTGGAAGGGGGCATGGGAGGGAGCCAATGCATGCTTGAGTTGTTCTTCACAATGAGCATTAGGGTTGCATGGCTAGTTAAGTAGGTAATCATTATGTTTACCACTCACATTATAAACACAATATTATCCTTAATCCTCCTCTTAATTTCGGCACTTTCATAAAATGGAATTCATTTTATTTTTGTCAATATGTCACATGTCACATAAAATTGTTATGTATTTTTAACACATTAAAAATCAACGTATTAATAAAAATACGTCATATACAAAAATCGACTTAGTAATTCACAATTACTTGTACCAAAATATTACACCAATTATAAATCACAACAATTTGTATTTATAATAATTCATTCAAATTTAATTATTTTCTTAAACAATAATTTCATCTGAGTAATGATACAATTCGATTACTCAGACCGTATCTCATTTTAATCAATTTCAATGAGATACGTAATTATTACTTCCAAAATCGTCCGTCAATTTTAATTAAATTAATTGACTCGTAACGTTATACGATCAATTAATTGATCAATTAAGAGTGTTGCCCTATAAGTATGACCTAGGGGATCAATTGATCACCACCGTCGCACGACAGTAATGTCAAACTCTAGTCAGCCAATCATTACCGATATATGTTGATCAGTTGACAGTAAATATTACTTCCCAATTGTTTTCTTTATAATGAGATTTAAACATGTGATCATCATGATCAACAGTTGTGACCGCATTATTGTCGGAGGACACATATTCCAACAATCTCCCACTTGTCCTTGACAAGTGTGCGTCACCAATTCTCTTGTCCTATTACTATCTCCCACTCAATGCAAGGTGTCTTTCAGGTCGTACTTGCAAGTGATCATATCCAGAGTGGTTTCCTCGATCTGGAGAATAACTGATTGACCGGATTTATCTATCATAGATACCTTCCGAGCGTGGCCACGCATTTCCAGTTCATTACTCCTCGAGTGGCCCTGAGATATTGTTATAACCCTGACTAGGGGTGGACAATTCCTATCGCACTCATTCCCTTCAACTAGCCACAGCCATCATAACCCAAAATATTCTCATTTGACCCCATTTACGAAGGTCGTAGTAACACAAATCAAAGTTAATCTGAAACTGTGCCATCTTAGGCGAATAGTCTTTAGTCAAAAGAATCGACTCATTTGAATACTATAGCAGCTCTCGCCACGACCAGGCTATATAAATTTGCCAAAACTCTATAAGCGGTCATTAGGCCCGACAAAAAGTTCCTAACAGTCTGCCTATATGATCGACCAGTCATCTCACATGACTCTATGGCACTTGAACTTGCCATCAATCACATCACACTCTAGTCACTTCGAGACGTCACCTCATGTAAGTAACTATGGGCAAATACAATGCTAATCCATGTTCACTTAAACGGGGTTCAATTTGTCTCTACAACCCGTTGGATGTAACAAAGTATAAAGTGAGTTAATAATAACTCAAACGACAAATGTCGACATCACACTTGGGTAGTCAATACCATATTACAACCTTGTGATGCATATCGTAAGTGTAAACACTTATTGATTGCAATAGAAGTTTAACATGTCATGTGTCCATGTGTTCAAACTTCTTATACTTGCAATTTCCTTTACATTCATGTTCTCTCTCATAGCATGAACCTTACCAAGTACACATCAAGGTTCCCGACCTTGGTTTTGGTTCTTTATCCTAAAAGAACTTCCTTGTTGATTATCACATAACGAACGAATTTGTGGTGAATGATATAACTTGTACTGATCAAGTGCTCCATTCACACATAATGCACTAGGTATATGTTTTGCAGAGTCTTGCAACAATTTGTCAAGATGATTGATCTAGCACTTCTCACAAGTCCTAGCATATTAGGAAAGATTAGTTTTGAGCAACTTCTTATTCAACTAAGTATCTTTCCAAAACTTCTTATTTCTCTTTCTAGCTTGAAAGGTTTAGGATTCTCATAAATCCTTGCATGTGCTCGGATTTTCTATAATATGTGCAACCTCTTGACACACAATAGAGCATTCCGTCAAACACCGAAATCGCTCATCGGATTCTACTCGAGAATTCATGACGTTTATATTATGGCTTACCAATGAATCATCATGCCCTTATGCATATGATTCACCATTGGACATGTGCATGATTATTCTAATGGCAGAAACATTAGTAACTTTTAATCATGTCATCAACTATATTTAGGTTCAAGGAACGACCATGACTGTTAATGGCAATTCCATTTCTTTTAGATGAATAACCTATGTTTCTGGTTGATTCGATGTGTATTTAACAATACTTATCCAACATCTCATGATGTAGTTGGATTCATCATGGTCCATTTTCATCCAGAATTGAAAACTCAAATGCTTCTTTATGAAAGAAGGTATGAGCTCGTCATTCTTCAATGAGTGATGAGTTGTAAACATTCAAAGGATGATAGCTCCCACTAAATTCCATGTCTTCACATGATAATTTCTAAACTCCCACTTAATTCCACATGTTTTGAAATTGATTACTCAATTGAAAACATATCAAATTGGAACATGTGTTGCTTTGCAAAGTTTATCAAGATGAAGCCATATATGTTCCCATCATATCCTTTCAAAATTCCTATTTTGAAGAGGTCTCATCTCAACCTTATGGAAAGAGATTTTAGATCTCTAACACATTCATGTCATAATGATGTGTGGCAATGTCATTTATCAAATATAAGTAATATCTAATACATGTCCTTCAAAATACCCTTTTAGAAGGAGGTTTAACCAATTCATTTTCATAATGAGGTTAAGTAATGACATTTGCGAGGTTAAAACTTGGCTATGGAAGATATCGTTATATCAATCCTTGCAACTTGTTTATAACTAGTATGTTACTTTGATTCATTTAGGCTCTTAAGTAAATCTCAAGGTTGAAACTATTGGTCAAAATTTTTCATAAACTAGTCAAAACTCTTGTTAAGACTTTACATTAGTCATTTTTCTTCCAAAACTTTCTTTTGGTCTCCTCGTGTAGTTATCTTGAGAATATACTCTTATGATTACTTCACTTGGTCTCTTTAGTCATATAGAACTTACTTGAGACCATAGATTATCTTATCTATTTGGTATACTATATAAATAGATATACCTTTATTCAAATCATTCTCTCTTGCGTAGATCTTCATTTACACAAGTACACAATTTTATCTTGCCTCATGCGTTGTGTTCTCATTTTTCTCCCACTCTATCTTTAGAATAAATACACTATAGATTCAAAGATAGCATATGAGACACAAATAATGAATTTGAAGTATAAAGGAGAACTATCTCATAGGTTGACTAATAGTTTTAGATTTCATAAGTGTACTTGGTGATTGACATTCCTTTAAAAGAGTTCATAGACTCAAAATCACTTTGTAAATGATCATACACAAGCCTTAAGCATGTGGACATATAATGAATCCCGTCATTATATTTGTCTATTAGATCACTTTAAGTGAATAATCATATGTTTCTAAGAGTAAGCATTTAAACATGAATTTTAGAACAAAAGGATAAAATGATAAAACGGGTGACTTGGGTTGCAAACCAAGTCACCATTATCCAAAATACAACCAATTATCCAAAATACCTTTCCACGTCAAACACGGAAACTTAAGGTTCTAAAAATCCAAAACATAATTTTAAATAAGACAATAAAAAGCGAAGCTCCATGAAAGCTATTCCTAGCTCCTTGATGGTTTCTTAAGCTTGCTTTTCTTTTCCTTTGTCTTTGCTTGGTGGAGGCCCTATTTACAATAAAAAGGGAGATACATTATCACAACTTTGTATCACAATACCATAGTTGAATTAGAAACATAAAAGAAAGGATAGTCATTTACCTACTGGAGTAATCTTTCCAAATTAATATCACCAAGGTATTTGGAACAATTTCTTTTCCAATGTCCCATACCATTACAATAATGGCATTTATCAAGAGGACCCTTCTTGATTTTCGAAGTGCTAGCATCATTAGCTTTAGCTTTGGTGAAAGTGGGAGCTTGCTTCTTACCCTTCCTCCCATTCTTCTTGAACTTCCCCTTACTCTTAGTGCTTATGTTAAGCACATCCTTTGGAGGGTTCACATTTAACCCCATGCCCCTCTCGGCTTGCACAAGTAACTTGTGCAATTCTTCAAGAGACACATCCTTGTCTTGCATGTTAAAATTCACCCGGAATTGAACATATGCTTTGACTTTGGACAAGGAGTGTAGAATCCTATCTACAATGAGTTCTTTGGGGATTTCAACTTTTTGAATCTTCAAGGTCTCAACTAGCTCCATAAGTTTGAGCACATGAGGGCTAACCTTTTGGCCCTCTTTGAAGTCGAGATCAAAGAATGCCGCGGCCGCCTCATATTAGACGATCCGCGGAGTTTGTGAAAACATTGTCACAAGCTTGGAGTAAATCTCATTAGCGTTGCCCATTTTAAAGGCTCTCCTTTGGAGATCCGCCTCCATCGCAAATATCAAGACATTTTTCATTGCGGCGGACTCCTTTTGGTAAGCCTCATATGCTTCCCTAGTGGCGGCGGTCGACCTAGTAGTAGGTTCGGGTGGAGAGGCCTCGGTAAGGTAACGAAGCTTGTCGTCACCTTGGGCGGCCAATTTGAGTTGGGCATCCCAATCGGAGAAATTTGACCCATTCTTTTCAAGTTTACATCGATCCATGAAAGATCGGAGCCATGATGAACTAGCGAGAGACGTGGCGTTAGGGGTTGGTGTTGCCATTTGTTATGAGAAAAAGAAGTGGTCTACAAAACAAAATAGAAGGAGTAAAACAAATGTCGTTTTAATAATAATACTCGTAAAAATTTATAATTTAAACAAGTTTTATGCATTTTTCTAGTGACCTCTACCCAACTAGATAAATGATTCCAAGACCCAAATTCATATCGACTTAGGCACGGTATGGCCGATGAAACCCTTATCAATATAACTCGGTGGATTAACGTTTTAATCGATTCTACTTTTAGAACTCTTGGTCGATAAAATTACTCTAATAATTATCTATAGCCCGGAACACATGCAACTACGGTCACGAATACTTCCGTTGAGCTCAATCCAAATTTCGAATAAATGTGTCCATGATCCAAATCCACATCAACTTGGGCACGGTATGGCCGATGAAACCCTCATTAATATGAACTCGGTGGATAAACATTCATCACCCACTTCCCCTACGTAACAAGGTTTGTACCCCGGTAGGGCCGAGTGCACTCCCTCGCGAAATAGGTTTTCATGGTTTCTACTATTTGGTAAGGCTATGTCTCAATTAATTGTTTTAGCGAGAGGTCATGTCAATTTATTATCTATCACGTTTTAAGTGAACTAAAGCGGTGAACTACGATAATTTTAATTGACACGGTCGATAAACTCGATAAAAGAAGATGCATGTTTTAGTTATGGCGATTTAGCGATGCATGTGACATATAAATAAAATTCAAAACATAAAATAAATTCTAGTATGGCCTTCCTAAAATAGAAAACTATTTAACTATTACATATTCGGAAACCAACTCCATTGGTCTCTTGAACTTCGGTTGTGGCACGCATCTCGAGGTAACACCGTCTTTATGTATCGCCATCTTGAAGAAATCCGTCTTTGGGAACTCCAGAATAAATTAAATTACATAGCAAATTACATAATTTCCTATTATACATTTGTAACTAAAATAAAATAAATCTATTAAATTACAAAACGGTGATACGAGATCACAATAAATTACAACCGAATCGATATTCCCATACATTTCGGGTAATACCAATTAAAAACTAAGGCCATACTAAGTAAAAATTACATAATTCAAAAATACATAAATTAAATTATGACAATCATAAAGAAAATGCAGCATTATAATATGTATGAACATGCCCAATTTTATGCTAAATCGCCTTTAAATAGCCAATATCGTATATTACTCGGTTTTTACGGATTTGCGTGATTTCAACATTTTATAATCACAAAAATTACATAAATTCATATTTATGCATAAGTTAATTACCCTAACCTCTTAGGACTCAAAATTTAGTCTTCACTAATTATTTGACCATAATTAACTCATATTTCTAAAAAATTGTTCATTAATGGACCAAAAATTACAAAAATAAGCTATAAACTTCAAATAAATCACAAAATTTCAAATAAATTCAAAATTTGAAATTTAAACTCATGAACATTCTGGAAAAAATACCATGACACTCATAATGTTCAAAAACTTAGGTTAAAAATTTCGAAATTTTTCCGGAAAAACAATGTTGCGGTTTATCGGTTTTTAACTAAAATAATCATAAAAACATGAGAAAAATTATATTCACCAACTTTTCAATTTTAGATCCGAAAAAGATAATAAAATGCAACATTGGACGTTTTTCCTTAGTCATAGAGTATGTTATAATAATTTTTTACTAATTAAGTCACTATTCATGCCATTTTTCTTTAAAAATCCATAAATCATGCAAAAAGACTTCAATATAGCCTATTATTTTACACACATCTTGTAAAATTGCATGTGAAAACATATTAAATTTCTACGACCAGATTCGAAATTTATCTCATATTAACCTATTTTATACTTAATCCGATTTTAATAATGAAAAATCCATTTTTCGAGCATAAGAAGTCCAAAAATTATGAAAATTTACAGGTCGTCTCAAAATAATATATGTGACAACATATCCAAAAATCACTGGAAAATTCGAAGTATAGCTATTTTTAGTCGGAAAATGACATTTTATTCATAAAATCATATTTTTAATGTCATTATTATGTAATATGAACAATAAAAATCCATAAAATAACCAAAATATCCTAAAAACATTTTAGGACCAGAAATTTTAACACGCATAAATTAATTTCGTGATATATCATAATAACACAAAATTATACAAGTTTTATATGTTAATCTTTATAACTCGGAAAAACTTTTAACCGATTTGCATGCAAACAACCATGGCTCTCTGATACCTGACACGTCAGTCGTATACCTGCCAAAAATACCAACTGGCTCTAACTAATATAGCTAGGGAAGTCGGGTCGAATCCACAGAGAGGTAGGAAATTATCAGCTTAATCTAAGTTTGTCAATGTAACCAATTGGGGGTTTTTAAATGTGATATTCTAAACTAATAAGAATAAGGAAGAGGGAAATAGGAAGAAGAAATCAAGCAGATAAAGAGAAATAGCTAAGACAGACAGTTCACCATAATCATTTAGTCGAGTGATCTAGGTCTCAGGTCAATGCAAGTATGGTCTAAGGGGTAGCGAACGTCACCTTTCGGTCCTTAATTCACCCTAAAGCGTAAATAGCTTAACTTTCGCCCTCACTGCAATACCCTATTGTTCGCTACTAGTCTCGCCTTTTCCAACCTTTCGGTCCAGGTCAAGGATCACTAAGAATTAAAGGTCTAATTGCGTCGACTCAATTAGGCGGTTACAATTAATTGTAGCATTTAACCAACAAAGACTATACTAGCATTAACCCAATAAATCGATTACTGTTCCCTCATGATTATGGATCCCCTATAGTCTTAGCCAAGGGAAATTAGCTACTCATTACCATTGAATTAACAATAACGACAAATAGGTAATTGGGATTAAACATTATAACAAACTGATAAAGATTGAATCAAAGCAACTATTATGACAACGATAAATAGAGAGGAATTCAAAGCAATAAATAAGATTAAGAATAAAAGTAGAACGATAGTACCAATCGCAAAATCCAGGTCCGAGTAGTAAAGTATAAAGGAAGCACAAAAATCCAAAGAACAGTAGCAAGGAACACAGTGAAGTAAAAACGAACGAAGGAAGAGAGCAGTAACGTAGTCCTCCTCCTCTATCTTATACGAAAATTCATCCTAAAACCTAATCTATGGACTAATTACAAAAGCCCATAATATGATTAGGCGGAAAAAGGCTGAAGAAGGGTAAACCACTCGATCGAGTGGAAATAAACCACTCGATCGAGTAACTATGTGTCCAACCAGTCGATCGAGTAGAAATAAACTACTCGATCGAGCTCTTCTTGCTAAAACTCCTCGATTGACTCCTTAAACTGGTCGATCGACCAGTCTTGAGTATATAAAACATTCGATCGAGTGGTAAACTACTCGATCGAGCTATATAGGCATGCTAGGCTTTGAAACGCCTTCCGAAACCAGCTCACGCGTCTTCCAAGTGTTAGATTTCCAAGCTCCAGCTCCTCATTCTCCATAAATGCATGCAAATGGGACGGATTAAGGCTCGGTTTAGCTCCTCTTCGGTCAATTCCTGCGAATTACAATAAACGGGCCAAAGTAGAATATTCGGGGGTATTTGTAGCTAGATGCTACATAAAAAGTACAGAAATGCGTGTAAAAATGAGGTGAAAACCTTATATAAAAGACATGCATCAAATCTCCCCAAACCAAACCTTTGCTACTCCCCAAGCAAATATGAATGCAACTAAGAATAAATAATGGAACGGGACCAACGCATCAGCTACAAATCATCCACTAGAACCAATTTTAATGCGACAAAATGACAAAATGGCAAATGAGAAGTGCAAACGAGTTAAATCAATGTTTCAAACTTACTGAACCGTCGACCTTGCAAGACTCAAAAGATGTCGGACTCTCACGGGCCGCTCGTCACTCAAAATTAGGCACAGGGTGAGTAAATATGTGAAAGATAGAAAGAATTAGAGACACTCACCTAATTCGACCTACAAGAACATGCATGCATTTAACATGAATAAAATCTCTACAACCGTACATATGCATTCCAACCATACTAATGACCAAGACACATGCCGAGGACTTACATTTGGGTAAGTGAGATAATGGGTAAGAAGGGGCTAAAATGAATTTGGATATGTGGGGTTAATAGCCAGGCTAGCAACAACGGATCCAAATATAAACTGCATCCCAACTTCGTACTCAAAACAGCAAGATGAAACGGTGCAAAAATTTATGCACTAACTCACAAAACACAAAAAAATCGTCAACTCCCCATAAGATATAGATAAGACATGGGAGTGTGAATCATCATACAATTCTCATTCTTTTTTCTCATATGTGATTTTTTCTTTCTTTTTCTTCGCTTTTCATTCTTTTTTTTTTCCTCTTTTTTTTTTTCGTTCCATTTTTTTCAATTCAACATTTTTTCTTTTCTTTCCCTTCAATTCTTCCACCATCTTCTGAAAACAGATAAAATAACCAAATCGCAATAAAACATTCCACGAACTACTCGTCACTAGCTCAAATAGGGTAGAAAGTATTATAGAAAGTAGTTAATAGGACAAAGAGGCAATTTGGCTATGTGGGGCTCATGGGTAGAATGAAATAAAGGGAACTGCCTCTCCTAACATGTGTCACCATCCACAGACCGAATGCATACAGGTATTAAGAGGACTGGACTCATGCTTATGCAAATTGATGTTACATGCCTTAAAGAGAGTACTACTCACATCCTAAATGAAACCGGTCATGAATGTCACCAGTTTAAAAAGCTCTAACCTCAGAATGTAATGTAGCTTGCCGACATAATGAATCAAGTCTATTCGTTCAGATAAGAGAGAAACAAAAACTCGTAGATTATGCACATAATCATGCCAACTAAATGTCAAGAATATGCCAGGCTCAAGTAAGGATTCAAAGTAGCGTCAATGTTCAAACGTTCCGACTCAAATTAAACATGAAAATTTTTGAATTATTGAAATTTTTCGAATTTTTTTTTGAATTTTTATGATTATTTTGAATTGATTAAAACAACAATGCATGCAAAAATAATTAAACGTGCAATCGAAAATGCAAGAAAACATGCAGACAGACATAGATATGGATGCATACCTCCCCAAACCAAACCGTACAATGCCCTCATTGTACCAAAAATAGGGGAAAGAAATGCAACTGAAAGGAAAAGGAGAAGTGGAGTCGGAAAACTTACAAAACGTCATAAAGAGGGACCTCCCCAAACCGACCATGAACATGGGAGGTCAAAGAAAGTCAAGCAGTAACTCCATAGATGTAAAAACAGCAGCTGGGAAGCATAACCGCTCGATCGAGCACTTGGAACAACTCGATCGAGTGATTTGGCAATTGGAAGGGCTCGATCGAGTGAAAAACCACTCGATCGAGTGAGCATGAATTTGACTTTGGTCGATCGAGGACAATTATCACTCGATCGAGTGAAAGCTTCCCCAAAAAGTGCTCGATCGAGCCTAAAACCGCTCGATCGAGTACTGTGTCCTGCAAAACACGCATTCCAAAGCTAGAAAAACATAAGGAGTTCGTAAAACAGTGTCTATAGTTCAACGTAAAGCTAAAGAAAATAAAATGTGCAACAAAAGTACAATAAAATAGTCCGGGCTGCCTCCCGGAGAGCGCTGGTTTAAGAGGTCCCGCACGACCTTTCTGGCATCAATTAACTGGCGCGTCAAGCTCGTCGAAGCGCAAGACTTCAACACGATTGTCTGCTTCACTCGCCTCGTGGTAATGCTTCACATATTGGCCATTCACCTTGAATCTATGACCCTCGGAATCTTCGAGCTCCACGGATCCAAATTTGGTAACAGCTGTCACCGTATAAGGACCACTCCACCTGGACTTCAGCTTGCCAGGTAATAATCTCAACTGGGCATTAAACAGCAGCACCTTTTGCCCAACATGAAACTCACGAGGTAAGATTCTCTTGTCATGCCATCTCTTCGTCTTTTCTTTGTAAATCCGCGAGCTGTCATAGGCATTAAGCCTAAACTCCTCTAACTCATCCAGCTGCAAAAGACGATTCTGACCACACAACTTAGGATCATAATTAAGCTCACGAATTCCCCACCAGGCCTTACATTCCAATTCAACAGGTAAGTGACACGATTTTCCATAGACTAGCCTATAAGGTGATGCACCAATTGGTGTTTTAAAGGCAGTTCTATAAGCCCATAGTGTGTCATCTAGCTTAAGACTCCAGTCTTTCCGTGATTTAGAAACTACTTTAGACAAGATCTCTTTCAACTCGCGGTTAGAGACCTCGACCTGACCACTAGTTTGGGGATGATACCCCAAACCTCGCCGGTGTTGGACACCAACTTTAGACAGAATAGAAGTGAGTTTCTTTTCTTTAAAATACATTCCCCCATCACTAATGACGACCCTAGGGACACCAAATCGGGGGAATATGATCTTTTTAAACATCTTTATCACGGTCTTAGCATCGCAATGAGGTGAGGCAATTGCCTCAACCCATTTGGACACATAATCTACAGCCACTAAGATATACCTGTTACCTTTACTGGATGAAAACGGTCCTTGGAAATCAATGCCCCAGACATCGATGACCTCAACCTCTAAGATGCCGTTTTGTGGCATCTCATGTCTCTTGGAAATGTTCCCTGATCGTTGGCAAGCATCACAAGCTGAAACAAAAGACCTGGCATCAGCAAACAAAGAAGGCCAGTAAAAACCAGACTGAAGTACCTTAGCCACGGTGCACGATGGACCGTGGTGACCACCATATGAAGAGGAGTGACAGCCTTCCAGGACTATTTTGGTCTCCCACTGCGGAATACACCGTCTGTAGAGACCGTCTGCACATTCCTTAAACAAGTAAGGATCATCCCAGAAGTACTTGCTTAGCGTTATACGTAAAACGCTTCCTCTGGCGATGAGAAAGGTCGAGCAAAGACTTGCCACGACAACGAAGTTAGCTATATCTGCATACCAAGGTTCTTGGTTAACAATAGACGATATAACAGCAATTAAAGTATCGTGAGGAAAAGAATCATCAATAGGTAGAGAATCTTCCCCTTCTTGTCGCATCAGTCACGACAAGTGATCAGCTACGACGTTCTCAGCTCCTTTCTTATCCTTAATCTGCAAATCAAACTCCTGAAGAAGGAGTATCCATCTCAGTAGCCGTGGTTTAGCCTCCTTCTTAGCAAGGAGATGTCTCAAAGCTGCATGGTCAGTAAAAACAGTGACTTCTGACCCAACTAAATAAGTACGAAACTTCTCTAAGGCATAAACTACAGCTAACAGCTCTTTCTCAGTGGTGGTGTACTTCACTTGAGCCTCATCCAGAGTTCGGCTCGCATAGTAGATAACACTCAAAGCTTTGTCTTTCCTCTGGCCAAGCACCGCTCCCAGTGCATAGTCACTCGCATCGTACATGATCTCAAACGGTAAGTCCCAGCCGAGAGGCTGTATGATCGGCGCAGAGACTAAAGCCTGCTTTAACCTGTTAAAAGCAGAAAGACAATCATTAGTAAATACAAAAGGGGCATCCTTAAGCAGCAACTGTGTAAGTGGTTTAGCAATCTTTGAGAAGTCCTTGATGAACCGGCGATAAAAGTCGGCGTGACCAAGGAAACTTCTCACCCCCTTAACATTAGCAGGAGGCGGTAATTGCTGAATCACTTCCACCTTTACTTTATCAACCTCTATTCCCCTGTCAGAAACTAAGTGCCCTAAGACAACTCCCTCGTTGACCATAAAGTGGCACTTCTCCCAGTTCAGCACAAGGTTGACCTCAATACAGCGCTGAAACACTTTCTCAAGGTTAGACAGACAGTTAGAAAAATCACTTCCATATACACTGAAATCGTCCATAAAAACTTCCATGATAGACTCAATATACTCTGAAAATATCCCCATCATGCACCTTTGAAAGGTGGCAGGGGCATTACACAAACCAAAAGGCATCCTGCGATACGCAAAAACGCCTTTAGGACAAGTAAATATAGTCTTAGCCTGATCGTCTGGGTGGATAGGGATCTGAAAGAACCCTGAATACCCGTCTAAATAGCAGAAAAATTTATGTGAAGCTAACCTTTCTACCATTTGATCGATAAAAGGAAGGGGAAAGTGATCTTTCTTGGTGGCGGCATTCAGCTGTCTGTAATCTATGCACATCCGCCAACCAGTCACTACTCGAGTAGGTATTAATTCATTCTTTTCATTCTTAACAACAGTTGTCCCTCCTTTCTTCGGGACCACCTGTACTGGACTCACCCATTTAGAATTACCGACAGAATAAATAATACCTGCATCCAGCAGCTTCATTACCTCAGCCATCACAACATCCTGCATCTTCTGGTTCAGCCGGCGCTGACCCTGTCTGCAGGGTTTGTGATCCTCCTCCAGCTCTATCCTGTGCATACAAATGTCGGGACTAATCCCCGTGATATCGTCCAGTGAATAACCCATTGCTTTCCTGTTTTTCTTAAGTACAGCTAACAAAGAAGTCAGCTGATCATCATTAAGCTTGGCACTAACAATGACTGGATATTGCTCTGTGTCGTCTAAGAAAACATATTTAAGATGAGAAGGGAGAGGCTTGCGTTCCGGTACTTTTACCTCAATGGAGCAAAGAGTTCTAATCATTCGTTCCACTTGCTCTCCCTCATGTTCATCCAAATCATCAACAAGCAATTCCAACGCAGCGTCATTGTCGTCTGGGCTATCTGCACACTCATTAAAAAGCATAAGGTCTTCTAGTGGGTCCTTCATAAAAGAACCCGACCAGAAGTCATAAATAGACTCGTCAATAATATCAACCGAATAGCAAGTGTCCTCTATCATTGGGCGAGCGAAAGTATCTTGGCGGCCGAATGTGATAGCGTCGGCCCCTACCGCAAGAGTCAAACGCCCTTGTCGACATCATTAACGGCCCCACCAGTAAAAGGAATGGTCTTCCTAAGATAATTTGGGTCCGGTGTCCTCGGCTATATCTAAAACAATGAAATCTCTTTGGAATAAAGAGCTTACCTATTTTCACAGGCACGTCCTCTAAGACACCTAAGGGCCTCCTAACAGATCTATCAGCCATCTGTAGGGTAATGTTAGTCACTTTAAAATGACTCATCTTCAGTTTCTTGCAGACAGGAAAGGGCATGACACTGACACTAGCACCTAAATCGCAAAGGGCCTTATCAATAACCATGTTGCCTATAACACAAGTAATAGAAAAGCTGCCCGGGTCTTTCATTTTTGGAGGGGCCTTGTTTAAAAGCAAATTACTAGACTCTTCCAAAAATGAAATCGTCTCAAATTCACTCAAATTTCTCTTACGCGTCAAAATATCTTTCATAAACTTGGCGTAAGTGGGTACTTGAGTAACAAGTTCGGAAAAAGGGACAGTTACCTGGAGGTTCTTCACAACGTCCACAAACTTACCGTACTATCGCTCGTTGCGTCCTTCAGACGGCCTGGAAAGGGTACCCTGGTAGCAACGAGTGGACCCACAACTTTTCTTTTACCTTTATCAATGCGTGATGTCTCCACAGCAGGGGAAGATGACACGGTAGCGGCATTAGATAGCAAAATAGGACTTCCGCCACTTAAAGTACTCGATCGAGTGCTTTTATCACTCGATCGACCACTTCCTTCTTCTGTTTCACTCGATCGACCAGTTTTGTCACTCGATCGAGTGACTTCTGCAGCAAACTCACTCGATCGAGTAAGAATATTACTCGATCGACCAACAGCAACCTGTGCACCACTCGATCGACCAGTAATATCACTCGATCGAGTGATAGGATGAATTGGTTCACTCGATCGAGTAGAGAAATCGCTCGATCAAGGATCTTGATTACACGCTGCAAGTATTTCGGTTAAAAATTCCTCTAGATCGTCCTCTGAGGTATCTTCAGCTATAGAAACTTCGTCCTCTTCATGAATAAGGTCATTTTGAAAATTCATTGCACTGACCGGATCGCATATTGGAAGAAGCTTGGTTTGGTCTTTCGCGAGTGTTAACTGCGCGACTTGTTCTTTCAATTCCGATATGACCGTTTCAGATTGCCGTGATATACTCATCATAATAGATTTTAATTCGGCAATTTCTTCATTTGCCGAAGGAGAGACCGGCTGTGGTACTGGCGCAGAAGGAGTAGGAACATTCTTTATTTCTTCATACAACTGAGAGAAAGGAACTCCCTGCTTGTATTTCTGATAGGCAAGAACGCGCTCAACACTTTCCATGCATAGGATAGGGTCATGCCCTTCCGTGCCACATCTACCACATGGCTCTTTATGCTCCGTAATCGTAGGCATCTTGGCAATTAAACTTCCAAAGCAACAACTAACCTGCAAAACTAATCAAAACTTTGCATAAATGAGATCGGCCTCAAGGAATAAATTCCTTGAGACGAGAGACAACTTAATTTAAGCAACAAAATTGCACCACCTCCCCGGCAACGGCGCCAAAATTTGACACGTCAGTCGTATACCAGTCAAAAATACCAACTGGCTCTAACTAATATAGCTAGGGAAGTCGGGTCGAATCCACAGAGAGGTAGGAAATTATCAGCTTAATCTAAGTTTGTCAAGGTAACCAATTGGGGGTTTTTAAATGTGATATTCTAAACTAATAAGAATAAGGAAGAGGGAAATAGGAAGAAGAAATCAAGCAGATAAAGAGAAATAGCTAAGACAGACGGTTCACCATAATCATTTAGTCGAGTGATCTAGGTCTCAGGTCAATGCAAGTATGGTCTAAGGGGTAGCGAACGTCACCTTTCGGTCCTTAATTCACCCTAAAGCGTAAACAGCTTAACTTTTGCCCTCACTGCAATACCCTATTGTTCGCTACTAGTCTCGCCTTTTCCAACCTTTCGGTCTAGGTCAAGGATCACTAAGAATTAAAGGTCTAATTTCGTCGACTCAATTAGGCGGTTACAATTAATTGTAGCATTTAACCAACAAAGACTATACTAGCATTAACCCAATAAATCGATTACTGTTCCCTCATGATTATGGATCCCCTATAGTCTTAGCCAAGGGAAATTAGCTACTCATTACCATTGAATTAACAATAACGACAAATAGGTAATTGGGATTAAACATTATAACAAACTGATAAAGATTGAATCAAAGCAACTATTATGACAACGATAAATAGAGAGGAATTCAAAGCAATAAATAAGATTAAGAATAAAAGTAGAACGATAGTACCAATCGCAAAATCCAGGTCCAAGTAGTAAAGTATAAAGGAAGCACAAAAATCCAAAGAACAGTAGCAAGGAACACAGTGAAGTAAAAACGAACGAAGGAAGAGAGCAATAACGTAGTCCTCCTCCTCTATCTTATACGAAAATTCATCCTAAAACCTAATCTATGGAGTAATTACAAAAGCCCATAATATGATTAGGCGGAAAAAGGCTGAAGAAGGGTAAACCACTCGATCGAGTGGAAACAAACCACTCGATCGAGTAACTATGTGTCCAACCAGTCGATCGAGTAGAAATAAACTACTCGATCGAGCTCTTCTTGCTAAAACTCCTCGATTGACTCCTTAAACTGGTCGATCGACCAGTCTTGAGTATATAAAGCATTCGATCGAGTGGTAAACTGCTCGATCGAGCTATATAGGCATGCTAGGCTTTGAAACGCCTTCCGAAACCAGCTCACGCGTCTTCCAAGTGTTAGATTTCCAAGCTCCAGCTCCTCATTCTCCATAAATGCATGCAAATGGGACGGATTAAGGCTCGGTTTAGCTCCTCTTCGGTCAATTCCTGCGAATTACAATAAACGGGCCAAAGTAGAATATTCGGGGGTATTTGTAGCTAGATGCTACATAAAAAGTACAGAAATGCGTGTAAAAATGAGGTGAAAACCTTATATAAAAGACACGCATCAATACCGATTGAAGGAAAAGTAGATCTATATACATAACATATTCATATATGTTCCATTTTAATTTGTCATAAAATTAATAAATGATCTTATGCATGCAAACTAATAAACAACACAAAGAAGAAATGTTCATCTTACATTGGAAATTCGGTTTATATGGGCATAAGAGAGATCACCTTTCTCTCTTGTTCTTGTGCTTTCCTTAGTGGAAGAACTAAGATCCAAGTGTAGGATCTCTCCCAAAGCTTAATACCCAAAGCACACTCTTAATTAAAATTAATATTATAAATACTAGTACAATATTAATCTTGTAGAAAAATTGACCCAAAAATATTATAGGACACTTAATATTTTCGGTTTATGGGAGGAGGAAGAAGGAAGTTTTTTTATCTCTCTAAAACTCAAATTTTAGATGAATGAAGAATGAATAATACACTAACTACATTTTAGTGTATATTAGGTGAAATAAGATGAAAAACCAAAGTGGTTTTTCATCTTAAAAAACCGGGTGGAAGGGGGCATGGGAGGGAGCCAATGCATGCTTGAGTTGTTCTTCACAATGAGCATTAGGGTTGCATGGCTAGTTAAGTAGGTAATCATTATGTTTACCACTCACATTATAAACACAATATTATCCTTAATCCTCCTCTTAATTTCGGCACTTTCATAAAATGGAATCCATTTTATTTTTGTCAATTTGTCAATATGTCACATGTCACATGTCACATAAAATTGTTATGTATTTTTAACACATTAAAAATCAACGTATTAATAAAAATACGGCATATACAAAAATTGACTTAGTAATTCACAATTACTTGTACCAAAATATTACACCAATTATAAATCACAACAATTTGTATTTATAATAATTCATTCAAATTTAATTGTTTCCTTAAACAATAATTTCATCTGAGTAATGATACAATTCTATTACTCAGACCGTACCTCATTTTAATCAATTTCAATGAGATACGTAAATATTACTTCCAAAACCGTCCGTCAATTTTAATTAAATTAATTGACTCGTAACGTTATACGATCAATTAATTGATCAATTAAGAGTGTTGCCCTATAGGTATGACCTAGGGGATCAACTGATCACCACCGTCGCACGACAGTAATATCAAAATCTAGTCAGCCAATCATTACCGATATATGTTGATCAGTTGACAGTAAATATTACTTCCCAATTGTATTCTTTATAATGAGATTTAAACATGTGATCATCATGATCAACAATTGTGACCGCATTATTGTCGGAGGACACATATTCCAACACCCCGGCCACTGCCAACCCGAGTCAAGTCTCAAAGACCCACAACCCGCGTGCATCAACACGATTTAAGACACAACCAATAACCCCTGTTTTCCCCTGTTTTTCACGAAATCCGGTCAACCACCGTACCAAACGCCACCCTTGACCACCCAAAACCACCCAAGGCGGTCGACTCTTCACCCAGATGACAACCCTAGTCCTGGTCAGGTCTAGGTCACTCGAAACAAGGCTCGAAAATCCATATAATCCATGTTACAAACACACCCAACCACCAACAAAAAACCCTAATAACAACCCCCTTCCCGCCGGTCAACGGTGGTAAAATATGAGTCCGGTCACCCCCTGCTGGTCCACGGTCATGGTCACTTTCTTATTTTGTCAAACAGTGGTCTGCTTTACGAGTTATAACAAAGCGAAGGTGTATACATGAGACGGTTTTACCTCGAGTTAATTAGCAATATTAATCTTGTGAATATTTGAATGTCAATCCCAATTTTCTCCCTTTTGTGAAATCTTCAGATTTATTATGAATTATAAGGTCTATAGTTTCATCTATTTATATAGGTAGGTTAAGGTTATAAGAAATTAATTAGGAAATATGTAATTTGTCATATTATTAATTTATACAATTACTCTTATTATTACTATTATACAATTACATACATATACTATTATTATCTTTATTTTACTACACGAGTAACTAGCACACGGTTCAATTAACAAATCCCGAATCATTCATTATTTTTATCATTAATTAACCTCTTATTTGCAATTATTAATATAAATAGCTTTTTAATTAATTATTCGAATTACATAAATTATTCATATAAATAATTATCAATTTACGGGTATTACAGTCTTCCCCCCTTAAAATGAACTTCGTCCCGAAGTTTGCCCAAGAATACTATAAAATTCTCCATAAACAATTACCTATTCCAACTTATGATCATTGCAGTATGATTAACCATTTATTATTAACAAGCTATATCAACTTATATGAATGCATAATGAAATAAAGTTTTAACACGGAAATGTATCTCAAAAATAAACTCAAAACATGAGCTGTCACATTCTACCCTCCTAAAAATAAACTTCGTCCTGAAGTTTCGGAACTACTACTACCCGAGGAAAGATGGTCTAAGATTTTAAACATTCTATACTTGTAATCAAAATAAGTGTAGTCAATTGTATCCTATCTTACCTCTCCTTTGGTTCCCTTATCGTCACTCTTACATCTCGACTATCATAGTTTAGGAATTGATAAAACATTTATATTAAACTTTTGGTAAAACTCGCGTTTTCAGAAATCAAAGTCAAGTTGTAACTTTCAAAAATCACCATTAAATAACCGTTATATTCCACGTTGAGTTTTTATATTTTTCAGAAAATATAAGGAGTTTTCAAACCATGAGAAAAGAATCAAACTGAAATCTCGTTCAACTATTTTATAAAGATTTTTACAATCCAGTTGGTCCAAACAAAAACCGATCAGCAATTTGTCAAAAAGCAGAGTCAACTTGTAAAAATCACTACTAATTGTCAAAAATTTACCTTGCAACGTGGCTTATCAATTCGAAAACATATTTGAATCTTTTAACCATTGGAGTTGAAATTAGGCAAAAATCTTAGGTACAAATTAAATGAGAAATTTTACAAAATCGTTTGTCAAAAACTTAACTGTACAAGAATATTCCGACCACTGTCCACTAAAATATTTATTTCCCCGAAATCGTAAAACTTTTAAATATGAGACTAATCACATTGGAAAGATAACTCATTGGGTTATCACTCATAAAAATTTCAACTTTATACGATAAACAGAGATTAAACGGCAACTAAATCATATAGGGGTAAAATCTGACAACCAAGGTGACAACCAAGGTTCAACTTCCACATTCCTTTTAACTAGGTCAAAAGCCTTCATTAACACCCTCCTATACTCGTATCAACCCATCTTAGTCATAAACCCCTCAAACACGACTAGTATTTACTCTAAAGCATTCATATCATCTGTTTAATCACTTCATAATATTGTAAATATCATGTTTTCAGGATTCACATAACCGCATATCGCTAGACATGATACTACTATAATCATCCAATCAAATAATCAATACCAATTTGACAATTACTTTCATGCTCTTGATCAAAACAATTCAACATCAAATCCTTATTTCAGTCATCCTACTCTCCTTAAAATCAAGGTTACGTCCCGTAACCTTGGTCATCAACGAAAACAATACACATCCAAGTCAACAATGACTCCTAAGAAAATAAATAACATTCATTTTAAATTTACCCCACTCTTCAATATCTCTCAAGGTAACCGGTTCAAAACTGGAAGGGCCAGGGTACGAATTAAGGGATCCTTCTTAACCGCACTAAGAGGGGCTCGTAACACTTTCTACCCGGGGTTCATTTTATTACACATCCTAAGCTCATTATTATTCATTGGTTAGGCCTAAGGATCGTTTTGCTCTGATACCACTTTGTAACAGCCCCATTTATTCAGGAGCCTTTAGCTAGACATCCTAAGTAAATGAGAGCGTTACCATCTCGGTTTCCCGAGGTAGTGAATAACAAAGTACACAAACCAAAGTAATTTTCGGCTAAATTAAAATTAACTTTTACATATAAACGTGCCGAAATACAGAGATATTATAATTAATATACAAAGTCTCTTATTACAAATCTCTTTTACACAAATTAAAAAGGAATAAAATAGATACTTTTACAAAGATAGAAACAAAAATAAAATTTTCTCAAAGTCTTTAATAAAAATCTTGACTCGAAACCAGACCCTTTTTGTACAGCAGCGGAAGTCACCTGAAAATAAGATAAGAAGACAAAAGGAACTACCCCCATTACGAGTAGCCCCGAAGGGAGAAAACACGTAAGCCAGAAAGCTGAGTAACAGATAATACCTCAATAGAAGCAGAATAATTTTTGGTCATGGCGTGGAAACAGAGACGTGTAAAAATAAAAATTAACACAGAGTATAATAAAAACACTTCCCGATAACTAGTCTCAAACTCAAACTTACTCCATACTATTCCTTTAATACAATACTCATTCCTCGTCTTTATAATTAACCAGCTAATTAATCTGTCTCACTCATTACTCCGTCACACTCATCACTCCGTCTCATAATATAACACTCCTAAGTAACCAAGTATCGTATTCTCATCGTCGAACCTAAGCCAAGGACAAGGGGTGAGTGAACTGGCGGATAAACCGCGAAACAATATTTCAATCTCAATATCGATTATAAACTCAAATTACTCAATAACCATGGTCACTCCGGACCGTAAACATAACTCGACACAAAGGCCCCATAACTCAATACTAGTAACCAATCTAAATTTTAATATCGATATTGTCAAAGGGTCCAATAATAAACCATGCTCAACACTTAGAGTAAATCTCTAAGCTACTCACCCACGAGTCGAAGTCAAAGAGTACAACAATTAAAACACAATACAAAAATCAATAATCTCAATCTCAAACCAATGTCAGTGATTAACCCACTCAACATTAATAACAATCAGACCATAATACTATTACCCAAATCTCACGTACACTCAAATTATTTCAACTACACTAATCTTTACCTTTTACTCACAACAATAATTCTATTCCACTATAAATCGACATATCGTTCAAGTCAGTAGCCCTTTTCATGCACACACACAATTCTAACACACTCGTCTTTAACCCCTATCTCAAATAGTTAACTTTAACGATATCAAATAAAATAGCTACTAGTATATAACATAATATATAAAACGAAGGCAATTATCACATACCATCATCAATGATCTATTTATCACATGTAACATGTACGACAAACATAAATTCATACAACCCCGAACAATAATAATAATATTAGGATCGGTAGAATCGTGTTACATTAATATTGAACAATTGTACACCAAGTCATAAGTAGAAAGCAAGAAATTGATTGAAAGATTTTAAGAGTTTGGTGTGGTTGTTAGCAAGTTGAACGATGTTGATGATTATCCAAATTTTCAATAGTTTAAAATATGACGAGGGATGTAGCGAAACGGCTGAATGAGTTGTTATGAATACTAAAGGGAGAAAGTAGGCAGGAGAGCAAAATAATACGCAGCAATATAAATAGGCATCTAGGTTATAAAATTACATTGAGATTAGGAAAACTTATTTGGCTAGACATACGATAAAATAATAGAAGGACGGAGATGAAATCGAATATATTAAAACGCGTTTAGAGGTTCGAGTCCTTCTAGCAAGGAAAGACCGTTGAACATAACATAAGTTTTCAAGACATGCAAAATAAAAATATGAATTTTCTTTTCGTAATAAATAATAATGAGAAATACAAATAGAATTAATAAAAATATTCCGGATATTACAATCTTCCCTCCTAAAAGGAACTTCGTCCCGAAGTTCGAGTTTAGAAAATAAGACAAGTTAAAAATTGGACTAGTATTACATCATCTATATCAATTTGTCAAAAATCCTAAATTTTAAATTTTTGCATAAATGATAAAATGAGTTAAATATATAGTAGCCTACTACAAATTTCATTGCAATATCATTATATGTTTTGTATATATACATTAGATAGATAATATGACATGTACGCATAAATATTAGATAATAATTCACATTTAGCCATTATCCATGTCAATAGGTTTTTTTCGTCTAACTTGTTAATAAGATTGAGATCCTCGCAACTCCATTCTATGAGAGCTATTATTCAAAGGAAAAATGATGAATAAAAAAGCAACACATACCCAAATAAAACATACTTGAAAGTTCCTGAAATCCTAAAAAACATTATGAACCTAAAAACAATTACTTATTCATATTCAATTTATGAACCTAAAAATAATTAGTCATTCCTATTCAACTCTAATTCATCAAAAATTTAGGGACTATAAAGTAGTGTCCAACTATGCTGCTCATTCTAATGGTAGGATTTGGCTTATCTAGAGGCTAGCTCATGTGACTGTTACTACTGTAATCATTCATTCCTAATTTATACATTGCGAGGTAACTCATCATGCCACTGGTCATACTTTTCATCTGACTATGGTATATGCTAGTAATAAGGCTAGAATTCGTGATGATCTCTGGTCCAATTTACATCAACTTAGTACCAAAGTTCAGAAATGGATCCTTCTAGGGGATTTCAATGTAGTTAGAGATGTTAGTGAAAGGGTAAGCAACACTCCACCAAATCTATGTGACATTTTGGATTTTAACTCTTGCATTCTCCACTGTGAGGTTGATGATATTAATAGCACGGGATATGAAATGACATGGACTAATAAGTAGGGCATTTCCTCCCTTGTCTGGTCTAAGCTTGACAGGGCCCTTGTGAACACTGCTTGGATGCAAACTTTCCCTGGTACTTGTGCCTCTTTTCTGCCTGCAGGCATTTCTAACCACTCACCTGTACTGGTTACTATTTTTGAAGATAAACATGCTGGTTCCGGATTCAGCTTCCTAAATGGTTGGGTTGAGCATCCAGAGTATCATAATCTGGTTTAAGAGGCTTGGCAAGAACCTGTGGAAGACTCTATTATGTTCAAATTTTTCAGGAAGCTCAAAAATGTCAAAAATAAGCTCCAACAGATGCATAAGGAGACTTTCACTCAAATCGCTCAAAAGATAAGGAAGAGTAAAGAGGATCTTCATCACTGTCAAGAGCAAATTCAAACAAATTTGTTCAATCCTGAACTTTATGAGCAGGAGAGAGCTCTCCTGGGCATTTATACTAAACTAAAGAAAATAGAAAGCACTATTATAAAGCAAAAAGCAAAAATTGATCACATATCTCAGAGTGACTCCTCTTCTAAGTACTTTTTTTGCTAGAATTCAGGAAAGAAAGCAGCATCAAATTATTGGAAGAATTTATGATAAGGATGGCAATGAGCAACTTGGGGTGGAAAATGTAGCTGCAGGTTTTATTGATTACTACAAGCATCTATTAGGATCCTCTCAAGCCACTTTACCTATTGACGTCAATTTTCTACAGCAAGGCTCTTGTGTTCAACCTGTAATACCCGTCCTTTTAGGGATCCGTTGACCAACGTTGGCCGACCTTAGGGGCATGGGATAGCCTTTGGGAACCCGTGAAAGAGTTGCCTCATGTTGAGATAGGCCTTGGGATGAGTGGTACTCGATCTAGTCGAGGCTACTCGATTGAGTAGTTTGGGTACTCGATCGAGTAGGGGCCACTCGATCGAGTAGGTTGGTTACTCGATCGAGTAGCGTCTTTTCAGCGAGGGTTTATAATCGTGTTTTGGTAGAATCGCAAATCATTTTCGCCTTCTTCTTTCAGACCTATATGTCACCTCACCTCATTCCCTTCACCATAATTCCTTCCATGGGAGCCTTTGATGATGGTTGTGCCTTGGGGATAGGTTGCTTGAGTCGGGTAGCGGTCTTGACGCCGATATGCGATGCATAGGTATGTCATCATCATCGTCTTTGTCGTTGTTGTTTCTTATAGGGTGATAGCAATAGTAATAGGTGTTTGTACTGTTTGCATAGGGGTTTTGCTTGCTTGGTTGATGTCATGTGATTGAACAAGGAATCGCTGCGGTTGGCTAAAGGTAGGTTCGCCTACTCAGTTTCTGTCGGTTGTTTAGGGTGTCGGTTGTTGTATTGATTGTAGTGTCAGTGTGGTTGATTGACTATGGTAATCGGTTGGTGTTGTGTTGTTTTGTTTGTTGTTGTTGTGGTGTAGCTGATTGTGAATGATTGTCTATGGTTCTCGAGGTGCGTCCTCGGCTGAGTAGAGTCACTTACGGGAGTGGCTTCACGCCCTAGTTTCGCCCTCCGTAGAATCCTCCACGGGAGGGGATATTCACATTAATGGGACAGGGTTATCGCTCAGTATGATGAGCGGGGCTTAGGTGGGAACGGCTACGGTCCCCCACTGGCAGGACTGGTCTAATGGACAGTCGGTGATGGTGATTGATCGGAGTTGTGGTGTATGTGTGTTTTGTGAACCTGTGTAGTGTCTGTGGTTGTTAATGTGTGCCTCAGTTACTGACCTTGTGTGGTTATTTTTTGTTTGTTCTGTTGTGTCTGCCGTGATCCCTTATGGTGAGCAGTCAGTCTTAGCAGGTGATGTCTTGGATGGTAGCTGGAGTCTTGGTGGGATGAGTCTTCACGAGTTGTGACAAGAGTATTTTACATAGTATTGACGAGGTGTATCGTTTGTTTTGGTAGTTTTGGTTTAAATAACTTGTAAAGTAATTATAAATGTTCTTTTATCTACTTTTGATGATTACTTTCCTCGGGCAACCGAGATGGTGATGTCCTTATATGCTAGGGAAGGTCTTGTTAAGGCTCCTTGGCATATGGGGGTGTCACAAAGTGGTATCAGAGCGACGATTTTGGAACCTGTAACAAATGAGCCTAATGAACGTAGGGAGTCTAATAAAATGAACCTGGTGTATGTATCTTGGGAGCCCCAGTTGATGCTAGATTTTGTGTGAGTAGGCGCCCTCATTTCAAAATCATGGCCCCATTATGCTTAAGCCAGTCACCGGGTATGGGGATGTTGAGTCGGCAATTATGTGCCTAATGTGTGTAATGGTTATGCTAGAATTGTTTGTGATGAGGCTTCTGTTGAAATTAGCATGTGTGTGATGATGATGAGAAAAGTGAAAGTTGTGCACGGATGGAAGTGTGTGTGAAGAGAGTAGAAGTGGTGAAATCTTATAGTACGAGACAGTGAATAGAATGCGGTGAAGGTTGTGTTTGCTCCAAATAGTTGGTATTAGTAGTTCATATAAAGAGTTTATAAGTCTTGTAAGTAGTAATAATAATAATAGCTAATAAGTTGTGGATTTGTGGTGATGATTATCAAAATAATATTGGATGAATATGATAGATGATTGGTTGAATGCTTCCGCATGTGACATGATTAAGTTGAGTAAACTAGTTTGTATATCTTGTGGCATAGTTAAATTTTCAGTAGACTTGAATGGCAAATAATGGTTGAATGATTAAATGAATGCTTTGAGTGATATGATTAATGTTTGCATTGCCAAAGATACTAATACGTGACTGGAATTTCTTGGTTATAGTCACAGTTGTATGAGTAGAAATAAGAGAACATGTGTGAATATGTGCGTGATAAAACTAAGAGATTAAACATTTAATTGGTTAACGGTTGTCATAAAATAAAAACGAATGTGTTTAGTGGAACAATGTGTTTGCGAGGATATGCGTTTTGAGCTTGTGTAGTAGTAATACTACGTGAATGAGTATTGTAATCTGTGACGGTTTCCAAAGTTATTTTGGAATCGACACGCGTTGTTGTTTTGCAGGAACCTCAATTAATCTCGTATTTATGACTGTGTACCTAGCCTGGCTTGATCGAGTACGATTGCCTACTAGACCGAATAGACCTCATTCAATCTAGTTAGGAAGTTGTAACGTCGAGGAAGTAGGAATTCTCTACGGAAACTCGACCGAGCAACTCCTACTCGATCGAGTGGAGGCCACTCGATCGAGTACCATACTTACTCGATCGAGTAAGTGCTACAGTACCAGAAAATTTGCGGGTTCATAACCCTTTCTTTTGTTCATTCTCTTATTCTCTCCTTATTTCCGCAAACCCTAATTCCCTTTTTCCTCTCAAATCCTTTGATTCTTGTTGCTTGTGGTGCTTCAATCTAGCGATTGTCTTGCTTAAATTCGTTCTTTTTACTTCCTAATTGATTAAGGTATGAATGCCTACTCTATTTTGATGTTTTCAATTAGTTAGAATCATATAGGATGATGGAAAGTGTTGAAAAATCGATTTACATGTGTTAAAACTTGCTTATAATTGTTGCAATATGATCTAGATGCTTCCCTTTGATGATTATTGTTGTTAAGTATGCAAACAAAATCGAATTAAATTGGATGTAATATGGACCGAAAATTTTAGGGTTTGAGAAATTGAATTGATTTTTGGTTGTCTAATGTATGTAAAAGGATGAAAATTGGGTAATCTATGTTGTATATATCATGTATGGAGTCGATTTTTGTGATTTTCACCCCAAAATTTGTCTTAAAACTCCGTCTTAAAAGTGCCCCAAACTGAAATTCGTCTCATGTTATTGTAAACTTGGGTTGTATATGAATATGTTTTGAAGGTTTGAGTCCTAAAATTGGTAGTGGTTAAGTTAATCCATGCTAAATATGTCAAAATTTTTTTTACAGCTGTAGAGACCGTCTGATTTATAAGAATTGGAAATTTTACTTGTAATTTTGGAATTGTTGTTGATAGTGTGTACTTAGATGATTCGTTTATGATCAATCGTGCATGCTTTGTACGTTTTAGTGTATATGTGGTGGTATATTTAAATTGTATGCTGAAACAGATGCCAAGACTGAACATAGGAACCAGACAGAGTAAGTGGGGTAGGGCTTCTGAGCCCGAAATTAGGGAGGGGAGTGGACCGGTAGTTCCGGCGGTACCCGAATACCCGCCCATGGTATTTGTGGACTTTACACAAAGGAAGAAGTTTGTGGCTTTACAGACTTGTAAGATGAGACCGACCAGCTGTATTGACACGACCCTCTTGGATGATCTGGGTATTGAGACTGGAGTCAGGCACATCTTTGAGACCTTGGGGTTGACCGGACTTTATCGCCTACGAAAGCATTCGTATGCCTTTATGACCCTCGAGTTCATGAGCTCGTTTAAATACAAGCCGGTGGAACAAACTGTGGAGTTCCGCCTCATGAATACCAGCTTTGTCTTGACCATGGACATGTTTGCTTCTCACCTTGGCTTGGCTAAGCCTGCCAAGGGAGACCTTCGTGACATACCGACCGAGTGTGGGGTTAGCAGTCTTATGCCTTGTATCACCGGGAAATCAGCTCCCACTACTAGTAACATGTTGATCAATGATGTGCAACATGTCACTTTGAAAATCTTTCTTCGTGCTTTGTCATGCCTCCTCTACGAGACATCGGATGTGAGTAAGTTGTACTCACATGAGTTTATGCTTCTGATGGCGTACCTTAACCCCGAGCGGACTGAGAGAGTGACCTTTAGTGCTCCCGCCATAGTGTGTGCCAGTCTAGCTTTGATGGCCTCGTCTGACACTAGGATCCTGAGTTGTGGTGCCATTGTCACACGCCTAGCTGAGAAGCTAACTTCCTTTGAGGCTTCCTCGGCCTACACCCCTTTAGCCACCCCGGTACCTACCTTGGACAGAGCGTACTTCCTCGACCTGAAATGGTTGAGAACCTTGGAGGATGGCAGTTTAGCGTTGAGGGTATGAGGCATGAGTTGGATGAAAATACCAGCTCCTGAGCACCTCCCACCGACAGAGCCTTTACCTGCGACATTTATATCTGCCGATTCTGACGAGGAGGAGGAGGAGGATGCGCGTCCTGCGAGGCAGACGTATTTCATCGACCCGGAGATCCTCCGAGTCATGCCTGAGCCGAGGAAGGGGGAGAACATGAGGGCTGAGGAGGATCGACCTAGGATTGGGAGAGGGCCACGCCAAGTGCGAGAGAGAGAGTGGCCGAGACTCAGCTATAGCAGCCGGTACCACCACAGTTTTCGTTTCCTGGATACCCTTCTTTTGACACCCCAGAGAGAGGCGTGAGAGCTACCTTGTCGAGAGAGTGTCTTCTACCCTGACTATTCGGAACCTACATGAGATGGCGTATGTTTAGGGTATTCGGCCCTCGGGACCTCATCCGGTTTGGTGGAGGAGAGTCGGGGACAGCAACGGGGTTTTCCACTCTTACGGGGTGGACATGTCTACTTGGGGAGAGCCTCAGGCGTATCCTTATTGTGGTTTGACCCCTTGGTACGTGAGACCAGATGCTGGAGCCGGTGGTGATGCGGGTCTTGGTGCGTCAGGAGAAGGCACTTCGGGTGGTGGCGGAGATGAGGATGATGTGATGGACGAGCAGCAGCAAGAGTGATACTCCGTTTCTTTCTTTTATGGTTGTAGTTTCTGATGGATGTTAGTTGTTTCGGTTGGTACTTTCTTTTGGAACTTGGTTGTATCGGTGGCCATAAGGCCGTATTTGCTTATTTTGAACTTGTTTTACAGGATTGGGGGTCGGGTTATGTGGACGTATGCCCACCTTCATATGCCCAGCTGATCTGTGGACAATGGCAACGGTCTTTTGAAAGCCACGCTCGGCGGCGTAAAAATGATTTCGACCGGATTGTTTTAGATCGGTCGGTTTCGTCTCGGTAAGGGTCTCGAAATGATTAGAGATGTTCGGAGTCGCCACCAAGCATTTGTGGGATGCTTGGAACCCGTTCGAATCCACTTTATACCTCGGTCAAACGAAGCACAAAGCGGAGTTTGACATAGGTACTAAAGATAAGGAATCGTCCCTCTTTAGCATCCTATCTCTAGAATGACTCTCGTACGCCCTGGATAAGGTCGTCCAATATCCAAAGTTTCTGAGTAAGAGGTGAAGGTACGTATTGGGAAACCCTTTAATCAGACACCCAATCCCGCCCGCGGTAGCGGCCTCTACTGATCGATGTTGGTTGGTTGAATGCAAAAGTTGATAAACAGTTTAAATGCATGAATGCGCATCCAATAACTTAAACCTAACATGTGAGAGCTTTCTAAGTCGGTTGATTTAATCCAAGTATCAAGTATAAGATGTCGAGTTGGATTTATGATTGATTTGCATGCAAGACGGAAATTAAACATCCATTCACCGTATTAGGTTTATGGTGCATAACGTGATCCATTTGTCTTAGTAAGGCGTTTTGCAAATATGATTTTTGAATGAGCAAATTAGTCATCTGATCCGTCCTATATCCGGGTTAACCGGAGTCGGGATCGTCCTAGACTAATGCCGGAAGGGGAACAGACCCTGCACCAGGCAGCCAGATGAGGCGCGAGCCTATTGGCGGTGTAAGGGGGTCTCCCCTGGTTTGAAAATAGAAAAGAAATGGTCTGTTTAGGCGCGGGTCAGTCAACGGTTTAAGACGCATTCTGACCATTTGAAAAACGTTTTGTAAAACGTATTGAAAATGGGTATTTGAACCCGTCTTGGTTTAAATGGGTCGTTTAGACTGTATTTGTTGATTTGAGGAACGAGACTCGAATAATCATCATTATTTGGATGATATTCGGTGTCGGGTTCGACTTGACAAGCTTGACATGAATATTTTTGAAAATAATTATGAACTAATTGTTTTAAGTTCATTTGAATATAATTGGTCAATAGTCATCATCGTACTCGGGTTAAAATCTGACATGGTATGTAGAACCAAGGATGACTTTGTGTTGGTGACTAATACATTTATTTTGGAAATGTAAAGAAATGATGAAAGGCTTTAAAATACCTTTCAAAATGTAAAGAAATGAAATAAAAGGTTTTAAAATACCCTTTAAATGTAATTAACTAAATATTATCACCGAAACACGGATTAAACCGTCATGGTATTAAGAACCAAGGGTGAGAAATGTTTTATGGTTAAAAACTTGTAAAAAATAAATAAAAGGGTTTGAAAATATTTGAAATGGTAAAAACCGATTACAAATATGAAAATAGATTAAAGAGGAAAGACGAGAACAAACACGGTTGAGTCGGACCTGGACACCCCATTTAGGCGCGAGCCTCTATGCATAACAAGGGGCTTCTGTCTCAGGCCAAAACTCAGTTTTGGCTCGTCTAACCTATATTTGGATCATGTTATGCGTGATTTAGCATGTTATGGTCATGAAATAAGTAAAGACATGATAAAAGAAGGATTTTTACACCCTCATACTTACATGATTGGTTTATGGCGAGAAACCGATGTAAGTGTATCAACTCGTTTGGTCGGAAAAGACTCGGTTTAAAACCATTTTAGCAAGTAAAAAGAGTGTTTTATTTAGATTAGTGACGGTGTAGTGGTCGAAATGGTCGGTCAAGTGATTTAATGCACGATGACAGTAGCAAACAATGTGTAAGGCTTGTATTTACGATCGGTAGGTCGTAAATACGCGTCGGATTGTGACTTAGGAAGTCGAGTCTAGAATTTTAAGGGAGAAAGAGGAGGCGGACACTCGCGTAAGTTCTCAAATGGGGGCATTTGAGGGGTATTTATAGGAAAATGAGTGGTTGTGTGAGTTTTGAGCGACGTGGCCACCTGGGCTGCTCAAAGAGGCGCGAGCCACGTCGCGGGTCTTCGAGGTGTTTTGTCGCTTTCACACAAATGCAATCATGATCTGTTCTATCCTAGGATTTGTATGCATACGTTTGGAGTGACGGTTTATATTGCCGCCGTTGACATTTGAAGGAAATAGTGAGTTTTGAATCTTCACCATTGCTTTTGAAGTGACGGTTTATGTCGCCGTTGTTGACAGATGTGGAGGAAATAGCGAATTTTGAATCTTCACTATTGCTTTTGAAGTGACGGTTTATGTTGCCGCCGTTGACAGATGTGGTGAAAATAGTGAAATTTGATTTCCAACTATTATTTTGAAAATGACGGTTTTAATTGCCGTCGTTCGAAATTTGAAGAAATAGTGAATTTTGAATTTTCACTATTATTTTTTTATTTGCAAAATGACGGTTCCTAATGTCGTCATTGAAAATTTGAGGTTTGATGGGAAATTGGGCCAAAGCCCAAAATTCCGCTACAATAGAGCAGGGAGCTCCCCATTGAGGCTCGAGCAACCTGGAGAGATAAGGGTGCTTTCCTATTTTCCTGTAAAAGACGCGAGAATGGTTTGCATACCATTCTCATTCCATCATCTTCAACCTTTCGAGAAACTTAAAACTGCTATTGTTGGTCTCTATCTTGCTTCCATTCGTGCCATTATCAATATGTCATCTCAAGGTATGTATTTCCTCTTGAATCCATTTGAATTTGTTGGTCTTTTTGATAGATTGAATTAGGGCGAAATGTTTACCCTAGAAAATCGATTTGGGCGTTTTCGATTGAGCCCATTTCGAGTGAAATTGATGATTGTATTAGGTTAGAAACCTGTTTAGGAGTATAAGGGTGCTTTTAGTTTGCATTTTGGTCCCCGTTTGCGTCCCCTATGCTCGAAAAACGTGAGTGAGGCGAAGAAACCGTCTCATTTCACAATGCCAAGTTTATTTGCTTGGGTAATGGGTCCCACTAGGTTGCATTGTAGTCGGGGAAGACCGTATTTGCCATTGTGGACCTTTGTTGGGTATTGTGGGCAAAATTGGAATTTTTGCCTTTTGTGACGGTCTTATGTCTGACAGAATAAGCGCATGTTTAGGGCTTGAATTGAGTCAGTTTGCCTTGAAATGGACCTTATTAGTAGTTTAGGTCGCTTTGAGGCGTGATAAAATCACGTTGCCTTTTTGCGGTCGTATTTTGGAATTTTGACCGGTTTGTGATTAAATTGGCGTAGGAATTGCCTTTTCGAGCCGTAGAAAAATACCCCATTGCATCGGGAATGTATTTTGGTTTGTTGGCGAACCTTGTACGGGCCTTGGGGTGCCCTTTTTTTGTGGTTGTTTTGACTCGTCTTTTGCTTTAAAAGAAGGGCGAGTCGTTTTTTGTGCGTTTTTTGTGTTTTTTTTGTGAATTGTTTTTGTTTGGTTGGGTTTGGGCGGGGTTGCCCTTGTTCTGCTTTGCAGGTTTTTTTTTTTGGATTTGTCCATTTTACGCCATCGTAATGCCGAAATTTCGGCTGACGTTCTTTGGTTGCAGAAGAGTGTTCGGGACAGGCTGGGTCCCTTGCTGCGACTTTTGAGGTGATGTTTGGGATAGGGCCGGTTAGTACTCCGGCCGGAGCACCTGCGGTGACAGTGGAGGACGCCTCCGAGGAGGAGGGACCCCCTAAGGAGACTGTTGGGGCTGAGAGAGCCGTTGAGGAGCCTGTTGTTGGGGCTGCTAGTGTTGAGAGAGCTCAGACTGGGTCTGGGGCTGGTCCTTCAGGGGGGAGGGTTACTAGGAGGAGACGAGCTCCTCGACCGACCAGACGGACGTTACAGAACGTCGCCAGGATCGTCGAGATGCCTCCTATCCATCACGTCGAGTCTCGTGGGCTGAAGAGGCGGAGAGTGGAGACGGTTGAGGACGACGCTCACATCGCGGGTTGGGACGTTAGACAGGTTACAACCCCGTGGGGGCTGAACCTGCGGGCGACGCCTGCTTGGGCCGAGGGTTTCGACGGTAGCCAGTTGCTGCTTTGACTGGACAGGCACATCTCCTACCATGCTCACGAGGGCTTGGTGAGTCGTGTCACCTGATTGAACTTTCGTCACTTTTTGAAGTATCAGACCTGAATAGGTGTTCTGACGTTGTTTGTTTTTGATTTCAGAAGATCGGCACCATGAGGATTTTCTCGGGCTTCACTACCTGCCTGGGTTTTTACGACGTTCTCCGAGCCGGTACGAGGGCGTTGATAGAGAGGTCGGCTTTTAGGCCGTTGGTGGCTGCTTGGCGGGACATTCACAGGTCTTCGATTAGGTCGAACCTGTGTCTGATCCGCGCCATGTTGGATCGGTACAGGGATACGACGTCGTCGTTTCACATGGAGTTTGGGGAGGTCGGTGTGACTTTAGAGGAGTTTGCCATGATATCCGGCCCTTTTGGCGAGACGCATGTTGAGTTCACAGAGACACCAGAGAGGGTATCTTCTCCCGTGGTTACTCGCCTGATCGGTACTGTTTTGCCTGAGCCTTTCGACGTTACTCCGTATCTGATCGCGAGCTCGTATGTGAGGGACCACTTCCGAGGGAGAGTGGTGGGTGCTGCTCCGGCGCCATTGGCGAGCTCGGAGGCTGAGGCTAGAGCTGACGCACAGGAGGCGCGATTGTGGTTGTGGTACTTCTTGGGTGCCACGTATTTTGGTGACAAGGGTGAGCGCTTGTCGACCAAGGTACTTCCCCTCCTCGCTGACCTCGACAGTTTGGGTCAGTTTGACTGGGTCATGCCGGCTTTGGCGAGTTTTACCTGGTATATGCACGCGGCGGTGCGTCCGGAGGCAGTGGGGGATGGTAGTGCCCCTGCTTTGGTTGGTCCCGGCCTCATCTTGGAGGTACGAGAGATTTTTGTAGTTTTGAGTTTCATTTTGATTTTGATTTCGATTTTGATTTTGATTTTGATTTTGGCAATGTTTTGAAAAGATTGGCTGGTTTGTTTTTGCTGTGTTTGGTTACAGGCTTAGTTGTATGCTTACTTCGTCCCCCTGCGTCTGGGGACTACAGGTGGTGTCCCCTTGACTTACCTTGCTGTGAGGGCTTGGACGGTGGCTCGGAAGAAGTCGATTAAGTCGACTTACGAGGACTGTAGGCGTCGCGTGAACGCCCTTCGGGTTGCTGAGGTAAGTTGCTGTTCCTTACTTCTTCTTCTTTGCAGAAATAGATAGAGATAGGATGACTAGGTAGCTTAGGAAGCCCCTAGTCGGTTGAGTAGCTTTGTCTTGAATACAGTTTGTCGGGTGGCCTTGGGAGCACTACACGGAGGTGTCAGCCACTGTCAGGGAGCGTTTGCGGCGTCGCAGCTCCCAGCGTTTATACCTGGAGACGGCGATCGAGCCGGTTTGGTACCTGGGCGAGCGCTTAGCTCGTCAGTGCCTTAATGAGACCTTCGTGGTACCGGTCGACCCGCCTAGGGTGTTGTTCCAGGAGTCGACTCCCGACGAGGTTGAGGAGCACCTTCACGGTCAGGGAGGTGAGGAGCTGTTGCTGCGGGAGGTCCACTACGACACCTTCCGGTCGTCGAGGCTTGCCTGGTACCCGATCGAGGTATGTTTTCCTCTGTTCCTTTGTTTTCATTGTTTCTTTTGATAAGAGGGCTTGTTACCTTTGATGTGGACTCAAATTGCAGGGAGTCGACATGCTGATGAGGACTCAGCCCCCAGTTTTCCCGGCGGAGACCACCTTTCAGGGGCCGGGTGGCGAAGAGCTACAACTGCTTTTGCCAGAGCCTGCGGTTGCTGAGGTGACCGACGTTGGCATGGAGTGGAGCTTGGTCGTTATGAGGGTGAGTTCTTGACCCGAACATTTTTCCTCATTTATGTTTCGCCTTGCATTGTACTGAAGGACCTTCTTGGCTGTAGGTGACCACCACTAGTCATCAGGCTCTGTGGCGGATGGCTAACCGCTGGAGGACGCTTACTGGTGACCTGGCTGCGAGGGAGGCCCGGATTTCTCAGGTACTTTTGTGTGTTGTTTTTTGTGTATTTTGTGTTGTATTTCACGTTTTTTAGATCTTGATGATCTGTATTGTTTTTTGTAGGGTATTGCGGATCCGGCGGAGTTTGTTCGGGTCCGTGCTGAGTTGGATATAGCCAGGTCGATGATAGAGGCCGAGGGGTTGGGGATCACCCGTCGAGACCAGGAGCCGAGGCGTCATGAGGACGAGTTACGGAGCCGAGATGCGGAGATTGCCTCTATCAAGGCTCAGTTGGCTGCGGCGGAGGAGCTTTGCGCCGTGATGGAGCACGAGACGCTGGAGAGTTCCCCAGAGAGGGAATCTGAGCAGATGGTAGTGTCTGCCTTGGGTGCGACTCCTCGTGAGACCGGGACTGGTCCGACGGGAGGCGCCGAGTAGTAATAGTTTGTCCGTGTCTTGGACTCTTGCTTATACATTATATTTTGCGTGAGGCGGTTTGTATATATGTGTTTTTGGATTGTGGTTCATTTTGGGATTTTTGGCTTTTTTTTGTGTTGTGTTTCGGAGGAGCGCTGTCGGCTGTCAATTCCCCTTTTTGCTTTGCACTAGTTCCTACATCGTTAGTGTAGAAAACAGGCAACATGTAGCATATATGCAAAAACGCAAACACATAAAAAGCACTTGATTGAAAACAAAACTTAACCATGACGACTCGAAGTTAAAAATTGAAAATTGAAATTTGAAAGTGTATTTTGAAAATTGTCGACAAATCGTCACGTTTGGACTCCAAAAGGAATTGATTTGAAAATTGAGCAATTAACTTGTGTCTTGAATTAAATTGCATCGGAATTGTTGAAATTGATTTGTGACTCGATAAAAAAAATTCAAACTCAAACCGTCAGGGATGAATTTTAGAAAAGATTTTTGGGAGTGTATTTGATTTGATTTTTTGTGAGATCAAGACTCGAATTTGTGAGTGCTTGAATTTTGAGGAAAATTGATGTCGTGTTATCAATTTTCGATTTTATTTTTGGCAAAATCGCGAAAAAAACCGAAAAAATTTCGGAATTTCGACTGACATGGAAACGATTTGTCTGACTTGGAAACGATCCATCGCGGATCGGGGCGACTAGCCCTTCCCCCCTTAAAAAAAAGAAAGAAAAATCCGTATGCTTAAAGCTGCGTCATGAGAACCGTGTCGGATTTCGTAAAATGCGAAAACAAGGAAATGTGAGTGTGAGGAAACACAAAATGTCCTGGACCATCCCAAAGAGGCGCGAGCATTCCGGCGGGAGGTTTGAGGTGTCAGGAGAAAACACAACTTGAAAGGGACAATTCAAGGCGAGAATCCTGGGAATAGGCCTAAAGAGGCGCGAGCTATTGGGCGATAGAAGCCAGCTTTCCCTTTTTCCTGAAAAATGCGCTGATTGTTTTTGTATAAATAGTGATGTTTGCGCTTCATTGTTTCATCATCCGAAACACAAAATAATCTTTACAAAACCTCTTCTTCCTCTTCCACAAAATATTTCATGGATGCCTTTGAGAATGCGTTGCAACAGTGGTGTCGGGATTTGTCGCTTCCCGAAAAGTATCAACTCATTTGCATGGGAGTTGGTCAATTGTTGGTGCTCTGTCAAGTCAAGGTGCAATGCTCATTTCTCGAAGTATACTCTCGGTTTTGGGATTCGAAACACCATGTTTTCGTTTTCCCGAAAGGTGAGATTTATCCTCTTGCCGAAGTTGGAGCCATTGGTGGGTGGCCGGGTTGTGTTCCGGTGCGTCCTCCGATTCCGTTGTGCTACAAGGAGAAATTCCGTTCAATGTTGGGCTTGTCGACAAGTCAAGTCAACTTCCTTCTTGCTCCATATGGTGTGGATATTGGCTCTTATCAACATCTTTTCAAACCGATTAGATGCCAATGTTTTGGAGGTGGCTAGGAGAAGGGCTCTTGCCTTTTGCCTTATCCATGTATACCTCTTTGTTGATGCTTTGAAGAAGGAGGGGCCAAAATGCTATGGTAGCATGACCCTCGTGCATGTGGTTGAGAAAATGGAGCATGGTAGAGATCCATCATGGTTGGTGCTTGGCGAAATCATCCAAGCTTTGGACAAGGAAGGCTCTTGTGGAGAAGCTCCTTCATTTGGATCTCCAAGGATTCTCCAAGTGTGGCTATTGGAGAGGCTAAGGTTTGTAGAACCTCCGGTTGATTCTTCTTCTTATTCCTTCAGTCACCTTACTATGAGGAAGAAGTTGTACTCGGATAGTTTTGCTTCTACCGAGGCTTATTGGGCCGCGAGATTGGCGGAGGAAGGTGGTCCTCATATCCGTTAGGTGGTGCCATGGTGGCACTTGAGGTCCTTCACGGGGTTGCCCGCTTCGGGTGCTAGTCCTCGTTCTTTGATGGTGGTGGGTTTGAAGGTTGCTTCCTTCATTTATCCCGAAAGGCTCATGAGGCAAATGGGGCGTCAACAAAAGGTGCCCGCTCAAGATACCCTTGTCCAAGAGAATGTTTTCCGGAACTCCGATCTTGTGGAGGTCTTCAAAAGATGGTGGGCCACTCGGCCGCTTTGGGAGGTACCAAACCCCGTTGCCACGACGTGGGTGACTCCCGCTTATGTCAAGTGGTCAAGAGCTTCGTCCTTGGAGGAGAGGTCCAAATACCACAAGGACGAGGTTGTCGATTTGAAGTATCGAGAGGTTGGCAAGACCAACCGTGCCTTCTTTAAGGACTATGTTGATGGAGCTAGCCCGGATGTGATAAGGCGACCAAAGAGGAGAAGCTCGGGTCCCAAAAATGTAGTGTGCCGTGGATGGGCTCGTTTCGGGCCGAACATGTGGTCTTGCACTAGACCGGAGGCCGTTGCCGTTGTAGATCCGTTGAGAATCCGTTCCAAAGAGGGGGCTCAAGCTAGGCGGGCCAACAAGAAGAACAAGGGGAAAATGTATTCCGAGGGAAAAGGCAAGGGTAGAATAGAAGAGTGAAGACCTCCATTACCCACTTTATTATTATGTTGTATTAGTGTTGTGAGTTTTTATTATGTTGTACTAGCTATATTTTGTGTGTTTTGTGGTAGTTTTATTATGTGAGGTGTTTTAGTCGACACCTTAGTTTTGACAAGTTGTAGACTCGTCGAGCTTTATTTGTTGTTGAATTTGTAATTCCTCCCATTATTAATTAAATAAGAGGATTGCTCGTGTCAAAAATTGTGAACGCTTATTTCTTTCATCCATTTTGTAAAGGCAATTCGGTTTGAATCGTCCTAAACATTTGCACTTAGGAAGTGGGATTTTTGTGGGAAGGGAGAAAGGCTCATTTTTTGTATTTCTGGGGAAAAGGGAATGTTTTTCCCTTTCTTTTTTTTTTCTTGAAAGTTGATACGGGTGATTTTTGTATGTGGGTAAACATAAAGGAATTTTTTTGATGGGGATGTATTTTTTGATTAAGGGTATGGTTGTATCCTTCTTGTGTAAGAAAGGACTGCCTACGTATCCACCTAAAGAGGTGAAATCAAACCATGCTCGTAGTTCAGAATGTTTTGTAAATTTGATTGGGTTTTGTGGTTGTATCCCTCATGTATAAGAGGGACTGCCTACGTATCCACCTGAAGAGGTGAAATCAAACCATGCACGTAGTTCAAGGGTTTTGTGAATTTGATTGGGTTTTGTGGTTGTGTCCCTCATGTATAAGAGGGTCTGCCTACGTATCCACCTGAAGAGGTGAAATCAAACCATGCTCGTAGTTCAGGGGTTTTGTGAATTTGATTGGGTTTTGTGGTTGTATCGCTCATGTATAAGAGGGACTGCCTACGTATCCACCTGAAGAGGTAAAATCAAACCATGCTCGTAGTTCAGGGGTTTTTGTTTTAGTGCAAATGGATGTTGCCTTTGACAGATCAAAGGACATTCGAAACGGGCAAGGTGCCGCAACTTATACTCGGTAAAACATGCAATTTCAAATTAGAACGCGTTGAGGAAGTTGACTTGAAAAGGGTTAAGGTGGACGCTAGTCGTAAAACTAGGGTTAGGTCGTTGGCTGCTACGGTTCAAGGTTAGTATTTCTTGAGTTGGTCCAGGTTGGTCGGGTTTATAAAATCCTCCTCATCTAGGTCACTCAGTCTCACTGCACCCCCCGAAAGTATTTTCTTGACCAGGTATGGCCCGGCCCAGTTGGGTTTGAATTTTCCCCTCGGATCGACGGGTAATGGTGCTCGGACCGACTTGAGGACCAAGTCGCCTTCTCGGATATTCCTGGGTTTAAACTTCTTGTTGAATGCCCATTGTATACGTCGTTGGTATAGCTGGACGTTGTGCAAGGCGTTGAGCCACCGCTTGTCTAGAAGAGTCAGTTGCTCATACCTTCGACGGGTCCATTGCGCCTCGGGGACCTGACTCTCCACTAGGATGCGTAGAGAAGGGTGTGGCGCCTGTCGGTGTTCGAATGGAGGTTCGGTATCCCCAGAGTGCGAATGGGAGTTTGCTCGGCCAATCACGGTAGTTGTCTTGCATTTTCTTGATAATGGTGACAAGAGTTTTGTTAGCTGCCTCCACCGCTCCGTTGGTTTGGGGACGGTAGGGGGATGATCGACGTCGTTTAACCTTGTATTTGTCCAGCAAGGCCTGAGTTTCCGCCCGGAAGTGAGAGCCTTGGTCGCTGAAGATTTCATGGGGTACCCCATATCGGCAGATGATGTTGTTTTGGATGAACTTGGCCACTTGTTCGGCGGTCAAGACTGCATATGACTGCGCTTCCACCCATTTAGTGAAATATTCGATGGCGAAGAGGACGAAGCAATGCCCCTTAGTGCCTATCGGGTTAACCTTCCCGATGATGTCGATGCCCCAGGTTGAGAAAGGCCAGGGCGATGTCATGGTGTATAAAAGGGATGGTGGTATGTGTTGTATGTTGGCGAAGATTTGGCAATTGTGGCAATGTTTGACGTAGTTACGACAATCGGCATCCATGGTGGTCCAGTAGTAGCCTAATCGCATGATCTTTCGGGTAAGCATCATTGCGCTCATGTGAGGGCCACATTCTCCGTCGTGGACCTCTCCCATGAATTTTTTGGCTTTGTGATGGTCAATGCAAAGGAGGAGAATCCCTTGGGGTGTTCTTTTGTATAGTTGATTTTGGTTCATCACGAATTGTGATGCAAGTAAACGGATGGCTCTTTGTCCTCTTGGGTTAGAGTTAGGAGGGAATTCGTTTTTGGTTTTGTAGTTGAGGATGGCTTGGTACCAGAGTTCATCATGGCTTTCCTCATCATTGTTGATGGCACAAATGTGAGCTGGCTCGCTTCTTCTCTCGATACATAGGGGTATCGATGTCATGTCGTCAGGTATGTTGACGAGCGCAGCAAGTTTTGCCAGGGCGTCAGCAAATTGATTTTCCTCTCGTGGCAAGTGGAAGTAGTCGACTTGGTCGAAGAACTCGGCCTCTTGATTGATCTTTGCTCGGTAGGGAGCTAAGCTGTCACTTCGTATTTTCCATGATCCGGACACCTGATTGATGATGAGTGAGGAATCTCCGTGGACCCTCAGTCTCTTGATGCCAAGTGTGATGGCTGCTTGTAGGCCGATGAGGCATGCTTCATATTCCGCGGCATTGTTGGTGACGGCGAAGTCTAGCTTGACTGAGATCGGAACATGTTCTCCCTATGGTGATATCAGGAGGATTCCTACCCCGAAGCCTCTCAGATTTGATGCACCATCGAAGTATAGGTCCCATGCGTCGGAGTCAGCACAAAGGATGTCTTCGTCAGGAAGTGACCATGTGTCGGTTGTTGGATCCTCGTTGACGGGATTCTCTGCTAGGAAATCGGCGACTGCTCATCCTTTAATACCTTGAGGGGTTTAAACTTGAGATCAAACTCGGACAACATGAGTGTCCACCTAGACAGCCTTCTGTTTAGTACGGGTTTTTCGAAGATGTATTTGACCGGGTCCATCTTGGAGTAGATGTGGACCGTGTAGCTGAGCATGTAATGTCGCAGCTTCTTTGTTGACCATACTAGGGCAAGGCATGTCTTCTCAGTGGGGTGTACCTTGTTTCATACTCAATGAACTTTTTGCTGATGTAGTAGATGGCTCGTTCTTCGCCGTCGACTGTTTGTACTAGCATTGCTCCCATGGCTGTGTCGGTAACAGTTAGGTATAGGGATAGAGGGATCCCCGGTTGAGGTGGCAAGAGTACAGGAGGTTTGGATAGGATTTCCTTTATCCTGTCGAAGGCCTTTTGACAATCGTCGTCCCAATTGGTGTGATCGGAGGCGCGAAGTTTCTTGAATATTGGTTCGCAAATCATGGTGAGCTTGGCAATGAAGCGGTTGATGTATTGAATCTGACCGAGAAATCCCCGAATCTCCTTCTCATTCTTAGATCGTGGCATTTATTGAAGGGCTTTGATTTTGGTTGGATCAATCTCAATGCCTCTCATGCACCCAAGAGTTTTCCGGAGGTGACCCCGAATGCACATTTCTGCGGATTTAGTCTCATGTTATACTTCCACAGACGAGCGAAGAATTTCTGAAGGGCGCTGATGTGGCCGTCTCGTTCTCTTGATTTCATAATCATGTCATCGACATATACCTCTACCTTCTTGTGCATCATATCATGTAGGAGAATGGTAGCGGTTCTTTGATAGGTTGCCCCGGCGTTGATGAGACCGAAAGGCATGACTGTGTAGCAATATGTACCCCACTGTGTAGTGAATACAGTCTTGTGCATGTCTTCCTCAGCTATTTTGATCTGCTTGTACCCAGCATACCAGTCCATGAATGATAGGATAGCATGTTCGGCAGTATTGTCCACCAGAATGTCAACATGTGGGAAAGGGAAGTCGTCCTTTGGACTCGCCTTGTTCAGATCCCTGAAGTCGACGCAAACCCGAATTCTTCCGTCCTTCTTTGGTATAGGAACAATGTTGGCCACCCAGTCAGAGTATTCAGACACTTTGATGAGACCAGCCTTTAACTGTTTATCCACTTCTTCCTTGATTTTCAGGGCCCATTCAGGACGCATCCGACGTAGCTTTTGCTTTACGGGTTTAGCTCCGGGCTTAATGGGTATCCGGTGCTCTGCAATTTCCCTGTCAATCCCAGGCATATCTTTGTAGGACCAGGCAAACACGTCCTTGTGTTCATGGAGGAGGTTAATGAACTGTTGTCTCTCCGAGGGGTCAAGGGTTGTCCCTATCCTAAGTTCTTGAGGTGTGTTGTCGGTTCCTACGTTAATAGGTTCGGTCTCCTCAATGATGGTGGTTCTGGTTTACCGTTTCTCAAGTTCTTTGGCTAAGTAAGGTGGGTAGTCACTCAAGTCAAATTCCTCATAGTCATTCAGAATTGCATTGCAGTTAAATTGAGACGAGTCATAAGCAAACTTAGCGTTTATTAAGTTGACACGAGCGAAAATCTCGGAGAGGACAGACATCTCATGGTCAGTCAGAGGCGACACAACAGAGGAGATGGCCCTTGGAACAGGCTCCAGGTTGTCACCTTTCATGGGAGTGGGGGTGACCCTAGTAGACTCAGCCTCTGAATCAGCCACGATTTTGTGATAAAACAGCGGGAAGGGGACCTTGACTGGGACATCAGGAGTGTTAGGAGCTATGACAGACTCTGACTCCGACTCACACTCAGATTCTTCTTCACTTCCCTCTTTGAACATAGGGCCTTCTCCAGTTGTGATCTTGAGAATGCGGCCTTGGCGATAGGTCCACTTGACGGTTTTCCTCCAGCCCTGTGTAGCTTTCTCCGGGTTAGTGTCGGAGATCAAGGCGGTTGGGTCAAATTGGTTGTCCTTCAGGGCGATGTTGATGATGTCCTCATAGTCGAGGTGTTTGATGTTATCTTCTCCAAAGAGGAGAGTGACAGCTTGTCCGTCGAGGCATGAGCACGGCTTAGACTCGGTTGATGCAACTTCGGTGTTGTCGGGGATGAAGTAGCAGTCCTGGAAGACTTCCACACCCGGGTACTTGACCTTGGCCACAAAATCATAGATCGGCTCCAGAAAGTTGTGGTAGAGTTCAGACTCTCCCTGGGGACAAAGTATCCATTAAGGGTTAGATGATAGGGACAGAGGATAACTCCATGCTTCTTGCGCTTTTGAACTAGGAGGTTCATCTCATGGATATCTTCATCGGTAGGTTCATAGCCTAGTCCGAAGGGGATGTTGGGGAGCTTAGCCTGTTTCAAGGGAGGTAAGGTGCTCTTCAGTGGATTGAGGGGTAAACCCGGGAAGTAACCCTAGCGCATCAGAATGCGGTTGACTGTGAGGTTAGCAAACGCGTCATAATCAGAGGATGCTGATTCACAGTTATGGCATTCACCGCTTGGAATCCCTACATTTCATTGTCATCTTCCTCAATGGCTTGAGAGGCTACTCCCTTTCTCATGACAGCTTTGATCGGGGAAGCAGGAATTGTGATTGTTTTCCCGTTGAAGGGGACCCTGATTTTCTGGTGGAGAGTTGAGGTAACTGCCTTGACGGCGTGAATCCAGGGACGTCCCAGAAGCATGTTGAAGGAGGCGTCGATGTCGACTACCTGAAATCTGGTTTGCCTCTCCAATGGTCCGGTTGCGACAGTTAGAGTGATAAGCCCTGCGACCTTACAACGAGTGCCGTCATAAGCGCGTACTCCATTATTGGTTGGGACCAAATCAGCTTCTTTAATACCCAGTTTGTGAGCCATCTTGAGGGGAATGACATTCACCGCGGATCCGTCATCCACAAGGACCATAGGCACATTCTTTTTGAGGCATTGTACGGTGATGTACAGGGCCAGGTTGTGGTTGGCTCCGAAGGGAGGGATATCCTCATCAGAGAAGATGACTGGGTTGCTCAAATCAGGGACATCCCTTGTCATTTGTACCACCACTTATTCCGGGGAGAAGGTAGAGGACACAGTCAATTTTCCCAAGGCTTGTAGTAGAGCCTGCCGATGCTCGAAGGATGTGACAATCAGTTGCCAAATTGAGATTTCGGCTTTTGCTTTCTGCAGTTGTTTGAGGATCGAATCTCGGGAGCCTTGGGTTGAGTGTCTACGTCCGGGACAACTTGGTCATTCGTTATTGGAGCGACCGTTGAATTTTTCGGGTTTTGATAGGGGCGTCCAGACCGGATAAGATGATCGATCTCCTTTGCTTGTTTCTCTTTCCCTGGGACAATATAGACGTCTTCCTCTCCAGATGCCATTGATTTCGGGATCTCGAGGGTACCTTGGAGGGGTATTCCTCGGTGGGCAGTTTTTGTGAGGGACGTTTTTGTGAGGGTAGTTTTTATGAGGTTGATTATTGTGGGGGTGATTATTGTGAGGGTGATTATTGTAAGGCACATGCCAGAATGGTCGCGGGAGCCATCCATCCGGGTGAGGGTAGTTTTTGGTGTTTGGGGGACCCTCCCTTGGGCGTGGTGCTGGAGGAATGAAAATCAGACGGTGGTAAGCGTCGTCAAGCCGGGTAATCCTTTCGGAGAGACTGGCTATAACTTCCTCGACCTGTTGGAACATGGCAAGCATAGTTGCGGCACTGAACACAAATACCCCATCCGAGGCATCCTTCTCCAGGGCATTCACCTCGTCATCAATTGGCAGGATGAGGTGTGAGCAGTCCAAGGTCGGCTCATCATCGGAGATAGCATGGATTCCCAAAGGGTTTGTTTTGTTGTTTGGTTTAGTCGGTGGAGGCAAAGGCAGTTCCCCTTTCTCGATCATGTCTTGGATGAGGTGTTTGAGTTTGAAGCAGGTTTCTGTGTCATGCCCTTTCCCTTGGTGGTATTGACAGTAGGCATTAGGGTTCCAGAAGCGGGATTTCTTAGCATCAAACGGATCCGGGGTGGGTCCGATTGGTTGTAACTTCCCTTGGTCCATAAGCCTTTTCAGGGCGCTTGCATAAGTTGACCCTATATTGGTGAACACTCTTTGTGGGGCGCTCAACTCTCTTGGTGGTTGGTTCAAGGAGGTTGATACCCGTCGTTGTGAGTACGAAAAATAAGATTTATAATTTCCTATTAAAACTAACCTAGGCTAGTGGTAACAGGGTCGAACCACAAGGAGGCGAATGTAATTTCTAATTGTCTAATTTAGTCTAAGGTAACGAAAGTGGGGGTCGATTCGATTTGGTCTAAAGCTAATAGCAATAAAAATTAAACTAAAGAAATATATTAAATCAAACATAAAGAAGGGTACTAGGATGGTCGGTTCACTATAGCTTCGGCGGCAGCAAACTAGGTAGGTCTAAAACTATCACGTGAGACGGGAAAATAAGAGGTCCTCTCGGTCCACTCTCACAGGTAGCATCTTTCGATCTCGCTACAGGTCCCTAATATCACTAATACTGACTTTCGTCCTGAAAAGTGACTAAAAATCTAAACGATACCTATCTTTCGATCTCAGCAAAGTTTAGTCATTTTAATTGGTAGTCTAATAACCTTCCCTATCTTTCGATCTAATGGGTCAGTCAAATACTAAGCATTCAACTAGTCGCATGCATTCGATTCGTCAAATATAACAATTAAAACATTTAAAACGTAATAAAGCTCACGAGGTCAGTCGATCGACCGGGTGGGGTGGTCGATCAACCAACACGCGATTAGGGCTCCCTAATTCTAATGCCACCTACACTATAATTCCCCTACATCCTAGCACAATTAATTTAGCTACTCATGCTAGAAATAACTACAACAATAAAATTTACTAAATAAACAGAAGAATTCATAATTGAAACGACGAAATAAACAATTAACATAAAACGATAAATAGGCTTTCGGGAGACTATTCTAGCAATTCCTATACTACGAATGATAATAAAGCAAGAAACTGAAAATAAGCAGGGGAGAATACCGAACGAAATTGCAGAGAAAGGATCCAAAAACTGATTGCAAAAGAGTAGCTTTATTGACGGAAATAATCTAACTAATGAATGTTTAATTGTGTCTAAGAACTGTATTCTAAAAACTAGATGCCTAAACTGAATAACCTAGCTTACGTTATATAGAAAACAACGTAGTTCTTATTCCTAAACCTAATGTACTATGGGCTTCAAGTTCCTCGATCTTTTATTTTGCGTCAGACCCGTTGTTCAGTCGATCGACCATAAGCATCAGTCGATCGACCAACTTGCGCTGTCTGACAGAGCTTACGTATGTCGTGCTCGTCGATCGACCATGTAGGCGATTGATCGAGCAAGGTGTTTGTCATGCAATTGCATTCTGTCGATTCCTGCAGCGCGCACCGATCTTAAAACAGCTGCCATTTCTTCGTTACTTGGTCAAATCAGGCGTTCTATGCGGCGTTGGAAAGCTAAGAAGATAAGCTTTCACCTCCGATTAGAATCACTCGATTATATGCTCTATAAATCTAGATATAGCCATCTGAACGAGGCTGCAATATCGTGAAATGCTTCTTTGCTTGTTAAACTCGTACGCACCCTTACTTTTGCTATCTTTAGGCCTTGAAACGTGCACCAAGCTCATTCCTCGAGTCAATACTCCATGTCAAATGCAATTCTAAGTACTTAGGGACGGATTCGGCTTATTTTCCACTGAAATCTTCATATTCCTACAAAATCACAAGAAAAGGAAGAAATACACGAAACAAGGGAAATAGTAGCATAAACTACTCAATTGAGCTCTGAAATGTGTGTAAAATAGGGTGTAAAACATCATATAAATGACACGCATCAAACTTCCCCAAACCAAACCCTTGCTTGTCCCTAAGCAAGAACTAGACTCGATCCTAAAACCTAATGGAACGAGTTCAATCTCAGAGCGAAATGCAAATTGTCAAGCCTAATCCAATTTAATGCAATAACCAACAATCAATTAGCAATGTGAATCATGCAAACGAGTTATAAAGTCGTTAAAGACTGCTGAACCGTTAACTATAGAGACTTATCAAATTGGACTCTCACGGGTCGCTCAAATCACTCAAATAAGCACAGGTGAATAATGTAAAGATAGAAAGAATTCATTTTGTAAAGACTCTCACCTAACTACGACTTATAAGAACATGCCTGCAGTCTAATATGAAAATAATCTCTACAACCGTACATATGCATTCCAACCAACAAAAGACCATGACACATGCCGAGGTATATATGTGGATATGTGAGGTATGGGTAAGAAGAGGCAAAACATTTATGGGAATGTGGGGGTACAGGTGATCAAGCTAGTACCTAAACAGAACCATATGACAATATCCAACTTCTTGCTCATAATTAATCGAAATGATGCTATTAGCAAGCACAAATCTCACAATCTCCAAAATAACAGTAATCAACCAACTCCCCATAAGATACTAATGCAACATGGGAGCAAAAATCGCCATAACATAAAGGCTTGAATTATGCGAATTGATTTCTTTTTTTCTTTCGAATCTCAGTCGATCGACCAGTATGGGCAATCGATCGACCGTAATGAACAGTACAAAACTCTTTTTTCTGTATTTTTCGAATCATTTTCCTTTCTTCCTTTTCCTTTTTTTTTCTTTTCTTTGTTTCTTTCTTCCTTCCTTCATTCTTTTTATCCAACTAAATCTCAATAAGAGCATATGCCACCAAAAATGAAGTAACAATCCCATGAACATAGACTACTAGCTTGACAAGGGCAGGCTAAGTGTAGAATGTAGTAATGGGACAAAAAGGCTGTTTTTGGCAGTGTGAAGCTTATGGGCAAAACGAATAAAGGAAAACCTCTACCACATGTGTCAACAAAGCACAAACCGAATGCATACAGGTATTAAGCAGATCAAGTTCATATTTAAGCACATTTATGTAACATGTCTCATAAGGAGTACTACTCACATTCCTAGATAAACTGGTCATAGATGTCACCAGTTATAGGCTCTAATAACTCAGAAATATGATGTAGCTTGCCAAAAAACAAAGTCAAGTCTAAGGTCCAACAAATAAGTTAACGAAAACTCGTAGATATGCATTTATGATTCTACTAATAACATGTCAATTAGCAAGGCTTAGGCGATAAAAACAGCTGAAAATGCAATATCATCATTGAAATACTACCGTTCCGACTCGACATATAAAATAAACGTGCATTTTTTTGAATTTTTATGAAATTTTTCAATTTTTTTGGTATTTTGAGAAATGAAATAAACAATGCAAAACAAAATGTAAACGTGAATGCAAGCAAATGATATGCGACGCAAAACTCTTCCCCAAACCAAATCGCACAATGTCCCCATTGTGCAAAATCATGTAATGAAAGAAAAGAGAAACGGGAATTTGCGAGAAAATAAAGAAATATGACATGAAGTGGAACTTGGTAACTCACAAGACTTTAAGCGCAGCAAAAAGGAAACCTCTCCAAACCAGCGTGAGCTAGGAGATTTCAGTAGCCAGCAGTACTACCAATAAGTACCTGAAAGACAAACAAAAACCGCGCGTAAAACCGAGAAAACAATATTGAAGCGGTAATTATGTGCAAAGTTACGAAAATGGAAGAAATCAGAAATAAGTCGGGAAATAAATTAGAGTAGAAAACTCCCTCAATCCCGCAAAACGACCCAACACAGCAGGGGAAAGGTCGTGAACAGTTACAGTAGCGGCAGTGGTCGATCGACCATAGATGGCAGTCGATCGACCAAAGTGAACAGGAACAGAAACTCCTGAGATGCGCAACTCAGTCGATCGACTGGGAAAACTGCTGTAACTTTCTGATTTCTTCGAATTAGCTCAATAACTTGAGCTAATAAGGTCCATATACCTGCATACACACATAATAACGCGCCCAAAATTGCGCAAAACCCAAAGTATCCGACTAAAGTATTGCTAATTATTAGAGCACACAAAAACAAATAAAGCTAAATGTTCCAAAACCAAATTAAACGAAATGTTTCAAACTCCGGGTTGCCTCCCGGTAGCGCTAGATTAGACGGTCCCAGCTCGACCCTCTTTTCGATCATCAAAAAGCACAAATCACTGGCCCACTACTAGGCTTCTGACAGAACGCAGTGGCTTCGGCAACTGTCAAATCTACTCCCGGCCTCCACAACAAGGCAACGGAAGAGCAATACCGTCTCGCAGCATCCGGATCCCAATCTTTTACCTCAGCGCATAGCTTCTTCTTAGACGGCATATCCTCATCAAGACCTCCTCCTGGATCATATATCCGAGCAGTTCCAGACTTCGAGCTAGGAATACCCAACTCACCTCCGGGGTCTTTGAACTTGTCAAGACCTGTAGAAAGAGAAACAAAGCGATGTTCCTCCAATTTGTCCCCAAACTGGGGCGGAGGGGTCAATTCTACAGCAGCAAATGGTTCAACAGAAGGAGTAAGAAGGTATACATAATCGACTAAAGGAGTGGAATTACCTCTAATCGGATAGGAGTGGTCTTCACTTACCTTCTCATCGTCATCCAGAATAGGCGTTGGTGACGATTTAACAATTCCCAGGGCTGCAGGGGTCGATCGAACATCGTCACTACTCGATCGAGTAGTTTCCTCCTCCAGCATAACTGGTCGATCGACCACTTGTTCCAGTCGATCGACCTCTCTCCCTTCTGCAATGTCATTTGTTCGACCACAAAAATCTGCTTGATCGAATTCTTCATGTGGCACAGCATTGAAGTCTTCAATTGACGCTTCATCTTCCTCCAAATCATCATCCTCCGAGTCATACATATCATCATTTTGCTCGGCGGCTACTTGAGCCAAGAGAAGCTCAAGTCTTTTGAAAGAAGCTTCTCTCTGTTCAACGACTTCTTGCATTTGGAGTTTAAGCATCTCTACTATAGACTTCAATTCCGCACTCTCTTCAGAAGGAAGAGGGTCTTGCTGAGGTGGTGCAAAGGAATATGAAGGCTCTTGGAAGCCTTGCTGATAGTACGGATATAGGGGTACATAGAACTGAGCTCTTGAATAATAAAAAGCATAGACTTGGTCCATATCTGCTCGGCACATAACAGAAGCATGCCCCTCAGCGCCACATCTCCCACAAATCTCCACCTGCTGCTCCCAAGAATGGAACATGAGTGGACTCTCCTGAAGTACTGCAAATAAACAACACTAGAGGAGAAGATAAGAACTGCCTCAAGGTACTCAGTCTTCCCTTGAGGCGAAAAACAGACTAAAATAAAGACAACCAAAAATTAGAACAATTGCCTCCCCGGCAACGGCGCCAAAATTTGATACCCGTCGTTGTGAGTACCAAAAATAAGATTTATAATTTCCTATTAAAACTAACCTAGGCTAGTGGTAACAGCGTCGAAGCACAAGGAGGCGAATGTAATTTCTAATTGTCTAATTTAGTCTAAGGTAACGAAAGTGGGGGTCGATTCGATTTGGTCTAAAGCTAATAGCAATAAAAATTAAACTAAAGAAATATATTAAATCAAATATAAAGAAGGGTACTAGGATGGTCGGTTCACTATAGCTTCGGCGGCAGCAAACTAGGTAGGTCTAAAACTATCACGTGAGACGGGAAAATAAGAGGTCCTCTCGGTCCACTCTCACAGGTAGCATCTTTCGATCTCGCTACAGGTCCCTAATATCACTAATACTGACTTTCGTCCTGAAAAGTGATTAAAAATCTAAACGATACCTATCTTTCGATCTCAGCAAAGTTTAGTCATTTTAATTGGTAGTCTAATAACCTTCCCTATCTTTCGATCTAATGGGTCAGTCAAATACTAAGCATTCAACTAGTCGCATGCATTCGATTCATAAAATATAACAGTTAAAACAATTAAAACGTAATAAAGCTCACGAGGTTAATCGATCGACCGGGTGGGGTGGTCGATCGACCAACACGCGATTAGGGCTCCCTAATTCTAATGCCACCTACACTATAATTCCCCTACATCCTAGCACAATTAATTTAGCTACTCATGCTAGAAATAACTACAACAATAAAATTTACTAAATAAACAGAAGAATTCATAATTGAAACGACGAAATAAACAATTAACATAAAACGATAAATAGGCTTTCGGGAGACTATTCTAGCAATTCCTATACTACGAATGATAATAAATCAAGAAACTGAAAATAAGCAGGGGAGAATACCGAACAAAATTGCAGAGAAAGGATCCAAAAACCGATTGCAAAAGAGTAGCTTTATTGACGGAAATAATCTAACTAATGAATGTTTAATTGTGTCTAAGAACTGTATGCTAAAAACTAGATGCCTAAACTGAATAACCTAGCTTACGTTATATAGAAAACAACGTAGTTCTTATTCCTAAACCTAATGTACTATGGGCTTCAAGTTCCTCGATCTTTTATTTTGCGTCAGACCCGTTGTTCAGTCGATCGACCATAAGCATCAGTCGATCGACCAACTTGCGCTGTATAGGAGCTTCTGTATGTCGTGCTCTGGTCGATCGACCATGTAGGCCAGTTGATCGACCAAGGGTGCTGTACAGAATTGCATCCTGTCGATTCCTGCAGCGCGCACTGATCTTAAAACAGCCGCCATTTCTTCGTTACTTGGTAAAATCAGGCGTTCTACGTGGCGTTGGAAAGCTAAGAGGATAAGATTTCACCTCCAATTAGAATCACTTGATTATCTGCTCTAGAACTCGAGATATAGCCATCTGAACGAGGTTGCAATATCGTGAAATACTTCTTTGCTTGTTAAACTCGTACGCACCCTTGCTTTTGCTATCTTTAGGCCTTGAAACGCGCACCAAGCTCAGTGGCTTATTTTCCACTGAAATCTTCATATTCCTACAAAATCACAAGAAAAAGGAAGAAATACACGAAACAAGGGAAATAGTAGCATAAACTACTCAATTGAGCTCTGAAATGCGTGTAAAATAGGGTGTAAAACATCATATAAATGACACGCATCAGAGGTTGACCTCATCAATCTTGTTCGTCTGACCATAGGGGCGAGATCTGGTTGATGTGGATCCCTCGTAGCCTCTACCGATGGTTTTGGCTAGGACACCCTTTCGGAGGTCGTCTTCAATTCGTGTCCCAAGGACTTGCAGATCCTGGAAGGTCTTAATGTTTTGGTACCTCAGTAAGTTGGCATATACTGGGCGGAGATTGTTGACAAATTTTTCCACCAAGGTTGACTCACTCGGCTTGCTGACCAACCGAGTGCTTACCCTCCTCTAACGGGTTAAGAACTCGGTGAATCCCTCTTTGTCATTCTAGGTTAGTGTAGATACCTCATTTCTGCACCTCCCGCAAGCCACCCGGTGATGATTGGGCTGCATGTTTGGTATACGGAACGATTTGTGACAGTTCGTAAGTTTATCGTCAAGTGATCGCTCAAACACTTGTGTCTACCTCTTAATTGTCATCTACGTTCCGATACGGCCGTTTTGGCAGTAATTAGAGTACATTTGGAGTCCGGGTCAAAAACCGTCTTCATTTTCTAATAACCAAGTCAGAATGTTCTGGAATGTTCCGGATATTTCTATTCCATATTTTCCAATCTTTTGATCTTTAGTAAAATAACTCCCGTAATATTCACACAAAATATTAAGGAAACGAGACTAATCCGCTATTCCATAATAGAAACGCGGAAATCTTTCTTCCGCAGGAGGCAACCACTGAGGAAAGGACGCAGCAGGTGCTGCGCCTCTTCCAAGGGACGCAGTACTCTGCTGCGCCTATTCCGGGTTGAATTCTGTCTCTGAACTCCCGTTTCTGCCTTGATTTAGTTTATTAGTTTACGTATTTAATTAACTATTACTCGTATTATCAACTAATTTTTGTTTGTTTATTTATTCTTTCTTTTCTAAAAACCGTCCGTTTTAAATGTATTTCCGACATAAATCATTAAATCCGATGTAATTATTGTAATTTTCATTATTTCATTTATTATTGTATTTCTTTTATTGTATTGCTTGTATGCTTTCACATGCAATTAACTTAAATTTCTACCTCGACATTAATTGTATGTTAAATTAATTGTTCACCGACTTCGTCTAATTCTCACATGTTAGGGTTAATCTATTTGTTTGTTGCATTGCATGCATATGATCGACAATATATCAAGTATAGACGATTTTCCCTAATCATTAGTAGAGGCCGCTATCGAGGCGGGCAGGATTAGGTGTTCGATCAAAAGAGCTTCCTAATACGTACCCTCACCCCTTACTCCAGATCTCTGTGAACATCCGTGTTCATTGGCATCCACGAGAGTCATTCTAGACATAGAATGCTAAGGGTAACGAGTTCTTGGTGTTCATGTCACTACTTTGTGTCTTGACATGGCACGAGGTATTCGAACGGTTTCCAATTTTCCACAATAAATTGGTGGCGAGTCCACAAATGCAAACGCTTGTTCCCAAGCGCCCCCGTGACCCATGTCCACAGTTAGGACCTCAAGAGTATGGGTATTGGCTTGGATTTCGACATTGTCGGCATATTGCTTAACAAATTCAACTGCGACCTCATCCCAGGTAGTAAGGTTCTTCGGGTCAAGGGAGTAGTACCATTGGCGAGGGATCGGTTCCAAGGATGATGGAAAGATCCGGGTGAAAAGTGAAGGAAATGTAGATTCATATACATACTAACATACTCATATATGTAAAATTAATTTGTCATAAAATTAAAGGTGGATTTTATGCATGCAAACTTTAATAAAAGAAGATAAGAAAACATTTTCTCACCATAATAATTTCGGTCATATTGGGCACCAACAAGATCTCCTTCTTGTTAGTTCTTGAGCTTTCCATTAATGGATGAACATACTTGACTTCAAATTAGAAGCCCTCCAATTAGTTGCACCCAAAACTATCCCTTAATCCCACAAACTAACATGTACTAGATGTTTATATTGTGGTTTACCTTAAAATCTATTACTAATACTCATATACTACTTTTAGTATTATTAGTGTTTGATTTAAACAAATTAGATTCACAAAAATGAGTTTTGTGAAGAACAAGAGAGAGAAGGGAGGTTTTTCATAAAAAGTGAGAATGAATTAATTAGAGAAAATTTTCTCTCTAATGTTGTGTATGGAAAACCGGTTGGGAGGGCATAGAGTAGACAAATTTTTCTTCCCAATTTGCTTTTGTTCTTCACAAGAAAAGCTAGCTAGTAGTAGGTGTTATCATGATGTTTATTTTATTATTTAAATAACAAAAACCATCAACACCCACTCACTACATATAAAACGGTTTTCCTTGTAATATTGAGTCCATTTTATTTTTGTCAATTGTACAATTGTATGTCATGTGACATGTGACATGTCTTATGTCTTGTTTTAATTTAAAATGCATATTTAACAAATTAAATATCATTTATAAATTAAATAAATCATATTTAACAAATTGACTAGTAATATAAAATTACTTTCTCATAAAATGGTCATTTAATTACTAGTTAGTATAATTCACAATATCTTGTAATTATAACTAACTTATCATTCTCATCTCGCGTGTTTCGCAAACACCGATTAATTTTAGTAATATAACTTCTTAAATTACTAAATAAAATCTCATTTAATCACATTATAATAAGATGTCATTATTCTCTCTTTTATAATAATTTGTTCAATTTTAAGGAATTAATTAATCAGATCGGTATACAATTAATTAACCTTTTCAATTAAGGGAATCGTCCTTTAGGTGTGACCTCAAGGGATCAACTGATCACCACCGTCGCACGACAGCAATGTCAAACTCTAGCCAGCCAATCATTACCGATATGTGTGGACCAGTTGACTATATATATTATGTATCATCCCTTCCGTATTCTTGTAATGAGATTTAATAATGATATTTAAATCATGTGATCGCACTATTGTTGAGGACACATTTCCCAACAATCTCCCACTTGTCCTCGACAAGTGTGCGTCACCAATTCTCTTGTCCTATTACTATCTCCCACTCAATGCAAGGTGTCTTTCGGTCGTACTTGCAAGTGATCATATCGAGAGTGGTTTCCTCGATCCGGAGAATAATCGATTGACCGGAATTTATCCACCATGGATACCTTCCGAGCGTGGCCACGCATTTCCAGTTCATTACTCCTCGAGTGGCCCTGAGATATTGTTTTAACCCTGACAAGGGGGTGGACAATTCCTATCGCACTTATTCCCTTCGACTAGCCACATCCATCATAACCCAAAATATGCCCATTTGACCCCATTTACGAAAGTCGTAGTAACACAAATCAAAGTTAATCAGAAACTGTGCCATCTTAGGCGAATAGTCTTTAGTCAAAGAATCGACTCATTAGAATACTATAGTAGCTCTCGCCACGACCAGGCTTTATAAATTTGCCAGAACTCTATAAGCGGTCACTGCCCCACAAAGTGTTCCAAACAGTCTGCCTATGTGATCGACTAGTCATCTCACATGACTGTATGGCACTTGAACTTGCCATCAATCGCATCATACTCTAGTCACTTCGAGACGTCACCTCATATAAGTGACTATGGGCGAATACAATGCTAATCCGTGTTCACTTTAACGGGGTTCAATTGTCTCTACAACCCGTTTGGATGTAACAAGGTATAATAAAAGAGTTTTAAAGTAAAACTCGAACGACAAATGCGATTATCACATATGAATAGTCAATGCCTGATTACTATTTCATGTTCTATAATCTAATTTGATCTTGTACGTAGTTGTTCATTTCAATTCAATTGAAATGACATGACTCATCATGTTTAGCCTTTGAGAAGGCTTTGGTTAGTAGGTTTTATCAATTTCTTGTACCTTACTCAACCTCACTACATACTCGTTTTCCTTTGTAATGTATACATTTGCATCACAAAACTTTCTGAGTACGTGTCGAGATCCAATCAAGACATAGGCCTTCTATCCTTAGAATAGCTCCCACTTTTTTTTCGCGAGTGTGCGGGACTCTTCCTTCTTGCACATCTCATGATCGCAAGTGTACTCAATTTCCGTTATAAATATCTCTCATTGTTCTTTATTGCCTAGAACGATTCTAGAAAATCTACTTCTTAATTAACATTGCCACAATGGTATCTTAACCATCCTAGTGTGTTTTGATTATGGTTTTGTCGGAAACCATGCGCAATCTCAATTGTCAATTGTCACTTGTGTAACACCCTTACACAATATTGCATCATAAACACTTTGCTTTACTTCCTTAATGCTTCTGCAAGCACTTAAGGGTAATCTTTATAGCTTACTTGGTAAAGATTACTTAAATTCGATTTTTGAAAACAATTCATCATACTCAAAGCATATGAAGTGTTATACATCATTTCTTTTTAATTGATTCGGCAGCGGAAGCAAATAAAATCAATCAAATATGTTCAATTTAAATTGAACTAGTCATGAATCTTATCAACATAAGACTTCTTACTGACGCTAATATCATGTGGATTTATCTTCATAAATCCGGATATTCAAGATGTATTATAATACTCCAAAAGTCTTAAATCATTCTCAATGATCAATATGTCATCCACATATCGAACTAATTAAAAATTCCGTAACTCCCACTAAACTCCATGTATAAACACAACTTCTCGACTTATCGAGAAATGTTTTATCACATGATTAAAATGTTGACTCCAACTCATTGATGTCCTACTTAAGACCCTCTCTTAAGTTTCACATTATCTTAGGATTGCAAGAATCTAATAAACTCATGACATGTATTGAATACATTCTTTCTATTGAAGAAGTGGGTTTTAGATTCACTCACCATGTATTTCATAACCTCATAATGAAACACATCCGTAAGAAGATCCAAATAGACTTAAGCATTTCAATTAGTGCAAAACCCTTTGCAACCAATCTTGCTTTGAAATATTAGTGCAACACCCTTTGTCACTAATCAAGCCTTTTATTTCGGATTCTCATGGCTCTAAGCCTTGTATTGAGTTGTGACTTAAACACTCTTATGTAAGTCATATGTTCATTACTTTCTAGAAGTAATCAACTTGAATCAAATAATTTCTTTTGTAAATTATAAGCTCTTTACTTTCTTAAAAGTAGCATGAATTCATCATTTTTAACAAGTGACGAATTTAACCTCCTAGGTTTTGAAGAAACAATGTCTTACACAAAACGTCTCATGTAGCCAAGAAAGACCAGTTTCTTGCGACATAACATTCTTTGTGGCTCTTGAATAATTTCTCCCACTCTGTCTTCTAGAAATAAACCTGTATTTTAGAAACACAGCTTCATGAGCCGCAAACCCGTCGTGCTCGTGATAATTGCAAGGGAAAAATGAGCATTTGTTTCTTGTGAAAAACTTACAAACATGGTACCTTTACCATTTCATATCTCATATGATTCGATTTAGTGGAAAAATAATTTAGACAAAAAATCCCCAAAATGATCAAGTAACTCAAAGTAACTTGATTGAAATCCAAACCATATCGAATAGCGTTTGATTTCTTAGCTAACCACACATTATTCCATAATGCGTGCTAAGAGAGATTAACTTGTGATACTATATCACATTTCCTTTGGCTTATATCAAAGTCTTCACTTTGATAATCCCATCACGACTTAAATCGTGATTCCTTGAATTCTTTGAAATTCTTCAAAGATTTCTCTATTTACCTTATTAAGTGAACACATTAGCGTCAACCTAAATCGTTGGTAAAAGAAAATGATCAACCTATTTTGGATCAATGATTTAAAACCTCGATCTCCTTTTCAACCAAAAGGCACGAGACATCTTGCTTTGAATACAAGATACGCATATACCATTAACAATCTAATGGTTTCAAGAGTACTTGATAACTCTTTGCGTTCATCATTCCAAAATTTAAGGTTTAATCTTGGGTTACCAATTTGACTCTTACATCATCTTCATGATATATCATTCTAGTTTGGTTTAGAATATAATCACCTTGATAATGGGCTAGCCATATATCAAATCGTGGTGTAAAGGGTCACAAAAGTGAAACCTCTTTTGTATCTTAACAAGTTTATATTCTTATTTAGAGTTTATGCACTTAATAGTCATAATTAAGTACAACTTTAAATCCACAAACTAGATTGAGTACACAATTACTCTATCTCTCGACATTATTGTTGTTAGTTAGTCATATTTAATCATCCTATGTATCAAGTACAATGATGAAAACCTCCATTGGTTTCTAATATTGACGAAGTAGTACTAGCAAAATTTATGTTTAATCAAATAAACATTTAAAGAAGAAGGTCCCATTAGATGTCCCACAACTAACTTGTTGATTCTTCAATAATTTGGGGTAGTTTCCTTTCTCGTGTCTAACATTTAAGACAACGGAAACTTTATCGGTCGGGATTGATAGGTTTAGTATCGTCATTCTCAACAACTTTACCTTTAACATAACCTTGTATCAATTCCATTATAATCTTTACTTCTTGAACCTCGTCCTCATCTTAACGGTTTAAGAGAATGCTCCCACTTATTTCAATGAGTCTTTGCTTTGAGAAGCAAAATTGAATTTCATGAAGATTACTCTTCATTTGTTCGTTTTAGTCTTAAAACTTTCATCGAAGTGGTTGCGTTATTTTGGTCAATTACGAATTCTGAAAATCTAATCACCAAAACAATTTTATCTTTTCAAGGTACTTAATTCATTTAAGTATATGAAAAAACAATCCATTGTAAGTAGATGTGTTAGTCAAGAATCAAAAACCTGTTTGATAACGAATAACTTTTATCTATACTCTCTACAAGAGATCCTTCCAATGGATAAAACGAGGTTTTTAGAAGAAAAATTCAAATTTTGTCTTTAGTTACGATGTTTTAATGGAGATTTGAATCAAAAATCGAAATGATATCGTATATGAATTGTGGTAAAGAAATAGAACAATATTATAACGGAATAATGGAAAACTTAACATTCATCGTTTTATAAATACTTGTAAACAAGTATAGCATTTACATAGTGACCTCTACCCAACTATGATAAATGATTCCAAGACCCAAATTCATATCAACTTAGGCACGGGGTAGCCGATGCAACCTTCATTAATATAACTCGGTGGATTAACCTTTTAATCGATTCTACTTTTAGAACTCTTGGTCGATAAAATTACTCTAATGTTTATCTATAGCCCAAAACACATCAACAAGGGCACGGGGTAGCCGATGCAACCCTTATCAATTACTTTTGTTGAGTTCAATCCAAATTTCGAATAAATGTGTCCATTATCCAAACCCACATCAACTTGGGCACGGGGTAGCCGATACATCCCTTATCAACATGAATTCGGTGGATAGACATTTATCACCCACTTCCCCTACGTAACAAGGTTTGTACCCCGGGGTAGCCGAGTGCACTCCCTCGCGAAATAGGTTTTCATGGTTTCTACTATTTGGTAAGGCTATGTCTCAATTAATTGTTTTAGCGAGAGGTCATGTCAATTTATTATCTATCACGTTTTAAGTGAACTAAAGCGGTGAACTACGATAATTTGAATTGACACGGTCGATAAACTCGATAAGATAAAAAATGCATGTTTTAGTTATGGCGATTTAGCGATGCATGTGACATAAAATAAAATGCAAGCATAAAGATAAATAAATCCTAGTATGGCCTTTCCTAAAATAGAAAACTATTTATCTATTACATATTCGGAAACCAACTCCATTGGTCCCTTGAACTTCGGTTGTTTCACGCATCTCGAGGTAACACCGTCTTTATGTATCGCCATTCTTGAAGAAATCCGTCTTTGGGAACTCCTAATGAATAAAATTACATAATAAATTACATAATTTCCTATTATACATTTGTAACTAAAATAAAATAAATCTATTAAATTACAAAACGGTGATACGAGATCACAATAAAAATTACAACCGAATCGATATTCCCATACATTTCGGGAAATACCAATTAAAAACTAAGGCCATACTAAGTAAAATTACATAATTCAAAAATTACATAAATTAAAATTATGACAATCATAAAGAAAATGCAGCATTATAATATGTATGAACATGCTCAATTTTATGCTAAATCGCCTTTAATTTGCCAATATCGTATATTACTCGGTTTTTACGGATTTGCGTGATTTCAACATTTTATAATCACAAAAATACATAAACTCATATTTATGCATAAGTTAATTACCCTAACCTCTTAGGACTCAAAATTTAGTCTTCACTAATAATTTGACCATAATTAACCCATATTTACAAAATTGTTCATAAATGGACCAAAAATACAAAAATAAGCCATTAAACTTCAAATAAATCACAAAATTTCAAATAAATTCAAAATTTGAAATTTAAATTCATGAACATTCTGGAAAAAATTCCATGACACTCATAATGTTCAAAATCTTAGGTTAAAAATTTCGAAAATTTACCGGAAAAACAATGTTGCGGTTTATCGATTTTTAATAAAATAATCATAAAAACATGGAAAAATTATTTTCATTAACTTTTCAATTTTAGATCTGAAAAATATAATAAAATGCAACATTAGACGTTTTTCCTAAGTCATAGATTATGTTTTTATTAATTTTCCACTAATAATGTCACTATTTATGCTATTTTTCTTCAAAAATTCATAAATCATGCAAAAAGACTTCTTTATAGCCAATTATTTTACACACATCTTGTAAAATTGCATGTGACAACATATTAATTTTCTATGACAAGATTCGAAATTTAACTCATATTAACCTATTTTTCACTTAAATCCGAATTTAATAATGAAAAATTCATTTTTCGAGAATAACAAGTCCAAAAATTATGAAAATTTACAGGTTATCTCAAAATAATATATGTGACAACATATCCAAAAATCAATGGAAAATTCGAAGTATAGCTAATTTTAGACCAAAAATGACATTTTTACTCATAAAATCACATTTAAATGCCATTATTGTAAATTATGAACAATAAAAATCCGAAAAATTAACCAAAATATCCTAAAACATTTTAGGACCAGAAATATTAACATGCATTAATTAATTTCGTGATATGTCATAATAACACAAATTTTACAAGTTTTATTTGTTATTCTTATAACTCGGAAAAACTTTTAACCGATTTGCATGCAAACAACCGTGGCTCTTGATACCGATTGAAGGAAATGTAGATTTATATACATACTAACATACTCATATATGTAAAATTAATTTGTCATAAAATTAAAGGTGGATTTTATGCATGCAAACTTTAATAAAAGAAGATAAGAAAACATTTTCTCACCATAATAATTTCGGTCATATTGGGCACCAACAAGATCTCCTTCTTGTTAGTTCTTGAGCTTTCCATTAATGGATGAACATACTTGACTTCAAATTAGAAGCCCTCCAATTAGTTGCACCCAAAACTATCCCTTAATCCCACAAACTAACATGTACTAGATGTTTATATTGTGGTTTACCTTAAAATCTATTACTAATACTCATATACTACTTTTAAAATTATTAGTGTTTGATTTAAACAAATTAGATTCACAAAAATGAGTTTTGTGAAGAACAAGAGAGAGAAGGGAGGTTTTTCATAAAAAGTGAGAATGAATTAATTAGAGAAAATTTTCTCTCTAATGTTGTGTATGGAAAACCGGTTGGGAGGGCATAGAGTAGACAAATTTTTCTTCCCAATTTGCTTTTGTTCTTCACAAGAAAAGCTAGCTAGTAGTAGGTGTTATCATGATGTTTATTTTATTATTTAAATAACAAAAACCATCAACACCCACTCACTACATATAAAACGGTTTTCCTTGTAATATTGAGTCCATTTTATTTTTGTCAATTGTACAATTGTATGTCATGTGACATGTGACATGTCTTATGTCTTGTTTTAATTTAAAATGCATATTTAACAAATTAAATATCATTTATAAATTAAATAAATCATATTTAACAAATTGACTAGTAATATAAAATTACTTTCTCATAAAATGGTCATTTAATTACTAGTTAGTATAATTCACAATATCTTGTAATTATAACTAACTTATCATTCTCATCTCGCGTGTTTCGCAAACACCGATTAATTTTAGTAATATAACTTCTTAAATTACTAAATGAAATCTCATTTAATCACATTATAATAAGATGTCATTATTCTCTCTTTTATAATAATTTGTTCAATTTTAAGGAATTAATTAATCTGTATCGGTATACAATTAATTAACCTTTTCAATTAAGGGAATCGTCCTTTAGGTGTGACCTCAAGGGGTCAACTGATCACCACCGTCGCACGACAGCAATGTCAAACTCTAGCCAGCCAATCATTACCGATATGTGTGGACCAGTTGACTATATATATATTATGTATCATCCCTTCCGTATTCTTGTAATGAGATTTAATAATGATATTTAAATCATGTGATCGCACTATTGTTGAGGACACATTTCCCAACAAAAAGTTCCTGTTTGACCCCTTTTATGGTCATATAGTCTTTGAAGGCTCGGATATGATTGAGCGGGTCCTCCACTCCCTTGAATTTGGGCACATCAGTCAAGGTAAAGTTGTCGGGTAGTTGATCCCCAATAGGTTCAAATCTTCGGTTGTTCTCAAGATGAATATTGTTACCCCGGGCTAGGAGTTGTTCTTCCAAGATCTTGAGCCTTTTCTCAGTTTCGGTCAAAGGCGGAGTGTTGTGTTCTCCAGCTTCCTTGTTTTCCAGGGTGTCGATACGGGTCTCGACACGATCCAGAGTGACCTTAAGAGCAGTGAGTAGGCTGGCTAGCTGGGCAGTTGTGACATCTATGTTGTTATCATTGTTGTTGTTGGACGAAGTTGAAGACGGGGCCATGGTTCTGAGGCAGAAAAACGGCTCACATTAAAACTCAATCCGACACGGTTTAAAGATTGAGCGCAGACAACACAAAGGACGAGACAAAGATCAAACTCAACAAGACGAGGATGATCGTGTGTGGTACCTCGGTGCTGGCTCGATTTATGACATGACGGTGTTGACCGAACTTTGGACACGAGTCCAACGTAGCGGCGTGACGCCATTGGACGAGTCTCTTGGTGAGACGACTCATAAGTAAAGACCTATAAGTACGTTTGCTTCGACTCGATAGACACGAGGCGGAATTGGAATGGCGGACTGAAGTTTTCGAAAATATAAATTTTCAAAAAGATTCATTTGTCGCTTTTGGGACGGCTTTGAAGATAGATATCTCCGCAAGTCGGTCAGTTGAAATGGTTGGCTTAAGTTTATTTGCAAAAGACGGTTTTGAGTTTGAGTCGGCTCGGAAAACGAAGTACTGTTTCCCAAGACGGTTTTTGAAATGCAAAATTGTATGTTTTGAAAATCGGGTTTGAAATGTTTGAAGAGGTCTCGGGGACGGTGTATGGTCCTCGGGATCTCGTAAGTGTCTCGAGAAAAGGGTGTGTGCTTTTCTCGAGTTTTGAAAGAGCCATTGTCGGTGCGAAAGGGGTTAAAATCCGTGTCTAGACGTGGCGATTATAACGGCGTAAAAAGGTGATTTAAAATGGTTGTAAAAACCGAGTTTGAAAATCTTCATTATGACGGCCTAGAAAGGCGTGTTGAACGAGTTATAAAAAACCGGGTTTGAAAATCGTCATTACGACGACCTAGAAAGGCGTGTCTGAAATGGTGATAAAACCAGGTTTGAAAATCGTCATTACGACGGCCTAGAAAGGCGTGTTTAAATGGTTATAAAAACCGGGTTTGAAAATCGTCATTACGATGGCCTAGAAAGGCGTGTTGAAATGGTTATAAAAACCGGGTTTGAAAATCGTCATTACGACGGCCTAGAAAGGCGTGTTGAATTGGTTATAAAAACCGGGTTTGAAAATCGTCATTACGACGGCCTAGAAAGGCGTGTAACGATCGGCGAAAGACCGAGGTTTGAAATGGCCATCATAACGGCGTAAAAAGGTGATTTTGAAAGTTTATAAATGACATGGAAGGACTTATGATCAAGTAGCACATCAGCACTCATAGTTCATTATATTATGCATAATGCTGACACGGGTTTTGGCTTAAAAGGGTGGGTTACACACCAAGCAATCAAACCCCGATTTGCAAGAGGGATACCAATCCAAACAAAATAGTAAGGAGGGTGCCCTAGCCTCGTGCTCGAAAGTGATGAAAGCTCTTTGACGAAACAGAAATGTGTAACGTCAATGGTATGCTTGACTCAATCGGGATTCGAAACGTGGGGATGAGAAAACTCACGCCGACGAGATGAGCCAATTGGTCGATCGTGTTTTGATTCGGTTTCGATCTCTTATCCAGTTTCCAAGATGCCTGAAATAAGCGACGTGAACTTAAACCAACTCCAGAATGGTAATGATCAAATCCTAGCCGCGCTAGCTCGTCTCCAAGTCACTCAAGACCAAGTGTATGATCGCCTTGACACAATCGAAGGCCGAATATATGCCGTGGAAATGAGGATGCCTCCTCGAGAAAGTGAAGTGTCTGATGAATTTGTGAATAACTTCGGGGACGAAAGCCCTCCCATAGGTATGACTACAGCTGAGAAATGACTCCAATACTTGCACTACTACAATTTAAGGCTACAAGAACGCCCCTTTAAGAACGGTTGAAAACGGAACCGGTCTTTTTTTTATTTTTAATTTGGGCGGGCATATAGTATTTCAATAGAGAACGGTTGTTTATTGGAACCGTTCTCGTACATTAACAAAGAGAACGGTCAAGTTTGACCAACCGTCTTAAAATATAAAAGAGACCGGTTATATATCCAGAACCGTTCTCCTTGATAAAACAAATAGCACGGTCCCTATCGTTGGCCGTTCTCTGTTAAATCCCTAAAGAGCGCCGTTTACACTTTACGATAGTCTAGTTCTTGCAAACAGAACAATATATTAAAATCATCCCAACTCATATCCTCATACATTCATCATTTCCTAGTCACTGCAACCTGCTCTCCGGCCAACCACAGGCGGCAATGCCGACGACATGAGCCTGCTCCACCGCAAACATCATCCTTATTGCTCCGTAAGCATTTGATTATAGAATGTAAGAGTGTTCCCCCAAATCTCAAATCTCAATTTTCGGTTAATAGAGTCCGATTAGTGAGTTATATAATGTATATTTGACTAATTATTACGGAATATTTGATTATATCTACCTATTTGTATGCTTTACTGGATGATTGTATTGTTTTTTAAACTTTAATTGCAAAATTACGCAAACCCTAATTTCGTATTCATATATTTTTACTAAGTTTTCTGGGTATTCTCACCACCACCTCCTCCACTATCACTACTACAAAAAGCATTATAGACATCTCTTATTGTATTATCATATTCGTTGTTATTATCTCATTAAATTATTGTTTAATTTTCCTGTGTTCCCAATTTAAGTTGATTGTTTATTTCATTTGCATTGATAAGAGAAGAGGCGTTTCGGAGGCTCCATCAGGTGAAATTAGTTGTTTATTAGTGTTTTTATTTTTAGTCTACATTTTCGAGGGTTTTAAACCTGCAGTTTTGAAACTGTTTGTGTTTTCGTAATTAGTTTTGGAAGAGATTGTGTTTGGGTGAAAAAAATAAGTAGAGCCAAGAGATTGAATGAGCAATTGGTTCAAAATTCCGAGAATTAATTCAAATATCTTCTCTTTTGTATCGATTAGGGCTATGATTACTTTCTCAGTTCTATGTTATTTAAATGGTCGTTACTCATTCGCATTTTTTGTGATTCAAAGTTTTAGTCTTGCTTAGCTAAGTAGTATCTGAATGGCCTCTGTATCTTGTTTCCTCTAAGGCTTCAAGGTTGATTGATGCCAGAAGCGGAGGCTGGAGTTGTTTTATGAGGTACTCCTTCCCATTAATCAGACTTTTAGCTTGTTGATTTAGCTTTAGCGATATCGATTTTGTTTCTATACAAGAGAGCCGACATTGATTTTATTTCCTGCTTTTAAGTAGTAAGGTTGTCAGTATATTTAACTGTTTTGTGCTGGATTTATGTTGATTTTGTTAAGCAAAAGTAGACTTGGAAAGGTTAAATTTGCTGACCTTATTTATTTATTTATTTTGTTTAATGAGAGGATAATGTTGTTTATGTTATGATGCAGATAATTCATTTTTGATCCATCCCAATATGGTTTCTTCGATACTCTGTATATGTCAATAGATTCCGATTAAAATTCGAGTGCTAATATCCAAAAGTGACTTGTTGATGTATTTTTGTGACGTCACTTCTCAACCCGAGTCCCTGATGTTAATTTTTGAATCTATCTTTCCTAGTTTTTGATTTAGACATTCAACTCAGATATTTGTTGAATTTCTTCAGATTTGGGACGTCGCATCGATAGGCTTTGATTTTGCTCGAAAATTGGATATCATGACTTTCCTAGTTCTGCCACTAGCATTTTGGATGCGACGGTCCATATCCAACGGTCCATATGCAACGCAGCATTTTGGATGCGACGGTCCATATCCAACGCATCCACGACGCACGATAGCCACGACGACAATGGATGCGACAACCACAACACACGACGAGCGTTTGTCGGCGACTCATCTCCTCCGTTGACATCCTTCTGTCTCTTTTACATGGTATAATATTCCACTTGAATAATTTCAATTTAATTAATTAGTCATTGCTGTTTATGTCCATACCTTCAACGTTCATTTGTTTCTAAAAATATTTGATTGCTAATAATAAATATCCTTAACCCGTGTTTTCCAACTTCTACCTTAAGCATACTTAGTGGTAACTGGTAACATACTATCCAACTGCTAACATTCTATCCTTCGGGGGGATTTATTTGGTACTATTCTGCAAGACTGCAACCTTAAATTAGTCTTGTTTAGTTGTTTACTTGGAAATGGCGCTTAGGCTAATTTGCATGCAAATAACTCATTAAGTGACATGGGTTAGCTGCTATTATTAGAAGTGATGTTGGGATGGAAAAGCGCTACATCTCAGCATGCATTTAGGACAATACCTACCCCCCATTTTGTATCTATTTGTTGCTGAAAACACTGTGGTGTTTCCAGGGGGGGACTCTGTGAAAGATGCAGCTTCTAATGCTTATTCTAAATTATTTGCTCCATATCATGGTTGGGCAATCAGAAAAGCTGTTGCTGCTGGGATGTATGCTCTACCTACTAAGCATAGTTGCTAAGGAAGCTCAATGAAGATGGTATGTCATCCTTTTTTTTTACCTTCTAAAATTTAATTTGAGAGTAATTTTGTCATTTTTACAAGTACGTTTAGAATGATTGTAGGCAGTGGATAGCCATTTGTTGTGGCTTGGACAGAGTTGAGTCGGTTGCTTTCCAACGAAATACTACTCTCGAGATGTTGTAAAACCATTTGTTGTGTATCTATCACTCATTGCGTGTATTGTTGTAAATGTAATGCGTATTGAGAATTAGTTTTGTCCGTAAGAGATTAGGATAAGATTTGCATATTGGAAGAGAAACTTATAGAATTAATGAAAATTATTGAGTAAATAGATTCCAAGGAGATGGCCTGCCTGTGTAGCTGATGTCCTTATGTTGTGGTATATTTGTCTCTTCTTTTCAATTGTCCCTTGTTACTTTTTCTCACTTCTTCTGAGTAATCATCGTCTACTCTATCTTCATCCTTGAATCATCATCATCATCATCAATTCATCTATCCCTATTTTGTCTCAGGTAACATTTTCCACACTACTAAGTCTTTTAATTATGTACCCGGTATCAAATATTCACGAGAGTCCTGCTATAGAAACTGATGCAAGCTTCATTTTTCTGCAGATGATGATTTTAATTTTTGAAGTTCGATTTATTTGCGCTATGATGCGACTGAGTGATGAGGATTGAAGGATTTTTATTTATGTTTTCCACATGGTAGCGTATCTTCGATATTTGTAGGTTCTTAACAACATGATACGATTTTGTATTTTGTTTCAATAGAATTTTTCCTAATGGTTCAAATTTAATCGGAAGGTTTTTCTTGTGTAAAAATTGCTGGAGTTTCTGAATTGTAACAGGTTTAATTCTTATGAACTATACGATTCAATCGTGTAGGGTTACGATAAAAATAGAAATATTTTTTTTTTTAAAAAATAACAGGATCAAAGAGAACGGTTAGTACCATCACAACTGTTCTCTTTGAAAAGGTAGAACTAAGGCGCCAAAAAATCTAAAACTCTAACAAAGAGAACTGCCTTATCAAAGAGACTGGTTCTTATACGCAACCGTTCTCTTTGATATATCAAAGAGAACGGTTCTAAAAAGCAACCGTTCTGATTGTTGTTACAAAGAGACCGGGTTGACTTAATTTCAACCGTTCTCTTAGATCAAAGAGAACGCTTGGCCACAGGACGGTCCAAACTACGTATAAGAACGGTTACCAACCGTTCTCTTTGATCATTTTTGTAGTAGTGTTGGAGGAACAATTGATGTATCTCAAAGGGGATGACATTTATAGGGAAAATAATCGTAAATATGAAGCCGTGATTTCCAAGTTGCCAACCAACTTCAACGTGACAGATATCCCTAAATTCAAGGGGCATGAAAACCCTTTGAACCATATCCGTGCTTTCAAGGATTACATGTCTATCAAAGGCATTAAACCCGAGATGTTCTTAAGGATCTTTTTTCATCTCTTGACACCATCCCAAAACAATGGTTCTATTCTCTAGAGCATAAGAAGATCGCTACCTGGGATGATTCCGCAATTGAGTTTGCCAAACAATACGCGGATAATGCTGAAATCCAAGTCAACATGCGCACTTTAGAGGTTCTTACCCAAAATGACAAAGAAGGTTTCACCGACTTCCTAAGTAGGTGGAGGAAGACTAGTACTCAACTTGTTGAACGTCCAGATGAAGCTACCCTCGTGGAGAAGTTCGTGGACAACCTCAAGCCCATCTATGAAAATCATTTGAGGTACCAAAACATTAAGACCTTCAAAGACTTAACCGTACTAGGAACAAGGATCGAAGATGACATCCGAAAAGGGCTCTTGTCCAAAACGGTAGGTCGTGGATATCAAGGCTCAACAAGTCATTCTTACGGCCCTGCTAGCAAAACTGATGAAGTTAATCTTCTCGAGCCATCTAAGAAGAGTACCCCACCAAGGAAATTCACAAATCTTGGGGACACATATTCCAATGCTCCAAAAAGGTTGATGAAACTGAGTAAACTTCAACCCATAGGCCCTACACCCGAACCAGAAAAGAAATCCAAGTTCTGGGATGAGAATTCGTACTGCGAATACCATAGAGGCAAGGGACATGATACAAAGAAATGCTACAAACTGAAAAATTTACTTCAAGACATGATTGAAGACGATCGCCTACCAATACCACCTGGAGGTAAGCCTAACAGCACTCAGAATCCTCTTGGAATTCTAGTGATTACAAGTGAAGAATCTACCATAGATTGTTCACACCTCATTTCTCCAGTCGAAGATGAAATTCATGCAATAGAGAATGAAGGGAACTACTCTACCATTTCCCCAACCATCACCGATTTCATTGCATGGGCAAAAAGCGTGAATAGGCAAGTCATGGAACTAGAGAGTGCAGTGGCGACCCTACGTGATCCCGACGCAACACCTAAAGAACGTGTACCATTAGTCTTCTCTCAAAACACTACAATGCAAGAAGTAGTAGCCATGGTTGATGAACTGGTCGACCAAATTATCTAATTGGAGGCCGAAATCATAATAATGAGGGAACTCGCTACTGTCAATGGAATATGGGCCGATGATGATGAAGATGAGTACCTCACCGAACACTACCTAGTCAAAGTCAGTGAGAAAATAGTCCAAAATTGTGAAGATCAAGATGTAGACCACCTTACTCGTTCGGGACGCCCAAACCAAAACACTTCTCAAAATGGTCCCGTAGCGAATGGTCCAACCAATGTGGTCACACCAAATGATAATGAAGATGACTCTACGGACCATTTGCTAAAGCAACTACAGAAGACAAAGGCTGATCTTTCAGTCTGGCAACTAGTGGAAAGCTCATTCCCATATCGCCAAGCTTTACTGCAAGCCTTGGCCAAACTAAATGTGGCACATAACTCCACACCCAATGACGTAGTCAACTTCGTCTTCCAAGAATCACCAAATCTATGTAATCCTATTACTTTCTCGGATGAAGATTTGCCACCCTTTGGTGCTAGTCATAACTTGGCTCTTTATATCACTGTCATTTGCTTAAAGAAGAATGTGCCAATGACTTTGGTAGATGATGGCTCCGCAGTCAATGTCATACCCTTGAAAATGACATACAAATTGGGCATGAAAGAGTCGGATTGGACCCCTACCAACCAAGGTGTTCGCGCATATGATGGTACACGATGAAAGGTAGTAGGACTTGTTAACCTAACCATAGCCACATGGCCGATTGAACGGAGAGTCAACTTCCAAATAGTGGACATTGAAGCATCCTTTAACATACTTCTGGGAAGACCTTGGATTCACGCTTCCAAAGCGGTAACATCCACCCTCCACCAGAAAATCAAAATCCCACTAAATGGTAAAGTAGTGACGATCACTTCGTCGCCCATCAAGGCAATAATCGAAAAGAAGTTAAGTAATCGAGTCCTTGTGGATCCAGTATATGGACTTGGGGGCTTCCATATCATAAATGTCATAGAAAATGAGTTGGCACCCTTATACTTCAATCCCTACTCCAATTTAGTGGTCAACCACATGCTCAAATCCCAGGGATACTTCCCAGGAATGCCTTTGAATCCCATCCAAAGGAACACTTTTGCACCCTACAAAGAAGGCAACTCACAAAGAATACCACTTGGACTAGGATACAAATCCACTAAAGAGGAAGTTCTTGAGATGCTCGCGCAAGTTCAAAACCGCAAGAATGTGGGAATCCAAATGCGACCTTACCTCCCTACCCTAAATGGATACTTCGTTAGGGAAGGAACTCAAGACATCTTTCACGGATTTCCTGAACCTTGGCACTATCTCGAAAGGAAGCTAGCCGGAATCGAGATCTTTCACGATTTCTACTTCATTCCTCCGGAAACGGTTCCTACCGTCAAGACCCGTCAAGCACCTTGCTTAGCCGAACAAGCTGTTAGTCTACTATTTGGAGAAGATCGATTTGTTAGAGCCGCGCAGGATGAGATCATTACCATGATACTTCAAGACGATCACTTCAACCCTACCGCGTTAATCACAGAAACCAACACCAATTAGCAGAAAGGATGGAGAAAGTCGATCAAGTGGACAAACAATCAAGGAAGACTCTTCAAGCTCACCACTAGAGAAGGAGAGATGTTCAAAGGAGAACCAGAAGACGATGAATTCGAGTCAGAGTCAGAGTCGGAATCTAGAGAAGTTCCTAGAGAGTCTCCTCCTGTCGTCATTCCCACTCCGCTTGTTTCTCCTAGCTTAGTATTAAGTAGTAACAATAGTTCGGGAAATGTCCCAACGGCTGTTCCTTTACCGCCACTGACTACAGATCAGATGGTTTCTTTGTTTCAACTTTTCTCAAACTTTAATATGAATAAATCAGGTTCTGCATACTCTTCGTGTTATCTTGAATGCAATTATGTTTACGATGATAGTGAGGATGACCATGACCCAGACTCAATCGAAATACCTCCCTACATAGATGAAGAAATACTACAAGAGGGGGAAGGGGGACCTGTAATAGAAAACACTGAACCCATTAACGTAGTGTTGGAATATGTGTCCTCCGACAATAATGCAATCACAACTGTTGATCATGATGATCACATGTTTAAATCTCATTTTAAGAATACATGTGGGATGTAATATTTTACAGTCAACTGGTCCACACATATCGGTAATGATTGGCTGTCTAGAGTTTGACATTACTGTCGTGCGACGGTGGTGATCAGTTGATCCCCTTAGGTCATACCTATAGGGAAATACTCTTAATTAATTATTTAATTAATCGTATGACGACACGAGTTAATTAAATTGCTTAAAATTGACGAAATTTGTGAGTAAGATTAACGTGTCTTATTGTAATTCGATTAAATTGGATACGGTCTAAGTAATCGAATTGTTTTATTACTTAGATAAAATTATTGTTTACGAAAAAATTGAAATTGAAATTGAATGAATAATTTATTATAAATACAAGACGTTGTAATTTATAATTTGATAAACAGTTTTGGTACAAGTAATTACGAATTATTAGTTGATATTGTATGTGACATATTTTATGAGTATGTTGATTTTTAATATGTTAAAAATACATTACAATTTCACATGTCAAGTAACATGTCACATATGTCACAATTGACAAATGACAAAATAAAATGGACCATCCATTTTATGTTAAAAGTGCCGAAATGGTGGAGGGAGTATAATGTTTAAATTGTGTTAATTGTTTGAGTGGAAAACAAAATGATTACACACCTATTTGTAGCCATGCAACTCTATTTTCTTGGGAAGAAAATGAGCCCATGCATTGGCTCTCCTCCACCCTCCCCACCGGTTTTCTAAAGGGGATTATAGAGGGTTTTTCCTCTAATTATTCTTTTACAATTTTACAACATTTTTCTAGTGTTAGAAATCATTCTTCTCTCTACCATTTTGTGAAAACTTAGAGAAATAAAAACTCACAAATCTCTCCTCTTGGCCGAAAATATTCAAGAGGAAATACAAAATATTTTTGTGTCAATTTTATAGTAAGACTTGTATTATTTCTAGTACAAAATAATATTGGTTATTAAGAGATTTCCTTGGGTATTCACTTTTAGGAGAGGGTCTAATTTGGACCTTTTGTTCATCCATTTTAAGGAAAGCTCAAGAACTAACAAATAGGTGAATTTGTTGGTGCCCATTAATCCAAAATCATATAGTAAGATTGATGATTTCTTCTCTTATCTTATTTATGTTTGCATGCATAAGATCTAGAATTTATTTTATGACTAAATAAATTTGAACATATATGAATATGTATATTAATGAGATTAAATAATTCCAATAAGCGGTATCAGAGCCTTAGGTTGTTTGCATGCAAATCGGTTTATAGTTTTTCCGAGTTATATGATTAACATACAAAACTAATTAATTTGGATTTATAGAGATAAACCTAAAAATAACCTTGCATGTTAAAAGTTTCTGGTCCTAAGTGATTTTTAGGACATTTTGGTTTATTTATGGATTTTATTGTTCATTTTATAGATTATTTGCATTAAAATGTGATTTTTATGATAAAAATGTCATTTTTGGACTAAAAATAGCTAAACTTCGAATTTTTCAGTTGTTTTTGGATATGTTTTCACATATATTATCTACTGATGGCCTGTAAATTTTCATGATAAAATGAGCTATTTTGCTCGAAATATGGATTTTTCAAGTTAAAATCGTATTTAAATGGGTAAATAGGTTAATATGAGTTATATTTCGAATCTGGTCATGGAAATTTAGTATGTTGTCACATGCAATTTTAAAAGATGTGTGTAAAATATTTGGCTATAATGAAGTCTTTATGCATGATTTATGAATTTTTGATGAAAAATCACATAAATAGTGACTGTAATTAGTAATAATGCTAAAACATACTTCATGACTAAAGAAAAAATGTCACATGTTGCATTATATTATATATTTTAGATCTAAAAGTGAAAAGTTGATGAATATAATTTTTCTCATATTTTTATGGTCATAATTGTTAAAATCGATAAACCGCAACATTGTTTTTCTCGATAAATTTTCGAAATTTTAACCTAAGTTTTGAACATTATGAGTGTCATAGTATTTTTTCCAGAATGTTCATGAGTTTAAATTTCAAATTTTAGAATTATTTGAAATTCTTATAATTTAATTTGAAGTCTATAGCATAATTTTGTATTTTGGGTCCATTTATGAACAATATTAAGGAATCAAGTTTAATTATTATCAAAATGTTAGTGGAGACTAATTTTGAGTCCTAAGATGGTTAGGGTAATGAACTTGTACATAAATATGAATTTATGTAATTATTGTGATTTTAAAAGGTTAAATCACGCAAATCCGTAAAAACCGATTAATATACGATATTGGCTCTTTAAAGGCGATTTAGCATAAAATCTAGCATGTTCATACATATTATAATGCTGTATTGTATGTATGATTGTCATATTTTAATTTTATGTAATTTTGAATTATGTAATTTTACTTAGTATGACCTTAGTTTTAATTGATATTACCCGAAATGTATGGGAATATCGATTCGGTTGTAATTATTGTGATCTTGTATCACCGTTTTGTAATTTAATAGATTTATTTTTATTTTATTACAAATGTATAATAGGAAATTATGTAATTCATTTTGTAATTTAATTATTCCGGAGTTCCTTGAAGACGGTGCCACTCGAGAAGGTGATCCATCAAAAAAAGTGTTGCATTGAAATGCGTAACAAGACCGAAGCTCAAGGGACCAAAGGAGTTGGTTTCCGAATCTGTAATAGTTTATTAGATTTACTATTTTATGAAGGCCATACTAGGATTTTTTTTATGCTTTGCATTTTATTTATATGTTGCATGCATCGCTAAATCGCCATAACTAAACATGCATTTTTAATCGAGTTTATCGACCGTGTCAATTACAATTATCGTAGTTCACCGCTTTAGTTCACTTAAAACGTGATAGATAATAAATTGACACGACGTCTCGCTAAAATAAACAATTGAGACTTAGCCTTACCAAAAAGTAGAAACCATGAAAACCTATTTCATGAGGGAGTGCGCTCGGCCATACCGGGGTACAAACCTTGTTACATAGGGGAAGTGGGTGATAAATGTCTATCCACCGAATTCATGTAGATAAGGGATGAATCGGCCCTACCGTGCCCAAGTTGATGTGGATTTGGATCATGGACACATTTATTCGAAATTTGGGTTGAACTCAACAAAAGTATTCTCGACCATTGCCGGATGTGTTTTGGGCTAAAGATAAATATTAATGTAATTTTATCGACCAAGAGTTCTAAAAGTAGAATCGATTAAAGCATTAATCCACTGAGTTATATTGATAAGGGATGAATCGGCCCTACCGTGCCCAAGTTAATATGAATTTGGATCTTGGAACCATTTATCAAGTTGGGTAGAGGTCACTAGATAAATGCAATAAAACTTGTTTAAATTAAAATTTACGAGTTTTATTATTATTATTTTGAAAATGACAAGTGTTTTATTCCTTCTATTTTTGTTTTGTAGACCACTTTTATTTCTCATAACAAATGACCGCACCAAACGCCAACGCCACACCTCTCACTAATGTTTCATGGCTCCGATCCTTCATGGATTATTGTAAACTTGAAAAGAATGGGTCAAATTTCTCCGATTGGGATGCCCAACTCAAATTAGCCGCCCAAGGTGACGACAAGCTTTGTTACCTCATTGAGGCTTCTCCACCCGAACCTAATGCTAGGTCAAGTGCCGCCACTAGGGAAGCATATGAGGCTTACCACAAAGAGTCCGCCGCTATGAAAAATGTGTTGATTTTTGCTATGGAGGCGGATCTCCAAAGGAGAGCCTTTAAAATGGGCACCGCTAATGAAATCTATTCCAAACTTGTGACTATGTTCTCACAAACACCGAGGATCGTCCAATATGAGGCGGCCTCGGCATTCTTTGATCTCGTTTTTAAGGAGGGCCAAAAGGTTAGCCCTCACGTGCTCAAATTGTTGGAGCTAGTCGAGACATTGAAACTTCAAAAGGTTGAAATCCCCAAGGAGCTCATTGTTGATAGGATTCTTCACTCCTTATCCAAAATCAAAGCATATGTACAATTCCGGGTGAATTTCAATATGCAAGACAAGGATGTGTCTCTTGAAGAGTTACACAAGTTACTTGTGCAAGCCGAAAGAGACATGGGGCTAAATGTTAACCCGCCTAAGGATGTGCTTAATATAAGCACTAAGATCAAAGGGAAGTTCAAAAAGAATGGGAAAAAGAGTAAAAGGCAAGCTCCCATGTCCACCAAGGCTAAGACTTTTGAAGCTAGCACTTCCAAAACCAAGAAGGGTCCTCTTGATAAATGCCATTATTGTAATGGTGTTGGACATTGGAAGAGGAATTGTTCCAAGTATCTTGGTGATATCAAAGCTGGAAAGATCACTCCAGTTGGTAAATGACTATCCTTTCTTTTATGTTTCTAATTCAACTATGGTATTTTGATACAAAGTTGTGATAATGTATCCCCTTTTTATTGTAAATAGGTCCTCCTCCAAGCAAAGACAAAGGAAAAGAGAAGCAAGCGTGAGAAATCATGAAGGAGCTAGGAGTAGCTACCAATGAAGCTTGGCTTTTATTATTGTCTTTATTTTAATGAATTTTATAACTATTTTGATTTCCGTGTTTGACATGGAAATAGTTGATCCTTTCTAAACAATGGTTGTATTTTGGATTATGGTGACTTGGCTTGCAACCCAAGTCACCCCTTTTATCGTATTTATTTGTTCTAATAATTCGTCTTTATATGCTTGCACATAGAAACATATGATCATCTACTTAAAGTGATCCAATAGACAATTATAATGATGGGATTCGTTATATGTCCACAAGCTTGAAGCTTGTGTATGATCAATTATAAAGTGATGTTGAGTTGTTGAACTCTCCTAAAGGAATGTCAATTACCAAGTAAACCCATCAAATCTAAAAACTATTAGTCAATCTATGAGATAATCCTCCTTCTACTTCAAAAATCATTATTTGTGTCTCATAAGCTATTTTTGAATATCTAGTGTATTTATTCTAAAGATAGAGTGGGAGAAAAATGACGACACAAAGAATACAAAGAATAATTTGTATGCTTGAGTAAATGAGATCTACGAAAGAAAGAATTTGTATACTAAAATAGATAGTATACATGAATAGATGAGATCTATGGTCTTGAGTAGATGAGATCTACATGACAAAAGAGACCAAGTGAAGTAATCAAAAGAATATGTTCTTAAGATAACTACACGAGGAGATCAAAAGAATGTTTTGAAAGAAAATGACTAAAGAAAAGTGTCAACAAGAGATTTTGCTAGTTTATGAACTACATATGAATAAGAGTTTCAATATTTATATTTACTTAAGAGCCTAAATGAAACAAAGTTGCATCCTTGAATATAAATGAGATTTATGCTTAAAAGTTGCAAATAAAGATATGCCGATATCTACAAAAGCTAAGTTAATTGTTAACCATGCTAGTGTCATTATTTAACCTCATTATGAAAATGAAATGGTTAAACCTCCTTCCGAAAAGGGTATTTTGAGAAGGACGTATATTAAATGGGATTTCACTTTTAAATAATGACATTGCTACGTATCATTATAAAAATGAATGAGTTAGAGATTAAAATCTCTTTATTTCCATAAGTTTAAGATTGAAATCTCTTCAAAATAGGTATTTTGAAAGGATATGTTGGGAACATATATGGTTTTAATCTTAATAACTTGGCAAAGTAAAATGTATTTAAATTCTTGAAATGTTTCGATTGAGTAGTCAATTACGAAACATGTGGAATTGAGTGGGAGTTTGAAATTATCATGTGAAGACATGAAATTTAGTGGGAACAATCATCTTAAAAAATTTATAACTCATTACTCATTGAGAATGACGAGCTAGTACTATCTTTCACAAAGAAGTATTAGAGTTTTCAATTCTGGATGAAATTGGACTAAGATGAATCCAGTCACATCATAGGATGTTGGATAGGTATTGAGATATACACATCAAATCAACGAGAAACGTAGGTTATTCATATCGATGAAAATGGAATTACCATAAGCAGTCCTGGGTCATTCATTGAACCTAAGAATGGTTGATCACATGATTAAAGATTACTAATGTTTCCGCCATTAGAATAATCATGCACATGTCCAATAATGAATCATATGCTTAAGAGCGTGATGAGTCATCGGTAAGCCATAGAAGAATCGTCATGAATTCTCGAGGAGAACTAATGAGCTATTCTAGTGTTTGATAGAACACTCTGTTATGTGACAAGAAGTTGCACATATTGAAGTTCGAAAACACGTAAGGATTTATGAAAATCCTAAGCTATTCAAGCTAAAAGGAGAAATAAGAAGTTTGAAAAGATACTTGGTTATAGTAAGAAGTTACTCAAAACTAGTATTTTCAAAATTTGTTAGGACTTATGAGAAGTGCTAGGCTAATCATCTTGACAATTGTTACAAGATCCTACAAAACATATATACCTGGTACATTATAAGTTGGAAGAACACTTGACTAGTGTGAGTTATGTCGTCCACCATAATAAGGTTGTTATGTGATAAACAACAAGAAAGTTCTTTCAAAATAAAGAACCTAAAACTAGTTTGGGAAACTAGATATGTACTTGGTGAGATTCATGCTATGTGAGACAAACATGAAAATAAAGGAAAATGCAATTCAAAAGGGTTGAACACATGGACACACAGTGTGTTAAACTCATGTTGCAAACGACTAGTGTTTACACACTTGAAATATACATCACAAGGTGGCAATATGGTATTGACTACCCGAATGTGATGTCCACATTTGTCGTTTGAGTTATTATTAACTCATCTTATACTTTGTTACATCTAAACGGGTTTTAAGGACAATTGAACCCCGTTAAAGTGAACACGGATTAGCATTGTATTCACCCATAGTCACTTATATGAGGTGACGTCTCGAAGTGACTAGAGTGTGATGTGATTGATGGCAAGTTCAAGTGCCATAGGGTCATATGAGAATGACTATTCGATCACATAAGCAGACTGTTAGGAACACTTTGTCGGGCTAATGACCGCTTATAGAGTTCTGGCAAATTTATATAGCCTGGTCGTGGCGAGAGCTACTATAGTATTCTAATGAGTCGATTCTTTTGACTAAAGACTATTCGCCTAAGGTGGCACGATTTGATTAACTTTGATTTATGTTACTACGACCTTCGTAAATGGGGTCAAATGGGCATATTTTGGGTTATGATGGCTGTGGCTAGTCGAAGGGAATAAGTGCGATAGGAATTGTCCACCCCTTATCAGGGTTATAACAATATCTCAGGGCCACTCGAGGAGTAATGAACTGGAAATGCGTGGCCACGCTCAGAAGGTATCTATGGTAGAAAATTCCGGTCAATCAGTTATTCTCCAGATCGAGGAAACCACTCTCGATATGATCACTTGCAAGTACGACCTGAAAGACTCCTTGCATTGAGTGGGAGATAGTAATAGGACAAGAGAATTGGTGACGCACACTTGTCGAGGACAAGTGGGAGATTGTTGGAATATGTGTCCTCCGACAATAAAGCGATCACAAATGTTGATCATGATGATCACATGTTTAAATCTCATTTTAAGAATACATGTGGGATGTAATATTTTACAGTCACTGGTCCACATATATCGGTAATGATTGGCTGTCTAGAGTTTGACATTACTGTCGTGCGACGGTGGTGATCAGTTGATCCCCTTAGGTCATACCTATAGGGAAATACTCTTAATTGATTATTTAATTAATCGTATGACGATACGAGTTAATTAAATTGCTTAAAATTGACGGATGATTTGTGAGTAAGATTAACGTGTCTTATTGTAATTCGATTAAATTGGATACGGTCTAAGTAATCGAATTGTTTTATTACTTAGATAAAATTATTGTTTACGAAACAATTGAAATTGAAATTGAATGAATAATTTATTATAAATATAAGACGTTGTAATTTATAATTTGATAAACAGTTTTGGTACAAGTAATTACGAATTATTAGTTGATATTGTATGTGACATATTTTATGAGTATGTTGATTTTTCATATGTTAAAAATACATTACAATTTCACATGTCAAGTAACATGTCACATATGTCACAATTAACAAATGACAAAATAAAATGGACCATCCATTTTATGTTAAAAGTGCCGAAATGGTGGAGGGAGTATAATGTTTAAATTGTGTTAATTGTTTGAGTGGAAAACAAAATGATTACACACCTATTTGTAGCCATGCAACTCTATTTTCTTGGGAAGAAAATGAGCCCATGCATTGACTCTCCTCCACCCTCCCCACCGGTTTTCTAAAGGGGATTATAGAGGGTTTTTCCTCTAATTATTCTTTTACAATTTAACAACATTTTTCTAGTGTTAGAAATCATTCTTCTCTCTACCATTTTGTGAAAACTTAGAGAAATAAAAACTCACAAATCTCTCCTCTTGGCCGAAAATATTCAAGAGGAAATACAAAATATTTTTGTGTCAATTTTATAGTAAGACTTGTATTATTTCTAGTACAAAATAATATTGGTTATTAAGAGGTTTCCTTGGGTATTCACTTTTGGGAGAGGTTCTAATTTGGACCTTTTGTTCATCCATTTTAAGGAAAGCTCAAGAACTAACAAATAGGTGAATTTGTTGGTGCCCATTAATCCGAAATCATATAGTAAGATTGATGATTTCTTCTCTTATCTTATTTATGTTTGCATGCATAAGATCTAGAATTTATTTTATGACTAAATAAATTTGAACATATATGAATATGTATATTAATGAGTTTAAATAATTCCAACACGTAGGAACCGAACTAGAACCCCAAGAACTTAGGATAGGGACGACCTTGAGCCCTACCGAAAGGGCCAGTTTCATAGACCTCCTGCATGAGTTCAAATACATTTTTGCTTGGTCCTACAAAGACATGCCAGGGATCGGCAGGGACATCGTAGAGCATAGAATCCCAATCAAACCAGGTTTCAAACCCGTGAAACAGAAGCTTCGTCGAATGAGGACAGAATGGGCTCTCTTGATCAAAGAAGAAGTCGATAAACAATTCAAAGCCGGGTTCATCAAAGTTTCTGAGTACTCAGACTGGGTAGCTAACATAGTACCCGTACCCAAAAAGGATGGGAGAATCCGTGTTTGTGTTGACTTTAGAGACCTAAACAAAGCAAGTCCTAAGGATGACTTTCCTCTACCACATATCGACATATTGGTGGATAATACAGTAGATCACGCGTTACTATCCTTCATGGATGGATACGCAGGATATAACCAGATCAAGATAGCCATAGAAGATATGCATAAGACCGCCTTCGTCACTCAATGGGGAACCTATTCCTACATGGTTATGCCATTTGGGTTAATTAAGGCTGGAGCTACATACCAACGCACCGCAACTATGCTCTTACATGACATGATGCATAAAGAAGTTGAGGTATACGTAGATGACATGATTGTCAAGTCCAAGGATAGAAAGGGGCACATTGCGAACCTTCGCAAATTCTTCTCAAGGCTACGGAAGTAAAACATGAGGCTCAATCCTCAAAAATGCGCATTCGGAGTAACATCTGGTAAACTCCTGGGATACGTTGTTAGCCAACGAGGAATAGAAATAGACCCTTCTAAGATTAAAGCTCTAATCGAAGTGCCGCAACCTCAAACGGAGAAAGAAGTTAGAGGATTTCTAGGCAAGGTGCAATACATAAGTCGATTCATATCGAAACTCACCATGATCTGCGAACCTATCTTCAAGAAGTTAAAGAAAACAGATCACACCATGTGGGATGATGACTGTAAGAAAGCTTTCGATCGAATCAAGGAAATATTAGCCAAACCACCAGTGCTCATGCCACCTCAATGACATCAACCTCTTGGTTTATATCTCACGGTAACCGAAACGGCCATGGGCGCCATGCTAGCTCAAACCGTAGGAAAAGAAGAAAGAGCTATCTACTACCTTAGTAAGAAGTTCTTGGATTACGAGTGAAAATACACACCACTCGAGAAGACATGCCTCGCTCTTGTGTGGGCAACGAAGAAGCTACGCCATTACATGCTTAGCTACTCCGTCAAAATATACTCTAAAATGGACCCTGTCAATTACCTCTCTGAGAAACCCGTTTTCAGTGGACGCTTAGTAAGATGGACTTTGATGCTCTCAGAGTTCGATCTCAAGTATGTACCTCTGAAAGTTATAAAGGGGTGCGCCGTTGCCGAATTCTTCGCAGAAAATCCCATTAATGATACACAAACGATAGACACCTGGTCATTTCCGGATGAGGATATACTCCAAACCGATGTAGACTCCTGGGACCTTTATTTTGATGGAGCATCGAACTTAAGAGAATTCGGAATAAGAGTGTTACTCATTTCTCCTGAAGGCGAGCATACACCAATATCTGTCAAACTCGACTTCGAGGTGACAAATAACGCTGCAGAATACGAGGCTTGTCTCATTGGATTGCAAGCGACAGTAGGTTTAGGCATCAAAAATATTCGAGTGCATGGGGATTCATCTTTAATCATCAACCAAATTACGGGATCTTGGAAAATCCAAAGTGAAAGCTTAGCACCTTATCAAGCCAGAATAGACCAAGTAGCCCAATTCTTCAATCAAGTAACCTTCCTACACCTACCTCGAGAGGAGAATCAATTTGCATATGCTCTTGCAAAACTTGCATCTTTGATTAATATGCCGGATAGCATGGCAGAAATGCCTTTATGCATCGAACGACGGTCAGAGCCAGCTTATGTGCACCAAATCACCGATGAAGAGGAAATCGCAGAGGAACCTTGGTTCCAAGCCATCTTTGTAATACTCCGTATTTATAAATCTTGGGGTACTCTATCGAGTAGGCCTTACTCTGTCGAGTAAGGGTAAGTTGCGTTTTAGAAAAGTTTCGACACAGGGGTACTCTATCAAGTAGCCTTAGGTACTCGATAGAGTAAGGGGGTACTCTATCAAGTAGCCTTAGGTACTCGATAGAGTAAGGGGGTACTCTATCGAGTAGCCTTAGGTACTCGATAGAGTAAGGGGGTACTCGATCGAGTAGCCTTGGGTACTCGATAGAGTAGCCGGTTTTACGGGGAGTTTTCTCGGGTTTTGTTAATTATGCGATTAAGGTATATAAGCTTTGTCGTCATTATTCCAAATCACTTTTGCAAAACCTAAATTACTGTTTAAGAGAGAAAGCAAGCAAGTTCTTCATCCTAATCACATTATTAGCAATACCCGAGTTTGGAAGGTCGATTACGAGCGTTGATTATACCGTTGAGTTCCTTGCGTCGAGGGTAAGATCTATGTACCCTTTTTATTGTCTTTCCTTTAAGTTGGTTAAACCCTAATTTTGGGATTGGGGGTTTTGTGTTAGTAATTATGTGATTATATGTTAGGAGGAGGATTCGTAGAAAAGGATTTGTGATACAGCTGTTGAGACCGTCTGATTGTGTTGCTGTTCCAGGTAGGATTTCCTACTCAGTATTAGTCCCATAATGGGATATTGGTTGATGTATTGTATTTGGTTGTTTGATATAATAATTGTACTGTGATTGTGGTTGTGATCGTTGTTGATGGTTCGCGAGGCGTGGCCTCGGGCCGAGTGGGGTCACTTGCGGGAGTGGCTTCACGCCCTAGTTTCGCCTATACATGGAACCCGCCACGAAGGGATGTGCACATTAATGGACAGGGTTATCGCTCACTATGTGGAGCGGGGATTTGGTGGGTGCGGCTGCGGTCCCCCACGGCCAGGGGCTGGTCCGGTGGACGGGATCGATGATTGAGATGATTGGATTTGGCGTGATTGTGTGTGTGTGACGGTTAAGCTATCTGTTTATCTTATTGTTGATATATATTGAGTTGTGTGATTAGTATCTTGACCCGTTTAAATGTTTTAAAAACGTGGTGATCCATTCGGGGTGGTGAGCGATTATTGAGCGGTATGATGTGATGCGTATGGGATAGCTGGGATGAGTCATCACGTGGCGGTTAGAAGTCTTCCGCCGTGTCGGACGATGTTTTATAGCTTTGATAGTTTTAGCGATGAGACCGTCCGAGGATCTTGTATTTCTTTTTAGCAGTTTGGTATTGCTATGTAATCACTTTAAACTTTATTTAATTTTAAAGTTGTTTCGTTATTGTCTTATGAATATCATGCCTCGGGTAACCGAGATGGTGGCATTCTTATACCTGAGTGGTCCTGGTAAGGCACTTGGAGTATGGGGGTGTTACAAATGGTATCAGAGCGACGATCCTGAAACCTGTAACCAATGAATCCAATGAATATAGGGAGTCAATTAAAATGAACCTGGGGTAAAGGTTGTAGGAGCTAATGCAAAGACTTGGGAGACGTCCTAAAGTCGCGAACTCGCCCTACAATTTTGAACCTGTCACTATGGGATATGAGTCGGGATCGCTATGTGTTTACCTTGTGTATTGTGTACCTATGTAGTGATGTGTGGCATGAATCAGTGGATGTATGTATGTTGAGAGTGGGGAATGTGTAGAAAAGATGGTGATGATGTGATTTCGTATGTTGTTGATTGAAAGCATGTTGCATGATAGTTGGTTAGAATTGTTAGAAAAGTGTATGAGAATGATGAGTAATGTGTTGGAAATGGATGAATTGATTGGAAAAGATGGAGTAGCAATTGCATGAGAATATGAATTTTGTGATTATGAATATGTTTAGGTGACGAAGTGTATTTGTAATGTTGTTGTATTAGTAACATGGAAATAGGATTTGTAATGTATGAGAATGTTTTGTGTTAAGAAAAGTTATAAAATTTAAAGTATGCGGTTAGTACATGACTAATGAGTTAAATAATATATGTGCATGATGGATGTTGTTGCTTGATTTTTGAAGATGGTAACATGAGATTAGCAGTACTGGTTTTATGAGTACCGAGTCGTTTTGTCTACCTTGTTGTTGTTTAAGTCGTTTGGGAAGTAAAAATCAATAGTTGTGTTTTTCGTTTATAAAGAGGTTGTCTTTAAACTGTTATAGCTTGAGATGCATAAATGATTTTGATGTGATTCCAATTGGAGGTGATAGCTTGTCCTTTTACGATTCTAACGATAGGTCACACGCCCAAAACGACCACGTAATGAGTGAGTTATGACTGTTTTACGAAAACTGGACAGTGCTGAGAATTGGGGTACTCGATCGAGTAGCCTTGGTACTCGATCGAGTAAGGGGGAACTCGATTGAGTACGTTAGTTACTCGATCGAGTAGCCCTGGTGATTTGTTTTACGTGCTTCTGATATTCACCTACTCGATCGAGTAAGTCCCTTACTCGATCGAGTGGCATGTACTCGATCTAGTGACCCCTGTTTTGGGTCATATGCTTATCTTTTGACTTCGTTGCATATTATGTTTAATTCAAAGATGTTATTTTACTTCTTTATGCATTGTTTTACATGTATGTTGATCCTGATGCGTAAGTTACCCAATCTTATGGTGTAGTGAGTGGCACCTGTGGTGAGTAGGAGTTCGGTGGGAGGACATGAGTTCTATGTGTTGTGATAGATAGTGGAAAAAGAAAAGGGAGATTGGTATGGCTTAATTGAGGCATAGAGCATGTTTCGTGAGACGGGATGAGTGATATGATTGTGTGTTGAGTAATGTAAGAGTAAGTGAATGTGGGCAAAGAGTGATGTAAGTTTAAGGAACGTGAGAATGAAAAAAAAAAATGAAAGAAAGGATGTGGATAGTAGCAACCGGAGATGTATAACGAATTATGGAAGGAGATGGTTAGAAATAGTGTTGACTAAGAATATATGTAATGAAAGGTCGTTTTAGAGGAATTGAGAAGAGTGGTTTATAGCGAATATAATGGGACATGTCGCGACGTGGATTTGCAGATAGTGACTGAGTTTGGAAATTTGTGTTATCGAGAGACGAAACTAATGTGTGATTTCCTTGGGTAATTAACGGTATAAAAGAATTTTGATTTCTAGAGATGTAAAAAGGGAGATGTAATTGTTTGAACATTAAACGTTGATTTTTATGGATCAGTGGCAAGGGTGATTAATGGCATAATAAGAGAACATTTTATGGTAAGGAAGAGTGAGATAATATCGATAAGAAATAACGGGATTGGAATTGTGGAGCAATGAGAAAGTGATCGGAGCACTAAAGAGCTAGGAAGAAGTAATAAGGAGTTGAATGGTTAATTGTTTTAGTCGAGTGTTAAAAAAAAAAAAAAGGGAAGTAAAACTAAGAAAATGTTCACCGGAGTTGTGTGATATAAAAGTAAGGAATCGTCAAGATGCATGATACTATCATGAGGAATTGAATTAATGGTTATATAGGAGTTTCGGAATAACATGATTAGTCTTGAGTTTTGAGGAATTAAGGAAAGTAAGAAGTTGGTAGAATATATGCAGGATATGAGATTTTGGTGGAGAGTTAGATGATGATACAATTAAGAATAGTATTGGGAATTATGTTGAGGTAATTTTGGTTGATGGATTTGATGCTCGTTATTGGGGATGATAACCAAAGATAGGGAAGAAACGGTGATGTTTAGAGATGAGTGTAAGAAGTTGATGTACGAACGGTAGTTGTGTGGAGGAGTTGTCTCTAGTGGTTAAGGTTAATGATAAATAGGAAAGATGGCAATTCTAAAGAGGCTGATTTGGTAGAGATGGAATTGATAGGTATGGTTGTGAGGAAGTATAAGACATAGTCTTAGGAGGCGGTTTCTCCTAGTGAGTGTTAGCTGTATAGTTAAGTGTGGCAGAAGGTGAGGGTTATGCGAATGGAAGAATGTGATGAGGGGCATGCGAGTTAAACTCGGGCGACAGGTAACCTTTGTTGAGTGGTAACTTACGTGATCGGGATTATTTGGTTGGATGTGATTACGGTCCGTGATATATAAATGTTTGTGTGAGGTTTTGACCTCACAAGACGTGGTATGGTGTGATTATCATAAAGTTGTTATTTGAATGTTCTGTAATGCATGTTGAGTACGCTAATCTAATTGAATGATATTCAAAAAGGTAATAATTTGAGTGATCTGGCATGACTGGCTATACTTGTATGTATTCATGATACATGTCAAACTGTGATATGGTAAGAGGATGATATTCACGAGGTTATTATCTGTTTAATTCATATAATATGTTGCTTGTGATTTAGTAAAGCGGATTTGAGTAAGTTTTTCTTGTCTGAGAAATTATTCCGAGTCAGTATTTATGGGAGTTGTATGCAGTTGTGATGACTATCGATGTGGTTGTTGTGCCTCGGGTGGTGATCCGGGCACGGTACATAGTCTTTGTGATGTGGGTATTTTCGCATCTGCGGTGTGGTCATTGGTGGCGGTGTTGTGATGCCGTCACCGGTTGTGGTGGAGTAGGTGGGATGATTATGATTCGAGTTTCGAAAGTACATACCAGTCATACATAGATTGTTGTTTTGTTTGATGTTGCTTCCTGTGAGTTTCAGTTTGTGCAGATAAAAAGTTGTTTTGTTATTGATGTTTCTTACCAGGTTAAGTTGGGAACGAGGGTAGAATATGATATGAAATAGAGTGGTATATGTTTTCGCTGTTGCCATGGTATAGTGATATTCTGTTGATGGGACACGGTTGTGAGATGTTGTTACAGTAATTTTGATCTTGTTCTAGATAAGGCTTTAGTGGACATGGTAATGGCAAGTGATTCGTAGAACATGTGTGGTAATGATCTGATATATACAGGTGGTTCATAATCCTTTGTTGAGACAGTGAGTGTAGGGCGTTGAGTAATTAGTGTCGTGTTAAGTTATGTATGAGGCTTGCGGTAATAAAAGAAAGGAACTTGAGGATCTAGTGTGAGTGTACGTAACAAGTGTGGATCGTAAGTTATGCTTTTGGCGGTAAGAGTTTTATGTAGTTTATATAGAGAGGTGTGTCATGTTGCGGTAATAGGGAACAAGTGAAGTTTTGGGTTAAATTAAGGATTTTGTGGTATAGGTTAGGTGGTGTGACGAGAGAAGTGAAGTATGAGAGTTGTTTAAGTAAGTGAGCCTTGGGTAGGTGCATGTCGAGTGTTTAGATTATAGGTGGTTATCTTTGACATGCGATGGTGATGAGGATTATGAAAAGATATATCTAGGATTTAGTATTAGTGAGTTACGAGGACGTAACATTTATCATAAGAGGAGTAGGAGGCGATAAAAGAGAGTTTCATGGTGGTGCATGTTGTAATATAATTGGAAGTAGAGTGTTAGCGTAGCAAAAAGGAGGGATTTGTTTTGTGGATAATACTTATAAAAGGCCATGGCCGTGCTTGTAGTAGTGTGATGCTTCAGAGTATGAGAATATTTTATATAATGTTGACAGTTGGAGGATGATGTTATGAGTCTGAGTAAACTTCGAGGACGAAGTTCCTTTTAAGGGTGGTAGAATGTAACATTCCGTTTGATGTCTATGAGTGTCTTGATTTTGGATTTGATAGTGGATGATATTATGGAGCTAGCAGTGTTAGTGGATGGTGGTTGGTTATGTATGAAGTTGGTGTCGTGAGAGATATATATGTGGTGGATACGATATCGTGAGTCATGTTAAGGAAGTAAACATAGTTGGTGGAGTGGGTGTTAAGAGTTCATGTTTTATGTTTGGTCGAGTTTTTGGAGTTCTTAGTTATGTTGTTGTGTCTTGGTCGAGTTAGTATGGTTGTTTTTAGCATATGGGTTGAACTTCGGGGACGAAGTTCTTTTTAAGGAGGGAAGACTGTAATACTCCGTATTTATAAATCTTGGGGTACTCTATCGAGTAGGCCTTACTCTGTCGAGTAAGGGTAAGTTGCGTTTTAGAAAAGTTTCTGACCTGTAGGGTACTCTATCAAGTAGCCTTAGGTACTCGATTGAGTAAGGGGGTACTCTATCAAGTAGCCTTAGGTACTCGATAGAGTAAGGGGGTACTCTATCAAGTAGCCTTAGGTACTCGATAGAGTAAGGGGGTACTCTATCGAGTAGCCTTAGGTACTCGATAGAGTAAGGGGGTACTCGATCGAGTAGCCTTGGGTACTCGATCGAGTAGCCGGTTTTACGGGGAGTTTTCTCGGGTTTTGTTAATTATACGATTAAGGTATATAAGCTTTGTCGTCATTATTCTAAATCACTTTTGCAAAACCTAAATTACTGTTTAAGAGAGAAAGCAAGCAAGTTCTTCATCCTAATCGCATTATTAGCAATACCCGGAGTTTGGAAGGTCAGTTCTGAGCGTTGATTATACCGTTGAGTTCCTTGCGTCGAGGGTAAGATCTATGTTCCCTTTTTATTGTCTTTCCTTTAAGTTGGTTAAACCCTAATTTTGGGATTGGGGGTTTTGTGTTAGTAATTATGTGATTATATGTTAGGAGGAGGATTCGTAGAAAAGGATTTGTGATACAGCTGTTGAGACCGTCTGATTGTGTTGCTGTTCCAGGTAGGATTTCCTACTCAGTATTAGTCCCATAATGGGATATTGGTTGATGTATTGTATTTGGTTGTTTGATATAATAATTGTACTGTGATTGTGGTTGTGATCGTTGTTGATGGTTCGCGAGGCGTGGCCTCGGGCCGAGTGGGGTCACTTGCGGGAGTGGCTTCACGCCCTAGTTTCGCCTTCCATGGAACCCGCCACGAAGGGATGTGCACATTAATGGACAGGGTTATCGCTCACTATGTGGAGCGGGGATTTGGTGGGTACGGCTGCGGTCCCCCATCGGGCAGGGTCCAGTCCGGTGGACGATCGATGATTGAGATGATTGGATTTGGCGTGATTGTGTGTGTGTGTCGGTTAAGGTTGTCTGCTTATCTTATTGTTGATATATATTGAGTTGTGTGATTAGTCTTGACCCGTTTAAATGTTTTAAAAACTGTGGTGATCCATTCGGGGTGGTGAGCGGTTATTGAGCGGTATGATGTGATGCGTATGGGATAGCCGGGATGAGTCATCACGTGGCGGTTAGAAGTCTTCCGCCGTGTCGACGATGTTTTATAGCTTTGATAGTTTTAGCATGAGACCGTCGAGGATCTTGTATTTCTTTTTATCAGTTTGGTATTGCTATGTAATCACTTTAAACTTTATTTAATTTTAAAGTTGTTTCGTTATTGTCTTATGAATATCATGCCTCGGGTAACCGAGATGGTGGCATTCTTATACCTGAGTGGTCCTGGTAAGGCACTTGGAGTATGGGGGTGTTACAATCTTAAACTTCAAACTCAGTGGCACCTATCCACCAGATATGGACAAAAGGGGGCAACGTTATACGCTTACTAGCTTCCCAATACGTTCTCATGCAAGGAGAATAATACAAAAGAACACCTCTTAGTGTAATCCCGCGCTGCCTTGATCATTCACAGGCACGAAAAGTGATGGAAGAAGTCCATGATGGAGAATGTGGCCCTCACATGAGTGGACCCTTGATGGCAAAGAAAATCACACATTTGGGGTATTATTGGACCACAATAGAATCTGAATGTATCAAATATGTAAGACATTCCCACAATTGCCAAATCTTCGGGAATGTGCAACATGTTCCTCCCTCATTGCTCTACACCATGACATCTCCTTGGCCATTTTCTTCTTAGGGAATTGACATCATGGGCAAGATCACACCAGCCGGAACAGGAGGTCACTGTTTCATCCTAGTAGCAATCGATTACTTCACCATGTGGGTAGAAGTGACTTCCTACACCAGTCTTACAGCCAAGAATGTGGCAAAGTTCATAAAAACCAACATCATCTGTCGATATGGTTGCCCACATGAGATCATCAGTGACAATGGATCACATTTCCAAGCTGAGACTGAGCAATTGCTAGCCAAGTACAAAATCAAGCATCACCACTCCTCGCCATATAGACCACAAACTAATGGCGCGGTAGAGGCGGCAAATAAAAACGTTGTCACGATTCTCAAGAAAATGATTGACAACTATCGAGATTGGCCAAGCAAGATACCCTTTCCTTTATGGGGGTACCCTACGTTTGTTAGGACGCCCACTGAGGATACCCCTTTCTATTTGACCTACGGCATGGAAGCTGTACAACCAGTTGAGCTAGAAATACCATCCTTGCGTATTTTACTCAAAATTCAAATCCCAGAAGCCGAGTGGAAGAGGGACAGATATGAAGAACTCATCCTCCTGTATGAACGAAGATTGCGTGCATTACGTAATGTGCAAACATATCAGGCACGTATCAAATGAGCCTTCAACAAAAGGGTTAAGCCAAGGAACATCAAAGAAGGAGACTTGGTCCTCAAATTAATTAAAGCTCTTTTACCTGTCGATCCACGAGGAAAAATCAAACCCAATTGGGCCGGGCCATTTCTAGTCAAGTCCATACTTCCAAGGGGTGCGGTTAGGATCACAGACCTAGATGGTAACGAATTTGCCAACCCAACAAACCTTGACCAACTAAAACGTTACTATGCCTAGGATAGGAGCAAAAAACGCGCCTCGCGTAACCCCACGTGTCGCTCTTGTGACACGAAATAAACGGCCCCTGGCCAAGCTGAAATAAGCTAATGTCATCTTGCTCTTGCATCTTGACAATTTGTCATCCTCATGTCATCAAATAAACTAAGATGCATCTTAGGAGTAAGTAAAAGCTCATGCTTATTTTCTAAGTTCATTACAAGCTCTTGCTTAGAACAATTATTCTTTTACATTTACTTGAACTACGCGCAAGGGTTTGATTTCATTTTTTTAATGAATACGTAGACAATCCTTCACAGGATACAACCCATTAATTATTTTAAATGTAAATAGAAGGACATTTGCAAATGCATTTGGAATTCGACAAGAATAATAATAGAAAATCGTAACGGTTTCATAACCAATCAATATCTTTTATTTGATTTCTTTTAATAATAATATGCCACATAATATAAAAAATAAAAATAGGCTAGGATTCTAAAAACCCCACCTTCTTATTACAATAATAATAATAAATAATAATAAGGACTCAGGCTATTCTTCCATTTTCCCTTTGCCTTTGCCTTTGTCATTTTTATCATATTTCTTGTCTCGACCTCGAACCGGACGCTCTTGCGCCACTTCCGACCTAATCACCAATGGTCTCTCTCGTGGTCTAGCCCTGCCATTTTTGTCAACCACCATCTCGACGGCAGGAGAAGTGTTCGGTTTCTTCGAAGAATGAACAACTCGAAACCCGGCTTCTTCCTCTCCCTCAGTCATATGCTTCTCTTTCTCCTTTTCTACATCACGAACCTTGTAGTCAACAGGTTCACGTTTCCTCAATCTCTCGCGCTCCTCCGGAGTAGTAGCTTTCCTCCACCGCAGATAGGAATCCGACACCCATAGAGCACTAACAGAAGAATTCAAGAACCAAACATTTCTTTGAGCCCATTTGATGGCCCACTCTCTTCGGCTCTCAGTGGTAAGAGCCATAGCGGTCTGCGGGACGGTATCAAGCTTCGAAATCGTCCGCTTCAATCCAACCTGCCTCATCAACCTCTCCGGGAAGATGCATATCATGAACTCCAAGCCAGGAATGCGCACAGACCGGGTAGGATCCAAGGATGATACTCCAGTGAAAGATTTGAGATGCCACCATGGTACGATCCATCTAATCAAGGGACCATCATCACTCTTCAACTTGTTTTCCCAATAGTTGCAGACTCGAGTGAAGTCCATCATGTAGAGCCTGATCCTCATTGCAATTGAGCGAGCATGATAAGCAGGAACATTAACTGGGGGCTCGATCAATCGAAGACGCTCCATAAGCCAGACCTACCAAAAGCAGGTATTAGAAAAAAAAAGAGAAAACGAAAAAAAAAAAGAAAAACGAAAAAAAGAAAAGAAAAGAAAAAGAACGAAAAAAAAGAAGAAAAAATTCTTTTACCTGCAAAAATAATGGGACTTCTCAGATAAGGAAGGTCGCGGTTGGCTTTCCTGTTATCTAACCCCAACAGGATCTCTCCTAAGCACAAGCAAGCTAAGCTCCTGCGCAGCTCCATTTGCTCAATCAAGCTCAAATAACGAGGGTCACCTCTCAAATCCTCATCAACATGCCCTTGAAGGACATATACATGTAGTAGGCAAAACCCGAATGCCCTTCGCCTGGCAACATAAGAGATAGTGGGATCTACCCTATTGATGAATCGATCGATGAAGTCCAACATTCACACTCCCTTTGAGGTCACAAGACGGTCCACCTCAGCTCTTGACAACCCAAGCAAATCTCTGAACTTGTTCTTGTATCCTTGAGAAGTAGAGGGAATAACATGCAAATGTTCCGGGTCCCAACCACCAATCGCAGCAATTTCTTCGGGAAATGGGCAAATGTCGCCTCCAGGGAAGGCAAATACGTGATAATTCGGGTCCCAATAATCAAGACAAGCATCTAGGAACGGTTTGACCACCTTGATCAACTTCAAGCTCAAAAGTGATCCAAAGTTATAAGCACCCATGTCGTGTTTCTCCACATTAGAGAACTCATTTGTCCATTCTTTTAGACGAATTTCGAGAGTATTCATGATGTATGCTTATTTTGAGAGCTTTATGTAATAAGACGAAGGAAAGACGGGAGAATTATGTGAATAAAACCTCCCTCGACGTCTCTATTTATACTAAAAGCTGTTTCCTAAAATCCGTCAGGACGGATACACTGGGGAACAGGCGCAGCACCTGCTGCGCCTCTTCAAAGGGACGCAGCTCTTGCTGCGCCTCTTCCTCAGCCTTCTTTCTGTGATTTTCCGCGTTGGATCTTTCCTAATTCCTCAAATAATAATTTCCTATTCATACGGGTTATTATTTTGGTAAATCCGTCAAATTGCCATATTTCGTGTTTCCTAATTCTACGGACACGCATTTCGAGGCGATAATCATTTCACCAATTCAATTTATTCATTTTCAAACTTATACATATTTTTCTTAATTTTCTTTTTGGGGAATTATTTCACTCTTGTTCCACATTACGAACTTATATGTTTCTATTTTTTCCTTTTTTTACGGGGTAACCCTCCATACCGTCCGGTCATTTCCGGAAATTTTTTTTGCATTTTTGGATTTTCGAGTCGTTGTTTTGCGCTAACTTATGCCATGTGTACAAATGTATGTTCTATGTGATTTTTGTGTAAATTTCGGCAGCATGACGGCATAAACAGTCATCTACCAAGCCTGTTCAAAGCTAACCTGCAGGTACAAACAAAGTAGCCCAGCAACAAAGGCACTCAGGCCATCATATATACAATCAAGAGGGGATATGTACACCAAACTGGGGGCTCGAGCCCCAAAACAAAGTCCGAATGTCCAAAATGTAGATCCTAAAAAAAATGTACAAAATGTGCAAAATACCGCTGAAGACAAAAAACAACAAGCAAACTACTGCTGGTCGTCGCCTAGCTCGGCAGCTCTCGCCTCGAGAGCAGCAACCTCGGCGTCGCGGACCTCGAGCTCCCTCGGCGGCGAGCCGTTTCTCTCCTCCGGATCGGGCAAGCTCTCGCTCCAGCTCACGCTCCCTCTGCAAACAGCAAGAATTGGCTCATGTCAATCATTTCAAACATAAGGAAAGTTAGTAGATTCGAAAATGAAGTAAACGGAAGGTTCATACCTAACGTCCTCGGCCGCCAGCAAGTGCCTCGACGGCAGTAGCCCGCAGCCGGTTGGCTACCCTCCATAAAGCCACGAACCGGGATGGCGCAACCTGCATTTCAAAAGAAGAGATTCTTAACAATTGGACAAACTCAAGCAAATGTGTTCCTACACAAAATTATACAAGTTAGGAGACTCAGTCTCCAAATTAGATGCTGCCACTCGTCCAAGCCAGCATCTCTCACCGCCGCATCAAAATCACGCAGCTCGGAGATCGTCGTCATCCCCGTCACGTCGGTGTACTCAAGGGTCTCGGGGTACTCTGGGGCTCGATGCCCGCCGCCTCGACCTCCTGCAAAGTCAAATGACTTCCGTTAACCGATTATCATTCATCGTGTTCTCAAAATGATCAAAAGGAAGAGTAAAACACTTACCACGACCGGCCAGTACACTAGCCTCCCGTAGAGGAACGCCGAGTAGTCCTCGCCTAGAAGGAGGAGGGCGTCATCACCAACGCCAGCCAGGTCAGCCTCCCTCTCAGCCTCAGAAGGTTCCCTAAACATCGTCCAATGAGGATCGATGGGAACCGTCAAGACATCCCGAGAGCACTGACGAGCCAAATGCTCGCCCAAGTACCACACAAGACCCATCGACGTCCTCAGCAGCAACCGACTCAAGCTCCTAGGTCGAAGGATCTCAGCCACAAAGGGAGGAGCGCCAGCGTAGTCCCGCCAAGGCCTGGGCACCCACTAGGAAAAGCAAACGAAGGGTCATTCTTATGATCAGATCTAAAAATTAAAGAAGAAAGACAAACAACGCAAGGTGAAGTACTCACGCTGTCCAACTGAAGAGCGTTCACCTCCCGTCGACAGACGTCGTGGAAGGAACGCCGGCTCTCGTATGGCACATCACCCAATCCCTCACAATGGGATAGGCCCTCTCCACCGGCTCCGTCCTCTTGGGCGCGAGGCCCGGAAAGTAGGAGTACACCCACGCATGTAAAACAAGATAGTCAACAACGATCTTTCGTGGTTCGATAAGAAAAGGAAATGATCTTTCATGAAATAAGATGAAGGTTTATACCTCCAACAAAGAAATTGGGCCAACGGCGGCAGAGGAGAAGTCCCCTTCTCCATTAACTTCGGATGAACCATGGCCCTCATAAAGCGAATGAGGACCGCAAACCCAGCAGTGACCCAGTCCCAATGGCCTAGGTCACTCAGGTCAGAAAGTAAGGGAAGGAGCTTCGTCGATAGCCTCTCTCCCTTGTCTCCGAGGTAGATCGAAGACAGGAACCACCAGAGCCACAAATGGACTCTCTGCTCTGCAGTACATGGAGGAGGAGCCATCTCCCTCCCCTCGATCACCACCGACGCCGGGATCTTCCCCACAAAATATTCCCGAACGTAAGAACTAGGCACCAATCCAGGCACCGCAGCAGCCTTCGGCATCAAATTCCAGTCGATCAATCTCCTAGCCTCAGCCGAGTCAACCCTCATGGCTATCTCCGGCCACTCCACCACCTCAGTCCCACACGGCAAACCATAAATCATGCCGTAATCCTCCAACGTGACCCCCACCTCACCAAAAGGCATGTGAAATGTGGAGGTCGTATCCCAAAATCGGTCCAGGAAAGCTCAGTCCATGCTGAGGTTAGCCCAAAGCTTCCTCCTCGTGATCTCCCTCCAAGCCTGCACCAAAGCACCGAACGTTCCCCGCTCGATGATGGCTTGCTCCTCAGCCGACAGCCTCTCGTAGCACCCCATCGCCGTCGTGTAGCCCGAGAACGATCTGATGTTCCCGGCTCGTATTTGGATTCGAAGCAAAAGCTATCTTTAGCTTGAATGAAGAAGAAAAGGAATAACAAGAAGGAATGAAAGAAGATGAATGAAGAGCGATGAATTCGATTTACCAAGCTCTTCACCGTCCTGTAGGACAGGTGACCCTCCGCAGCCCAAAGTAGGTGCCTGCTATCCCAAGTCTCAGCCCACACAGGTGCTCCCCTTAGCTGGCGACCACCCCGTCCAACATTGGCCCGTCTCGAGGCCTCCTCCTCCTCAAGAACCTCCTCCTCAAGGACCTCGTCCTCAGCAGCCGTCACCGCGGCAGTAAAAGCCTGCTCTAACGCCTCCTCAAGCGAGCGAGAAGGGTCAATAGCAGTATCCACATCCATGGGAGCTCTCCCTGACATAGAAGCCTCATCACCTGCAAAATTAAAGTGAAGTTAGGCCGCGTCAAGTGGCGATAAGCCTTGATTAGGGGATTTTTGAGTTTTCGGAACTCCGAAATCCCTCTTTTCTCGCCATCTTTGGCAATTTTCCCACAAACCCGTCCACTTATGTGGTAATTTGGGTCAAGTCAAGCCTATGTTGAAGCCTAGTCATGGGTTCGAGTCGGAATTTCGACAGCATTTCGTTATAACGGCGATTATGCCCTGAAAAGTGTCCTGAAAAAGCCGTCACAAATCAAAATTCCGAGATGGTAGGAAGTTTACCCATCATACAAGGATTCCAAACATCATGTTTCGTCACAAATGGGCAATCCTAAGGCTATTTTCGAAGCGATTTACGGTTTAGGTGTGAGACTGTCACAATTTCACTCAAATGCTCGAAACTCAACGAAAATTCAAAACAAATACATGGTTACGATCCTTATACTACCAATTAGCCATTTACAAGGTCAATTTTGCAAGGCAAAATCATTTGGGGAAAAGCCCCAAATTTTCGACATAATTAGGGGTTGAAAACCCTGATTTTTTCGGTCCAATTTGATCAATTATAGAAGATTAATGCAATGATAATACACATACCTCGATTAGTCATGGCAAATGCGAGTTTTTGATCAAATTTTGACAAAAAAATGGTTGGTATTTGAGAGAGAAATTAGAGAATTTGTATTTCGAAATTATGAAATAAATCCCTGTTTCATCGGATTTTTACCTAGAAATGCCGCACTCAGGAAAAGACGCAGCAGGTGCTGCGCCTCTTCCAAGGGATGCAGCTCTTGCTGCGCCTCTTCCCCAGTTTCCTTCCATATGAATTTTTGAAGATTCGTTATAAGTTCGTTATTTTGTGGGCCCATCTTTGGTGCGCCTCTTCCTCGATGCCATATCGCATATTTGGTCCGTTTGACGTTTATTCTTCGCCCGGACCCGTATTTCCAAGCCAGCAGCAAATTGTCGCCATATTTTTACCAAGACCTTGTTTGTCACAACGAGCGGTTCTTCTTTGACAGGTGTTTCGACACGCCTTTATTATGTTCCCCCAGCGAGAGTACACGGATAGACATTCCCTCTCGAGACATGGAGATCAGTTCCCGATTATGTTTCCCAGCGAGAGTTCATGGACATACATTCCCTCTCGAGACATGGAGATAAACATCGACCCCAAGCTCTTCCAAAGTTTGTTTGAAGCCGACCCAAGCAGATTTCTCCCAGGAGTTCCTGACCACGTCATGCTGCCTTCTCCAAATATCTTGTTTTGTTTCCCCTGGAGTTTCAAGGAATTTCAGGTATGGTCTCTTCTTATGGCTGGCAAGCTTCCTTACATAGTCTAATGGACTTTAAACAACCCTTCCTGGTAGTCAACAGACTCTAAAATGTTCCCGACGACAGGTCCTTGGCTCAGACCCCTTGAGCCGCCTCGCGTCGCCATAGTTGTCAGGTTGTAATCTTCGATTGACCTGATGGCTATACATTGACTTTCGCCTTGTCCAAGCCTCAGTCAAAGTGGGGGCTCTATAGATACCTCATTTTTGCACCTCCCGCAAGCCACCCAGTGATGATTGGGCCGCATGTTTGGTATACGGAATGATTTGTGACATTTCATAAGTTTATCATCAAGTGATCGCTCAAACACTTGTGTCTACCTCTTAATTGACATCTACATGCCGTTACGGTCGTTTTGGCAGTAATTAGAGTACATTTGGAGTCCGGGTCAAAAACCGTCTTCATTTTCTAATAACCAAGTCAGAATGTTCTGGAATGTTCCAGATATTTGTATTCCATATTTTCGAATCTTTTGATCTTTAGTAAAATATCTCACGTAATATTCACACAAAATATTAAGGAAATGAGATTAATCCGCTATTCCATAATAGAAACGCGGAAATCTTTCTTCCGCAGGAGGAAACCACTGAGGAAAGGACCCAGCAGGTGCTACGCCTCTTCCAAGGGACGCAGTGCCTGCTGCGCCTCTTCCTCAGTCCTTTTCTGCGTATTTTCCGTATCTTCTCGAGATTCACTTCCAAAGTTTCTCCGAAAACCCTACTTCCTCCGTGTGATTAGTGTAAATAGAGACCTTCGGTCTCACATATTTCTCACGCGAGTGTCTGCCCTTCTCTTCTCCCTTTGCATTCTAGACCACGTTCTTACTTTTTGCCGTCTACGTGCTTGAACTTTCGACCACGTAAGCTCGGATCTTTCTGAGTACCAGCCTCGTTTTGCATGACCGACCAATTTCACCAACTCCACAATCAATCAACTTAATCAATCTTATTCGTTTTCCTCCTAGAGGGCTCTTTCGTCTACATTCGAGTCGAGCATCACTAAACGTTAACTTAGTTCATCTCGTTTCGTCAAACATGTAAGTCTGAGGGTGTAGATCCTTCTTTTATTATTGTACTTTATTTTTGTAATCACAATTGTAAGGTTTATGTCGAAAGTATTCTTAAAACCGATTCTTAAAACCTTGTTTAAAAATCCTTTTTACGGATTATCAGAAGACAACCGTCGAGAAAGGACGCAGCAACTGTTGCGCCTCTTCGAAGGGATGCAGTACCTGCTGCGCCTCTTCGTGAGGCTGCCGCAGTTCCTGCTTCCTTTCTTCTTCCTTCGTCTTTTTTTAATCCGTTTGCTTTGCTTTTGCTATCAATTGTTCATTGTTTCGTTAACATAACGATTTAAGCATGATAATTTTGACCTGTAATTTATTAACAATTCTTCATAATTAACTCATCTTTTTTAATTCCCGACTTAAATCCCTTATAATCCATATTTGCGGGTTTTCGTCATTAAAGTCAATTCGTTTTTTAGAGGTTTGATTTACCCATATTGAATCTCTGGAATTCATCGTTTGATATACTTTCATCTGTTATTTACCGTCACCATCATTAATTCATCATTAATAACCTGTTTAGTCTAATTAATTTAGTTAGTTTGTTAATTTGTAATTAATAACCTTATAAATCTTGTATATAATTCATCCTAATTAGTTTTTATTCATGTTTTATCATATTTATGACCTTATTCACATGAAAATAATATATTAAACCACTTCTATCCGAGTCAAATATAAATAATCAAGCATTAAAATCACCAACTAACATTAACGATTTGCAATTCCGGCTTCACAGCCAGTATTGAGCTCAGGAACAGATGCAGCGACTGCTGCGCCTCTTCCAAAGGACACAGCTCTGCTGCGCCTGTTCTGGGTTGAATTCTGTCTCTGAACTCCCGTTTCTGCGTTGATTTAGTTTATTAGTTTACGTATTTAATTAACTATTACTCGTATTATCACCTAATTTCTATTTGTTTATTTATTTATTCTTTCTTTTCTAAAACCATCCGTTTTAAATGTATTTTCGACATAAATCATTAAATCCGATGTAATTATTGTAATTTTCATTATTGCATTTATTATTGTATTTCTTTTATTGTATGCTTTCACATGCAATTAACTTAAATTTCTACCTCGACATTAATTGTATGTTAAATTACTTGTTCACCGACTTAGTCTAATTCTCACATGTTAGGATTAATCTATTTGTTTGTTGCATTGCATGCATATGATCGACAATATATCAAGTATAAACGATTTCCCTAATCATTAGTAGAGGCCGCTATCGAGGCGGGCGGGATTAGGTGTTCGATCAAAAGAGCTTCCTAATACGTACCCTCACCCCTTACTCCAGATCTCTGTGAACATCCGTGTTCATTGGCATCCACGAGAGTCATTCTAGACATAGAATGCTAAGGGTAACGAGTTCTTGGTGTTCATGTCACTACGTTGTGTCTTGACATGGCACGAGGTATTCGAACGGTTTCCAATTTTCCACAATAAATTGGTGGCGACTCCACAAATACAAACGCTTGTTCCCAAGCGCCCCCGTGACCCATGTCCACAGTTAGGACCTCAAGAGTATGGGTATTGGCTTGGATTTCGACATTGTCGGCATATTGCTTAACAAATTCAACTGCGACCTCATCCCAGGTCGTAAGGTTCTTCGGGTCAAGGGAGTAGTACCATTGGCGAGGGATCGATTCCAAGGATGATGGAAAGATCCGGGGGTAAAGTTCCTGTTTGACCCATTTTATGGACATATAGTCTTTGAAGGCTCGGATATGATTGAGCGGGTCCTCCACTCCCTTGAATTTGGGCACATCAGTCAAGGTAAAGTTGTCGGGTAGTTGATCCCCAATAGGTTCAAATCTTCGGCTGTTCTCAAGATTGATATAGTTACCCCGGGCTAGGAGTTGTTCTTCCAAGAGCTTGAGCCTTTTTCTCAGTTTCAGTTAAAGGCGGAGTGTTGTGTTCTCCAGATTCCTTGTTTTCCAGGGTGTCGATACGGGTCTCGACATGATCCAGAGTGACCTTAAGAGCAGTGAGTAGGCTGGCTAGCTGAGCAGTTGTGACATCTATGTTGTTATCATTGTTGTTGTTGGACGAAGATGAAGACGGGGCCATGGTTCTGAGGTAGAAAAATGGCTCACATTACACCTCAATCCGACACTGTTCAAAGACTAAACGCAGACAACACGAAGGACGAGACAAAGATCAGACTCAACAAGATGAGGATGACTGTGTGTGGTACCTCGGTGCTGACTCGATTAATGACGTGACGGTGTTGACCGAACTTTTGACACGAGTCCAATGTAGCGGCGTGACGCCATTGGACGAGTCTCTTGGTGAGATGACTCATAAGTAAAGACCCATAAGTACGTTTGCTTCGAATCGATAGACACGAGGCGGAAATTGGAATGGTGGACTGAAGTTTTCGAAAATAGAAATTTTCAAAAAGATTCATTTGTCGGTTTAGGGACGGCTTTCGAAGATAGAGATCTCCGCAAGTCGGTCAGTTGAAATGGTTGTCTTAAGTTTTTTTGCAAAAGACGGTTTTGAGTTTGAGTAGGCTCGGAAAACGAAGTACTGTTTCCCAAGACGGTTTTTGAAATTCAAAATTGTATGTTTTGAAAATCGGGTTTGAAATGTTTAAGAGGTCTCAGGGACGGTGTATGGTCCTCGGGATCTCGCAAGTGTCTCGAGAAAAGGGTGTGTGCTTTTCTCGGGTTTTGAAAGAGCCATTGTCGGTGCGAAACAGGTTAAAATCCTTGTCTAGACGCGGCGATTATAACGGTGTAAAAAGGTTATTTGAAATGGTTGTAAAAACCGAGTTTGAAAATCGTCATTATGACGGCCTAGAAAGGCTTGTTAAAAGGGTTATAAAAAACCGGGTTTGGAAATCGTCATTACGACGGCATAGAAAGGCATGTTGAAATGGTTATAAAACCGAGTTTGAAAATCGTCATTACGAAGGCCTAGAAAGGCGTGTTAAAATGGTTATAAAAACCGGGTTTGAAATCGTCATTACGACGACCTAGAAAGGCGTGTTGAAATGGTTATAAAAACCGGGTTTGAAAATCGTCATTACGACGGCCTAGAAAGGCGTGTTGAAATGGTATAAAAACTGGGTTTGAAAATCGTCATTACAATGGCCTAGAAAGGCGTGTAATGGTCGGCGAAAGACCGAGGTTTTAAATGGCCATCATAACGGCGTAAAAAGGTGATTTTGAAAGTTTGAAAATGACACCGAAGGACTTATGATCAAGTAGCACATCAGCACTCACAGTTCATTATATTACGCATAATGCTGACACGGGTTTTCGCTTAAAAGGGTGGGTTACACACCAAGCAATCAAACCCCGATTTGCAAGAGGGATACCAATCCAAACAAAATGTGTAAGGAGGGTGCCCTAGCCTCGTGCTCGAAAGTGATGAAAGCTCTTTGACGAAACAGAAATGTGTAACGTCAATGGTATGCTTGACTCAATCGGGATTCGAAATGCGGGGATAAGAAAACTCACGCCGACGAGACGTGCCAATTGGTCGAAAAAGGTTAGGTTATGGGACCGGACAAGGAACCCGACCGTGACCTTAATATCAATTATGGCATTCCGACCAAGACCTCGTTCGAGTCTCACCATCTTGGGATCACAAAGACACAAGTGTCCTATTTCTCCCCTGCGGAGTCGCCAATCTGTGGACGTGTGCCCACCTGCATATGCCCAGCCGATCTGTGGACAATGGCATCGGTCTTTTGAAAGCCACGCTCGGCGGCGTAAAAATATTTTCGACCGGATCATTTTAGATCGGTCGGTTTCGTCTCGGTAAGGGTCTCGAAACGATTAGAGATGTTTGGAGTCATCACAAAGCATTTGTGGGATGCTTGGAACCCGTTCGAATCCACTTTATACTTCGGTCAAACGAAGCACAAAGCGGTGTTTGACATAGGTACTAAAGATAATGAATCGTCCCTCTTTAGCATCCTATCTCTAGAATGACTCTCGTACGCCCTGGATAAGGTCGTCCACTATCCAAAGTTTCTGAGTAAGAGGTGAAGGTATGTATTGGGAAGCCCTTTAATCAGACACCCAATCCCGCCCGCGGTACTGATCGATCTTGGTTGGTTGATTGCAAGCGTTGATAAAACGGTTTAAATGCATGAATGCGCATTCAATAACTTAAATCTAACATGTGAGAGCTTTCTAAGTCAGTTGATTTAATCCAAGTATCAAGTATAAGATGTCGAGTTGGATTTATGATTGATTTGCATGCAAGACGGAAATTAAACATCCATTCACCGTATTAGGTTTACGGTGCATAACGTGATCCATTTGTCTTAGTAAGGCGTTTTGCAAATATGATTTTTGAATGAGCAAATTAGTCATCTGATCCGTCCTATATCCGGGTTAACCGGAGTCGGGATCATCCTAGACTAATGCCGGAAGGGGAACAGTCCCAGCACCAGGCAGCCAGATGAGGCGCGAGCCTATTGGCGGTGTAAGGGGGTCTCCCCTGGTTTGAAAATAGAAAAGAAATGGCTTGTTTAGGCGCGGGCCAGTCAACGGTTTAAGACGCATTCTGACCATTTGAAAAACGTTTGTAAAACGTATTGAAAATGGGTATTTGAACCCGTCTTGGTTTAAAAGGGTCGTTTAGACCGTATTTGTTGATTAGAGGAACGAGACTCGAATAATCATAATTATTTTGATGATATTCGGTGTCGGGTCGACTTGACAAGCTTGATATGAATAGTTTTGAAAATAATTATGAACTAATTGTTTTAAGTTCATTTGAATATAATTGTTCAATAGTCATCATCGTACTCGGGTTAAAATCTGACATGGTATGTAGAACCAAGGATGACTTTGTGTTGGTGATTTTGGAAATGTAAAGAAATGATGAAAGGTTTTAAAATACCTTTCAAAATGTAAAGAAATGAAATAAAAGGTTTTAAAATACCCTTTAAATGTAATTAACTAAATATTATCACCGAAACACGGATTAAACCGTCATGGTATTAAGAACCAAGGGTGAGAAATGTTTTATGGTTAAAAACTTGTAAAAAATAAATAAAAGGGTTTGAAAATATTTGAAATGGTAAAAACCGATTACAAATATGAAAATAGATTAAAGAGGAAAGACGAGAACAAATACGGTTGAGTCTGACCTAGACACCCCATTGAGGCACGAGCCTCTGTGCATAACAAGGGGCTTCTGTCTCAGGCCAAAACTCAGTTTTGGCTCGTTTAACCTATATTTGGATCATGTTATGCGTGATTTAGCATGTTATGGTCATGAAATAAGTAAAGACATGATAAAAGAAGGATTTTTACACCCTCATACTTACATGCTTGGTTTATGGCGAGAAACCGACGTAAGTGTATCAACTCGTTTGGTCGGAAAAGACTCGGTTTAAAACCGTTTTAACAAGTAAAAAGCGTGTTTTATTTAGATTAGTGACGGTGTAGTGGTCGAAATTGTCGGTCAAGTGATTTAATGCACGATGACGGTACCAAACAATGTGTAAGGCTTGTATTTACGATCGGTAGGTCGTAAATACGCGTCGGATTGTGACTTAGGAAGTCGAGTCTAGAATTTTAAGGGAGAAAGAGGGGGCGGACACTCGCGTAAGTTCGCAAATAGGGGCATTTGAGGGGTATTTATAGGAAAATGAGTGGTTGTGTGAGTTTTGAGCGACGTGGCCACCTGGGCTGCTCAAAGAGGCGCGAGCCACGTCGCGGGTCTTCGAGGTGTCTTGTCGCTTTCACACAAATGCAATCATAATTTATTCTATCCTAGGATTTGTATGCACATGTTTGGTACTTGACCATTCATGAATCCGGGAAATCTTAACATGGAAGCATTTGAATGGTTTTTTTTTTTGTGTTTGACTCGGTTTGACTCGTTGTTGGAGTCGGGATTTGAATTTTTGAGTCGGTTTTTGGTCCGGTGTCGGTTTTGACTCTAGTTAGTGTCATTGCGACCCCGTCGTCATGCATTAAACACTCCAGGTACTTTTGAAAAGTTTTTAAACGTTTTATTTTCGAAATCCTTTTAAGTTTTCCAACGTAAAGTTGTACACGAACTGTCGATCAAACGCCACGATTCCAAAGCATGTTATAGTTCGATAATCATCGGGTGTTTGTTGGAGTCTCAGCAGATACTGGGTATCTACAGGTTATCATCCCGACTTGTAGTTATGCGATTATACAACTTGTGTTTGAAATTTAGAGCATTTTTTACCTGAAGCCACTCGACCGAGTGCCCCTCACTCGATCGAGTAGCTGCAGGTGTGTCTACTTAAGGAGTATTATGATCTCGGGCTACTCGATCGAGTAGCTAAGATACTCGATCAAGTAGGGCCAGCTCGATCGAGTGCCTAACCCACTCGATCGAGTGTCACTGTTACAGGCACTTCTCGATATTTCAATTGTTTGAATGCTTTAGTTTTTGGATGTTTCGATATTAATCATGGTTGTTGAAGGTTCGTAACATGTTTTGGTCTCGTTATTAGTCACGTTTTGACTTTTGCTTGAGTTATAAGTGACATTTGTGAGATATAGGTGTGACAGGACAATGATACATATTGTTACGGGAACTCGGCATGCCAGTGATGTTGTTTATGCTCATATTTGTATACGTACATATTTAGCACTTATGAGTAATGGTTATGTGGTGTCGGATGCCATGGGTTAATAGGGACTTGACCAATTTAAGTAGTTTTAGTAGCCTTTGTGTTACCATGTAATCTTTATGGGCGTACCATCTGTCTTGGCTAATCAAGTAATATGTTCATAATATTCTCGCTTCTTCAGAGTGGTTGTATAATATCAATTGTGGAGTGGTTACTAGTTGTCATAAGATATGCATATGTATGTGTCCATGAAGTAGTATGTAATTTCAATAGTTTGCGGTTGTAGGGGCTGTGGTCACGCAATGTCTGTTAGTAAAGTGGCATGTGTATATGAATTAATATTAGTGGTGGTTCATGAGTTATGTCAATAAGATATGAGAGGTGTCGGGCTAAGGGACAGGGAAGTCGTCTGATGGCGAACTTCGGGGACGAAGTTCCTTTTTAGAGGAGAAGAGTAATGTCGCAAAAAAAAAGCCGAAATTATAACAATTTTGCCATATGTTTGTAATATTTTATAATATCTCTGTTACATTCCAAGTACGAGTTTATAATTATTTTAATAGTGTTATTGAGGAAATTGTATATTTAAGTGAAAATGAGTAATTTACGTGTTATAATGAGAAGTTGGTCATAATGAGAAGATGATGTCATGAACAGTAGTGGGGTTGTCATCTGTAGTTTTGCGTTGTGCGGCTATGAATCATACGTTGTTGTGAACCTATGATAGGACCGTTGTGTTGCATGTTTGGTGTTGGTAATTGTTGGCCAGTGATAACATAGTCTGGTAATTGCGCTCACATATGTCTGCATAATTCGGTGTAGTAGTATAAGCGATAGTCGAGTTGGTGCATGTCGTATGTTCGGCAATTCAAGTAGTGGTTTTTTGAGACTTGAGTGTGTGGTGTGTATTGGACAATTGACGATGATGATGTTTGACGGACATACGTAGTGGGATAATACTTCTAGAGAGTTATTGACTTGTGTCGGGTAAACGGTGGAGTCGACCTTGGTTTCTTGTCGTGTGGTTTGGGAAAGGATGAGAATAACTTCGGGGACGAAGTTCTTTTTAAGGAGGGAAGACTATAATACCCGTCCTTTTAGGGATCCGTTGACCAACGTTGACCGACCTTAGGGGCATGGGATAGCCTTTGGGAACCCGTGCAAGAGTTGCCTCATATTGGGATAGGCCTTGAGATGAGTGGTACTCGATCTAGTCGAGGTTACTCGATTGAGTAGTTTGGGTACTCGATCGAGTAGGGGCCACTCGATCGAGTAGGTTGGTTACTCGATCGAGTAGCATCTTTTCAGCGAGGGTTTATAATCGTGTTTTGGTAGAATCGCAAATCATTTCCGCCTTCTTCTTTCAGACCTAGATATCGCCTCACCTTATTCCCTTCACCATAATTCCTTCCATGGGAACCTTTGAGGATGCTTATGCCTTGGGTATAGGTTGCTTGAGTCGGGTAGCGGTCTTGACGCCGATATGCGATGCGTAGGTATGTCATCATCATCGTCTTTGTCGTTGTTGTTTCTTGTAGGGTTATAGCAATAGTAATAGGTGTTTGTAATGTTTGTATAGGGGTTTTGCTTGCTTGGTTGATGTCATGTGATTGAACAAGGAATCGATGCGGTTGGCTAAAGGTAGGTTTGTCTACTCAGTTTCTGTCGGTTATTTAGGGTGTCAGTTGTTATGTTGATTGTAGTGTTAGTGTGGTTGATTGACTATGGTAATCAGTTGGTGTTGTGTTGTTTCGTTTGTTGTTATTGTGGTGCAGCTGATTGTGAATGATTGTCTATGGTTCTCGAGGTGCGTCCTCGACTGAGTGGAGTCACTTGCGGGAGTGGCTTCACGCCCTAGTTTTGCCCTCCATGGAACCCGCCATGGGAGGGGATGTGCACATTAATGGGACAGGGTTATCGCAGAGTATGATGAGCGGGGCTTAGGTGGGAACGGCTGCGGTCCCCCACTGGCAGGGTTGGTCTAGTGGACAGTCGGTGACGGTGTGATCGGAGTTGTGGTGTATGTGTGTTTTGTGAACCTGTGTAGTGTTTGTGGTTGTTAATGTGTGCCTCAGTTACTAACCTTGTGTGGTTGTTTCTTGTTTGTGCTGTTGTGTCTGCCGTGATCCCTTATGGTGAGCAGTCAGTCTTAGCAGGTGATGTCTTGGATGGTAGCTGGAGTCTTTGCAGGATGAGTCTTCACGAGTTGTGACAAGAGTAGTTTACATAGTATTGGCGAGGTGTATCGTTTGTTTTGGTAGTTTTGGTTTAAATCACTTGTAAAGTAATTATAAATGTTCTTTTATCGACTTTTGATGATTACTTTCCTTGGGCAACCGAGATGGTGATGTCCTTATATGCTAGGGAAGGTCTTATTAAGGCTCCTTGGCATATGGGGGTGTCATACAACCAGAAGATCACATCAGTCTCACTAAACTCGTTGATATTATGGAAATAAAGACAGCTCTATTCAGCATTGGTGAAGATAAAAGTCCTGGTCCTGATGGATTCTTCTCAGGCTTTTTTAAAGCTTTTTGGGATACTGTTGATCATGATTTCTGCAAGGTTGTACAAGCTTTTTTCGGGAATGGAAGATTGAGTAAACAAGAAAATGCTACACTCCTAACTTTAATTCCTAAGAAGAAGGTAAGTAATATTGTTATGGATTTCAGGCCAATATCTTGTTGCACTACTTTTTATAAAACTATAAGCAAAATCATTGCAACAAGGCTACAAGATATGCTACCAAAGTTAATAGGTCCTGAACAGGCAGCTTTCATTAAAGGGAGAAATATTCATGAAAACATCATGATGTCTCAATCTCTTATCAAAGGATATAGTATAAAATACCTCACTCCAAGATGTCTAGTTAAGGTGGACATCAGAAAAGGTTTTGACTCCTTACAATGGGATTTTGTCAAATCAGTTCTCAAGGCTCTTAAATTTTATGACATCTTCATTGACTGGATTACGGGATGCATAACTAGTTCATGATTTTCAATCAAATTAAATGGTTCAGTGCATGGATTTTTCAAGGGCAAGAGTGGGATTAGACAAGGTGATCCCTTATCCCCTAACTCTTTGTTCTCAGTATAGAAATACTATCTAGATATCTAAGGAAGATTTGTGTTCAAAAGGATGTCTCTTTCCACCCTAAATGCTCAAAAAATGGCCTCACCCATCTTATCTTTGCTGATGATTTTATGATCTTCACAAGAGGAGATGTTCCCTCTGTCAATGCTGTCTTGCATACATTGGAAGCATTCTCTCAATGGTCAGGTCTTTCAGCTAATAATGACAAAACTGAT